>NW_024070195.1:47323249-47414432 GCF_014754425.2 Oryx dammah
GAGGCTGGAAGTGCCTGGAACTAGGCCACATTAGGAGCTGCTCTCAGGAGGCAGTCCATGTCATCCTCACATCTGTCCTTCCCATCCTCACCGACCAACCCTCAGGTCTTTGAGATACCCTTATATCTTTCCAGTGCACTTCATCTTTATTCCTTTTAAAATCAATTGCTTTATCCTTTTAAATTCACTGTCTTCATTGTTGTAGAAAACAACGAAAATTTAGACAAACACATTTTAGAAAAAAAAAAAAGCAATTCTTTTCTGTTGAAACACAAGCAAGGCTGTCTTTACACCTTCATTTCATTACCTGTCTTCATTAATGAGACTCTAGGTAACAGCTTGTACACAGCCATTCTCTCACTTCAGTTACTACTGCCATTAGGTGGAAGAATTAGTTTTTCGTTAAAAAAAATAGCTTTTATCATTGAAGTGAAGCCAAGTCCATGAAGCTTGCAGTGTCTGGCTTCTGCCTCCTGAGGAAGACAGGGCTGGCTCCATGGCTCCACATGTTCAGGGAAGGTAACCGTGGGCTGTGGGCCCCACCGGACTGGGACCAGTGAGCAGAGCCCAACACAAGGAGGGCCCCTGCCACAGCCGGGTCTCTGGAAGCGGCCCAACCGGGATGCTTCATGCTGCTGGCAACCCAGTCCAATTACAGTGCAAAGTAGATTTCAAATGCTCTTCAGTGACATCTGAGTTTTCCCAAAGATCTGCTGCCTATCCCAGCCCCAGAGCACTTGAGATCCTTGCAGAACCATTCCATGGTCCAAGGCCCCTGCGTGGTATCCTCTGGTTTGTAACAGATCTCTCCTTCAGAGAGAGAATCGGTAATCGGAGAATCTTCCCTGCTTTATCCCTAGGGGAGGTTAGGTATCCAAACAGGAAGCAGAAATAGCCTGCACATGAACCCGGCTTTTATCTTCCACCAACCTAAATCTATTGAGGTTAAGGTTTTAAGAAAAAGACAAGACGGCAGTACTCTTCACAATAGCCAAGACATGGAAACAACCTTAAAGGCCATCAATGGAGGAGTGGTAAAGAAGATGCAGTCTATTTATGCAATGGAATACTATCCAGCCATAAAAAGGGATGGGATAATGCCATCTGCAGCAACATGGATGGCCCTAGAGATGATCACACCAAGCGAAGGAAGTCAGAAAGACACAGATACCACGTGATAACCTCTTATATATGCAATGTGAAATATGACACAGACGAACTTATCTACGAAACAGAACGGGACTCACAGACATAGAAAATAGACTCGTAGTTGCCAAGGGGCAGGGAGGTGGAGGTGGAAAGGATCGGGAGTTTGGGGTTAGCAGATGCAAACCAGTATATATAGGAAGGATAAACAACAAGGTTCTGCTGCAGAGCACAGGGAATTGTATTCAATATCCTGTGATAAACCACTAATGAGAAAGAAGATGAAAAACAATAAATTTAGGTATAACTGAGTCACTTTGCTGTATAGCAAAAGCTAACACAATGTAAATCAACTAGACTTCAATAAAATTTTAAAAATAATATCAATACTCCTGTTTTTCTGACTTGTCTATAACAAAAAAACAGGTAAACTCTTTTTCCTGCACTTATAAGACAAATCCATTCCTGCTTTTGCAGAGCTGACCGCACAGCTCTCTCTTCAAGTCCCCCTTAGTCACGCTGCACACTTGGGATTAGTATGAACTCCAACCCCACCTTCCTCCCCTTCCCAGCTGCAACTCCTGACCGTGAAATCCTGCTTAAGGGTTTTTTCCTTCTTTCTTTCTCAACTGGTGCTTTCCCAGTCAGTCTGAGCACTTCCTCCAACAATAACATAAGACCAAGAACTTTTTAAAATGGATATCTGTGTTCAGAAAACAATATGATGACTGCTACCAGAAACACACACGCGCCATGGAATAAGTGAAGAGCCGTTCCCTGGGGGCCGCTGTGCTTCCTCCCGAACTGGTCCTGTGTCTATATCCACAGCACCAGAACCAGCTGGAAAGTGAGCAGGTAAGGAATTCAGCTACCTTAAAAAAATTTATTCAGTGAAAACCACCGCATTAATAAATTAACCATTTATTAGTATGATGGGTAATTTTACGTGTCAACTCAGCTAGGCCATGGCAGAGTTTTTGGCAAAATGCCAGTCTAGATGCTGCTGTGAAGATTCTTCGGATGTGATTTCAAGCAAAGCACCTCCACAGTGTGGGTGGGCCTCATCCAAGCAGTTGAAGGCCTTAAGAGCAAAGAGCAAATTTTCTCAAAAAAGAAGGAATTTTCCTTAAGAATCAATACAGAAACCCAATATGAGTTTTCAGCCTGATGGCCCATGAAATTCAGACTCAAAGCTGCAATGTCAACTCTTAACCTGAATTTCCAGGCTGCCAACTGTCCTAGAAATGTTGGAAAATAAATCTGTGTGTGTGTGTTCCCTGGGTTCTGTTTCTCTGCGGAACCCTAAGTGGACTCACATTTACTGCATGTTAGGGAAGTAGAAACACCTCAAATAATTCACATTTCACAGTTTCACAGAAAAGAAGACCAAGCAGGACCTTCACCAGATCTCACCACGCAAACTGCCCTGAGAAAGTCATCTCACCTCTCTGACTTGCCCTTATTCTTAACGCAGTGACTCACACCCACTTCCTTGGATGTCAGACACTATTAAAATGAGATAATGTGTGCAAAGCGTCTAATACAATGCCTGGCTGACACATGATACTCAATGCACATTCTTACAGCATCCTACAAGGAAAACATAAAATGAAAACCAGACAGAAAGTACTTAGAATGGCAACGATGACAGATTACAAAAAGCGTATCATTTTTAGGACTTGAAAAAACTTTTCACCTCCTTTCACACTGATGCCTAAAATTCCAGCAATTAGCATTCATTCTTTTTTTTAACTGAAGTGTAGCTGATTTACAATGTTGTGTTAGGTTCAGGGATACAGCAAAGTGATTCAGTTATATAACACAAACATATTCTTTTTCAGGTTCTTTTCTCTTACAGATTTTTGCAAGATATTGAGTACAGTTACCTGTGCTATCCAGTAAATCCTCATTGGTTATCTACTTTATATACAATAATGTGTATCTGCTAATCTCAAACTCCTAATTTATTCCTCCTCCTCTTTCCCCTTTGGGAACTCTAAGCTTGTTTTCTATGTCAGTAATTCTATTTCTGTCTTGTAAATAAATCAATTTGTATCATCTTTTTAGACTCCACAGATAAGTGGTATCATATGATATTTATTTTCCTCTGTCTGACTTACTGCACTTAGTACGATAATCGCTAGGTCCACTCATGCTGCTGCGAATAGCATTATTTCCTTCTCTTTTATGGCTGAGTTGTATTCCTTTGTATATATGTACCACAGCTTCTTTATCCATTCATCCGCTAATGGACCTTTGGGTTGCTTCCATGTCTTGGCTAATGTAAATAGTGCTACCATGAACGCCAGGGGGAATGTATCTTTCAAATTACAGTTTTCACCAAATATATGCCCAGGAGTGGGATTGCTGGATCATATGGTAACTCTAAAGACTATTTATAAAGGAAAGATTCATTATTTTAGTTCAAAGCTTTTTTATTTCTAATCTAGTTTCTCCCATACAGGAAACAGTAAGTGATATCACAGTCATTTACCCGTTAGTGTGAATAAGGGCATGAGAGTACATCCTGAAGGATATTTTGATAAAAGGAAGCGGTAACACAGAGGCTCTTAAGAGGTAAAACAAACTCTGTCTGCCTCATCATTTCCCCTAGAGCCATGCTGACTCACAGAGACAAAGATTCAAGGACCCAAAGGAGTACTAACAGAACCGTGGGCTGGCCGTAATTCAGATTGCAGCTAAAGAGAACCACTGCCTGGGATTCAAGCTCATAATTCAGATGTGACCGTCCCCTCCTCTGCTTCCTTAGCTCAGGGCTCAGGCTCTCGCTCCCACTCTGCTGAGCCAGAGACAGACGGCCTCGTCTTCTCTCCGCTGTGCTGCCTCTCCAGGGAGAACGTGATCTGTCCGGCGGTGTGACAGAATCAGAAGATCTGCTTCCAAGCCTGGTGCCACAGTGTCTGAGATCCTCCTACGAGGGCCTCACTTGTCAGTGTTCTCGCTGTGACAGGCCTGCAAACCGCAGGCACTTACAGGAGGGCTAAGAAAACACATAAAGGCCCCCTGAGCTGTTAGTAATGCAGTCAATCTCCCCAAAACAGAATGGTACAGGTCACCTGAGAGCAATCAAAGCCACGGAGAAAAGGCAGAAAGCTGAAAAAAAGGAAAACTGTTTCCAATCTCATGAATTCTCTGCCTCACTATAATAAAGTAGGAGGCCCACAGATCAGGGCTTTCATCACCAGTTCAGGCATTTACTGGCCACGTGGCCTCGTTACACGTCTTGAGTCACAGCTTCTGCGAACCCTGGATTCTTCATCTATGACTGGGAACAGCACCTACCTACCAGAGTTGTTCCAGAAGAGGAATACATGGTCCAAGGCCCCGAGGACCAAGCTGAGCAAAAGAAGGAATAGATGAAGGACAGTGATCATTTTAAAGAGCTATGCCAACACAGTCAACTGGACAGAGCCCTATGGTCAGAGCTGCGCAGCCTGGGGCAAACTTCCAAGCCACTGGGAGCTTTCTGGTCCTATCGTAGTTAATAACTGAATTCAACCAGATTACTGAAAGGGTCAGCGGGGACACGCATATAGCACATAGTAGGCATTGCAAAAACGAGAGCCTCGACGCTCTCACCCCAAGCCCCTCTACAATCCATTCCCCACACAGAAGCCGGCTGAACCTTTAAAAGCAGCAGTCAGAGTGCAGCCTGCCCATCCTCAGACCCACCAGCGACGCCCCGCTGCCCTCGGAGGGACCCCAAAGCCTGTGCTCTGGTTACCAGGCCTCACTGTCAGTCTCCAGCCTTCTGCTCAAATGTTTGTTTGTTGTGTTTTGTCTTGTTTGGCCACACCCAGCAGCCCGGCTAGGGATTGAACCAGCAGGCCCTGCAGTGGAAGGGCAGAGTCTTAACTGCCGGACCACCAAGGACGTCCAAATGGCATCTTTCTAGAGAAGTTCTTTCCAAACAACCGGACACTGTAATATCGCCCCCTCCTCCCATCCCTCAAACTCCCGCCCACCCCCCCCACGCCGCCAACCTGCTTCAGTCTCCCCACAGCACCTGTCACCACCTGACACGTTGTTCAGTCCACAAGAATCTGTGCGCTGTCTGTCTCCAAAACACGCTCCGTGCGCACAGGGGCTGTGTTTTCTTCTCAGTTCGCTCACCAGCTCCTGACCCAGTGACAAGCCCATAGCAGGGGCTCACTCAGCATTTGTGAAATGGAAAGATAAACAGTGCGTGGGCTCTGCAAAAGCACCTGTCCTGCCCAACACTCAGGAAGGGCTCAGGAAACGCCGGTCTCTCCTCCCCGCTCCCACAGTCATCGCCTGCCAGATTTGCCCTGAAGCTTGTCTTGGAAGAAGAGGTTCACAGCCTCACCCACAATCCACAGTGAACTTTCTAACCACACAGCAGAAGTGGAACCACCCTCAGCAAGCTCACTGGGGAGGATCAGAGACCGAGGTCAGACAGAGCCCTGGGGGCTGGCAGCACCGGCCCCCTGCCCAGCCTCACCACCCACCTGCCACGTGACTGTGGGTCAGCCCAGGACCTGCTCTGAGCTTCGGTTTCCTAGTCTGCAGAGAGAATCCACCTCCTCGGGCTGCTGCCGGGACGAAGTGAGCACAGCGCCTGGAAGTGCTGACGAAATGCCAGCTCCCGTTATGATCATCAGCACCACTGAACATGCTGCCAGTGTGAAAGGTATTCGTGTCTTCACAACTTCTATTCTTAGATGGTTTCACTTATTTACGGTTAACTCTGGAGCTAGTGGAGTCCCCAGATTTTAGGCGGATCTAAAAACAGGAAATAGCGATAGTCTTTTGCTTATAAAATGCAGCATTCTCATTTCAAAAGCCATTTTTCACTTCCCTAGGATCCTGAACGTCTACACCTCAGACTTCCTGATTCTTCGCTTCTACTAACAAGATGAGTTTGCCTGGAGTCATAGTGATTACATGTATCCTAGAAATAAATTGAAGACATCTGTGTTGTCTGCTTAATACTCCCATTATGATAGAGGCTTTTTTAAGACTTGTTTATTTATTGGCTCTGGCGGGTCTGTGCCGCACACAGCCTATCTCTAGCCAGGGTGCACAGGCTTCCCGTTGTGGCGCCTTCTCTTGTCTGGGGCACAGGCTCTAGGCACGCGGCTTCAGCAGTGGTAACGTGGGCTCAGCACACCAGCTGAGCTGCTCCACGGCATGTGGGACCTCCCCAGACCAGGCATGGAACCGGTGTCCCCTGCATTGCAAGGCAGATTCTTAACCAGCGGACCACCTGGAAAGGCCCATTATAGAGTTCTTTAAGTTATCTGGATTTTCTCAATTAATGTCAAACATGGGGACTTGATTCATTTTATAAAACATAATATACATTTTTTAAAATTTATAGATATAAAGAATTTGAAATGTCTAGCTAACCTGGGCATTTAAGCCTAGAAACACTACAGCACAGAAGAGAGTAAGTTCAACTGGAAGGTTCTGCCTCCACTGAGTCTGAAAGTCCCAGGCTACATCTGCAGCTACAGATACATGCAGCATCTCACATCACCCTCCTGGGCCCTGCATGGCAGCCAAGGCACAGGCTTCGGGGAACCTGAACTGGGCCCGAGACAGGGGGAGCTTGGACTCCTACTCAGAGGAGCCCTCTCCAAGGGCATTCTGTGGCTGCAGGAAGGGGTCAAGGAGAGGGAAGCTTGGAGGCCGAGCAGGGAAGGGCTTTTCTCTCATGAAGAGAACTGCAACCCACTCTCAGGGCACCGACGATGAACCAGCCACGTGCTGGGCAAAGCCCACACCCCCAGCCTTCTCTCCCTGGGCTGACGCTAGAGCCTTCGGAAGCAACAGCTGGTGGGTAAGGGAGAAAACGGAGAAAGCAGAGACAGGAAGCCAGCTACGTCCTTCGCCACTTCCACCTGAATCTGGCTAAAGCTGGGTGACGAGAGGAGCACTGGATCTGAAGCTTTGGTAACACACAAGACCAGACTGCGTTATACTGTTACACGTCTAGGCTCAAATCTTTAATGCTTGAAAGTGATCCTAGGACTCGTGCAATAGGAAAGAACCTTTTTGTTCTATTACCAGTTAATCACTAAAGGGATGTGTCTATAAACTTAAATTATGCACAACGGCCCACTCTGGGAGCTCTGCCTCCAAGGTAATAAGCATTAAGCAAAAATACCTTTGTTTAGCTCACAGGAAACATCCTGACCAGGCCCACCTGTGAATGACCGCAGGAAGGGAGAAATTGACACAGCCCCTCGGGAGACTGACCAGAACCAGGGAATGTTGGACTCTACCCCCTCCCATTTTAGTATAAAAGCTGACTTCTAACTCAGGCAGGATGGTTCTTTGGGACATGAGTTCACCATCTTCTTAGCCTACTGACTTTACAATAAAGCTGCTATTCCTTGTCCCCAACAACTTGTTCCTTGATTTACTGGCCTGTCACGTGGTGAGCAACATGAGCCTGGACTCAGTAACACTTTCCATTATCTAAGAGTGACCGGAAAAGTTGTGGAATCTGTCTTGAGTGTTTTCTCGGGAACAGAACTAGAGATTGGTGAAAAAGAATAAATCTGATTTCTCTTCCCACCCTAATTAATAAATAGATTGCACACAAAAATAGTGTTCTGTAGCTCTCCTCCCCCTCTTCCCATATGCAACCAGCTTCAACTCTTTGGTTTTTACGGCATTCGTCTCTATAGTTCTAAACAATATGCACAAGGTAGTATCCCTATATTCATTAATTTTAGATATTATCTACTGAATTCCAATTACGGTAGACAAAGATTATACCATCGTTACATAACTTTTGCTTAAAGCCATATCTAGTTATTTCTTGGTTAATTTCATGCTAATGTTATTCACTGATGAGTCAGGCAGCATATCATGATTAGATTTCCTTGCATAATCAAAATTTCATTTTTGTTAGAGTTAATAATTGCCTCATTTCGTCCTATTGTCTTCATTTAAATCTCTGATTTCCGACACCGGCAAAAAGCTCCTCTCGACATTCATTTTCCCTATGGTCAAATCTGCCCCATTTTTGTTCCTGGAGAAGTCTTTTCTGGAGCTGTCTGCCCTCCTATTCCATCTCAGCTGCCTGCCCCCAGGCCTGCTGTACGATGATGCTGGGCCACGCTCCGTCATCATCTGCTGATCCTCTTCATCTCTTCACTGACCTTCCTATTGGGAGCTAAGTGTCTGATGCTCTCTTAGAACAACCCCACCCTACTATGTTGTAACAGCTTTGTCCGAGGTCCACGAGACCTGAGGTCCTTGAGGTAGGAGCATCATGTCACCCACCTCTGTGACCCCAGGATCCTATCCAGCTGGAGCTCTATCCATACCCAGGATGCCCATGCTATGTGCCAAGCACTGTTCCGAGCATAATGAAAAGATGATGCTCACAGGAACGTGATGAAGTCACAGCTGCCCATCTACAGCTGAGGAATCAAGCCCACTGGAAGCAGATAGAGTCACAGCACCCCTGGCCCTGAGCTAGGCATGCTAAATCCAGAGCTGAAGCTCACACAGGCAGGTGGCTCCAGAAAACACACTGTCCGCCTCTCCGTCAGACTACTCACACTGCAGAGAAGCCTGTCTTAACCCAAGGAAAAGGAAACTGGCCCCAGCCTGCTGATAAACCAGGTGCAGTTGTAGCAAAGGACACACAAATGTTCAAACTTCTGCCCTCAGGATGAACAGATGAATTTCAAAAAGGTGTCAAGAAAGGCGCTTTTGGATATATCAATATAAACCACAGTCGAACTTGGCTTTTCACCACAATAACTGAGCCTACGAATTTCCTTTGCTCCACTCCTCCTCTCCCTGATTTCTCACCTCTCAGCTTTCTCTTACTCCATGATGACTCAGCAATAACTATTCAGGGGAAAAAAGGAGATCAGAGGTTCACTATTAAAAATGTATTGAAATTCCACAATTCCCAAGGGCAGAGGCTTAGAATACAAAGCCCAGTCTGCTTCTAAGGGGACATCATTCCTCTCAGAATTTTATTAAAGCATAGTTGATTTATAATGTTGTGTTAATCTCCGCTACATGACAAAATGACTCGGTCACACATACATATTCTTTTCCATATTCCTTTCCATCACAGTTTATCACAGGATTGAATACGTTCCCACTCTCATTATTAAAGTCAGGGTAGCGACAAGACTGTAATGAAGCAATGACATTTTGGAAAGACTGCCTTCAGATCTCTAATAAATCGGTGCTGTTCTGGTTTTCAACTTCCCTGGCTCCACAAATAGTAAGAGATTCTTAAACATCAGCTAATAGGACCTTCCCTGGTGGTCCAGTGGTTCAGAATTCACCTTGCAATGCAAAGGACGCGTTTGATCTCTGGCCAGGGAACTAAGATCCCACACGCCTGGGAGCAACTAAGCCCAGGCTCTGCAGCTGAGCCCGTGCGCTCCAGAGCCACAGCTCAAGAGTCCCTGCAACACGCGGACAGCGCCCGCGCGACACAAGGAATGGCCCGTGAGCGACCAAAGAAATAAGTAGTTTAAAGATGAAACACCAGCTAATTCACACTGGCTATCTGTTTTACACATGGTAACTTACATGTTTCAATGCTATTCTCTCCAATCATCCCGCCCTCGCCTCCTTCCCTCCAATCATCCCACCCTCGCCTCCCCCACGGAGTCCAAAAGTCTGATCTTTACGCCCGTGTCTCCCTTGCTGCCCTAGAGGTAGGACTGTCGGTACCATCTATCTAAAGTCTATATATATGCATTAATATACAGTATTTGTCTTTCTCTTTCTTCACATAGCAAAAGCTGGTGCTCTGGGACAACCTAGAGGGATAGGGTGGGAAGGGAGGTGGGAGGGGGGTTCAGGATGGGGAGGACACATGTATACCTATGGCTGATTCATGCTGATGTATGGCAAAAACCACCACAATATTGTAAAGCAATTATCCTCCAATTAAAATAATTAATTTTTTTTTAATATCAGCTAATAATATACTCATATAGCACCAAGCAATATAAAATACTCTCTCACTCAAAGTTACATACACCCAGGGAGATAAAAAAGAACCAGTGAAAATAACCAAGAATATAGAGCAAACACTAAGTAACTCCCAGAAGAATCACAATGCCTGACACCAAGCTGACTCATCACCCGCTGTGTCTCCACCTTCAGGTCCAACAGTTTATTTTTATATTAAAAAAGGAAGCATTCAGGGTTTAGGAACAGGCTATGGGCCACAGAATTCTAAAACTCTCCAACCATACTGTCTTTTACTCCTGAGAACAGAGAGTTGCTGCTGTTCAGTCACTAGGTTGTGTCCGACTCTCTTCCACCCTGTGGGTTGCAGCGTGCCAGTCCCTGTCAGGCCAGCTCCTTGTCCCTTGCCATCTCCCGAGGTTTGCTCAAATTCATGTCCATTGAGTTGGTGATACTACCTAAGTGTCTCAAAAGCAGATCAACAATCAGATATCTAATTCTCATGATTTTTTTTATTGGTAATATTCACCAATTCCTGTAACTTGCCATCAGTGGAAGAAATAAAGTTTGGTTCACACTTTATTAAATAAATGGGAGACTAATCTTCTGTTTCACAAAGACAAAAAAGCATTAGATAAAAGGATGGAAAAGGTGCCAACAATGAATGACTTTCCTGACATCTCTTCTCGAAAACTCCCAAGAGTTCAATGAGCATGTTGAAACTCACTTGAAAGTTTATGTTCAGTTTGAATGGATAATTCTTGTCCTTCTGATCTCTTGAGACAAAGGCTGATGCTCAATAATGTTTAACCTTCTGCGAACGCAGGAGGAGGAAAGGTTGAGAGTGAATTGTCACAACTGGTTATAATCGTAGTTCAAGGGAAACGTGACAACTGAGTTGTCTTCCTCTGTAAGTTGTCTTACTCTGACAACTAAGAAAAAGGAGCTCATTTTCAACACTTATGCTGCCTGTTTAAAAAGAATTACTTTTCTGCACCTACAAGCTGTTAACAGCTAACAGCATGAGAGCACACATACCGTAAGGACTCCATCACTTCTTAAAGATCCATGCTAAGCTGTCCAGATTAGTAAATGTAAACGGTGGCAAAGCAGCTAAAAATTATAGTCCATTCTCAATTATCCATGCCCATTTCTAATAGGGCTAAATAAAATTCACAGACAATTCTAAAGCACCCCAGCTAGTAAGAGTTTCAAGCAGTCTTAAGTAAGCTTTAAACCGAACTGGAAACGTGTCGGTCATCAGCTCATGGCCCCATTTAGTAACAGAGAAATACAAGTATGAGCAGCAAAATGAAAGCAATAACATTCCTCCGGAAAACCATCTCCTGAGCCCAGTCACATAATGGAATGTGAGGTCAATATTATTAACTCAAATCGATTAGGCAACTCGTATTTCAGCTCTCATCAAAATTTCATGATCTCTGTGAGAAGATGTAAAATGCAATTTGCTGGAGTAAAGTAATGCTGAAACGGAAGAACTCCATTACTATGAAAAGACTGTAAGATTAGGTCTCATTCGAGTTTCAGCAAGACAAAGTCATGCCATGTGATGGCACATTGCCTTCAGGTCAGTTTTGTTTCAGTAATAATTCCAGTTTCATCAATAAATCTACAAAGAAGCAGAAAAGCAGTCTCAGGGAGAAATCAGCTTTTAGACATGACAATTAAAGAATATGCCTATATAACTGACTCATCTGTTTTACAGTATCTGTTTAAATTTTAAATAATAAGCACACTTTTCCCCACCATTCACCAATGCTGCTGCTGCTGCTGCTGCTAAGTCGCTTCAGTCGTGTCCGACTCTGTCCGACCCCATAGACGGCAGCCCACCAGGCTGCCCCATCCCTGGGATTCTCCAGGCAAGAACACTGGAGTGGGTTGCCATTTCCTTCTCCAATGCATGAAAGTGAAAAGTGAAAGGGAAGTCGCTCAGTCGTGTCCAACTCTTCGCAACCCCATGGACCACAGCCTCCCAGGCTCCTCCATTCATGGGATTTTTCAGGCAAGAGCACTGGAGTGGGGTGCCATCGCCTTCTCCGCCATTCACCAGTACGGCTTCATAAAATGCCCCAAGTGAAAAGCCAACAAATAAGCAACTGTCCTTTGTTAAAAGAAAAAATAAAAGACATGAAAGGGTAGCCATGGGAATATAGCTCCCTTCTGTCTTTCTGAGAACATTTTAATAGTAAATATCCAAATGTGAAAGAGAATATGTATATAATATGTATAACTGAATCACTACGCTGCAACTACAAACGAATACAAGATTACAGATCAACTCTAATTTTAAAAATTTAAGTAAATATTCAAAATCTGGAAACGACACTAACAAAAATTTAGGCTCTATGGAAAACAAAATCCAGAAGAGGGACTAGATGAAGCAAAGTGTTAACGAAGTAAATTTTGAATAAAGACGTTTGGTTTTTTTGTTTATTTGTTTTTCATTGTGAAAAGTTTCAAGCTTCCACTTATAATAGAAATATAAAGAGCTACCATCTGTCTACACCAAGCTTCAACAATCGCCATCTCTTGATAAGCACTGTTTGGATGAGACCCACACTCCCCTCCTCCCCCTACTGGATTATTCTGAAGCAAACTCCAGGGATCTTATTATTTCATTACTATTATATCAATAGTATAAATCTCTAAAAGATAATGACCCTTATCGATGTAAATATTAATATGTTTCTTAATACCATCAAATATCTCATCAGTCATCCGTTTTCTCAAGGGTCTTTTTTTCATCTGATTTGTTTATTCAAACAAGGCTTACATCTTACATTTGGTGGATAGGTCTCTTAATCACTTTTAATCTGTAGATTATCCCTCCCACTTTTTATGTCTTACAATTTATTTGTTGAGGAAATTGCAGTGCTTGCCCCAAAGCTCCCCAGAGTCTGGATTTTGCTGACTCCGTCTTCAGTATATCACCTGACACGCAGCTCCCCGCATGCTCTGTGCAAGCCTGTCTGATCCAAAGTGGTGCTGGTCCTTTCATCAGCAGGCATCTGAGGTCTCTCCTCAGGGTCAGCATCACTGATGACCAGCCTCTAGGTCACTGTTCATTAGTGTCTGCAAAGTGGTGACACCTAATTCCATCAGTCCTTCCCCCCACAACCATACGATTACTGTGTAGAATAATTCTTACAGCAAAGATATGGCAATGCTTAATTCTTTCCCTTTACTATTTTCCGGAAAAGTGAGTCAGTTCACTTAGCATTCTCCAAAGGTCAGCAATAAGGGTTTGGGTTTTTTTTTTTTTTAATATCATATATCATGGATTTTAGATACATTAATGTGACTCAATCTACTGTGATCATTATCCTCATTGACCAGGCAAGCGGAGCCTCTCCAAGTTAAACATTGATTCGATATAGTATTGAATTTCCAAAGAACCTCTCCTGATTATTTTGACAAGACTTCAGTTATCTTTGATGCTTTCTTGTCTTTGGTTTGACAAGATGTACCAAGCTTTGCCAAGTCTGGAAACAGGTACTAATACTTCACATGCATTTTAATGTAATACTAATAAACCACGTATCACATACTCTCCTAAGGTTTCAGACTTGGTGGCCGTTGTATACATCGGGAATGTTTCCCTGGTGGCTCAGACGGTAAAGAATCTGCCTGCAATGTGGTAGGCCTGGGCTTGATCCCTGGGTTGCGAAGATCTCCTGGAGAAGGGAACGGCAACCCACTCCAGTGTTCTTGCCTGGAGAATCCCATGGACAGAGGAGCCTGGCGGGCTACAGTCCATGGGGTCACAAGAGCTGGACATGACTGAGAGACTTTCACACAGGTGTATATTTAAAGGAGGTCAATCTAGTGACAACTAAATGCACAATGAGATCCTGGCTGGAAAAAACAAGGCCAATATTGGAACAACTGGCAAATCTGAACACGGATACATGTTAGACAACAGTATCGAATCAATGTTAAAATTCCTGAATTTGATAACTGTCATGTAATATGTAAGAGAAAGTCCTGGTTCTTAGGTGATACAAATTTAAAGTGTTTCGGAATGAAGAGTTATGATGTTTGCCACTTCCCCACATTGTTCCCCAAAATATCTGTATGTGTGTACAGAGAAATCAAATGGCAAAATACTGACGATCTAGATGAAGATTATTATGTTCAGACTTACTGCTCTTGAACTTATAAGTTTGAAATTTCAAAAAATAAGGAATTGAAGATAAAAGGGAAAAAAAAAAAGCTGTACTGGGCTCATCCTTCCTTTCTCGTTGCAGACCTGGAATTAGCCGTTTCTCCAAGTGCTGCTAAGCGCCCTCAGCCTGTCCTTCCACCCAGCCCTCGAGCCCAGTGACTCACGGAGGCCCTTCCTCACAGCACTCTCCTGGGTTGCCCTGGGCTCCTCACACCAAGACCTGGGACTAACCCAAGTGAGGCAGCAGGCTGGCTTCCAGGGGAGACCACACTGCTGCGACCAGGGCCGGAGCCGGCCCCCTGCCCCGCCTGCACCCACTCAGCCTGTCCCCCCCGGGCGCTCCCCCTCGACGCATCACTTACACTGCAGAGCCCCGAAGCTCTGTCTCAGAACCTGAGCCAGTCTGAGTCTGACATAGTTGGACACAGCCTGAGCTTGAAACGACACAGGAGGCTTGCCTGGGGGTCCAGCGGTTACAACTCCATGCTCCCAAGGCAGGAGGCAAGGTTCAAGCCCCGGTTAGGGAGCTAGATCCCGCGTGCCACAGTGGAAGATTCTGCATGTGGCAACCAAGACACAGTGAAGCCAGAGAAATCATAAAATTTAAGAGAAAAAGAAACGACACAGGGGACTCCCCGACGGTCCAGGGGTTAGGACTCTGCACTTGCTCTGCAGGGAGCGTGACTCCAACCCCTGGTCAGGGAACCGAGATCCTGCAGGGTGCGCAGCACAGCCCGCCCCTCAATTCCTAAAATAGATAAATAAAGACCCACCAGTTAAGAAGGAAATGATAATGATAGCCATTATCGCGTAATAACCTACAAGAACCTGCAAAAATGCTGAATCACTATAAATACGCCTGAAACTAATATAACCTTGTGATTCAACTAGACTTCACGTTTAAAAATGAATGAAGTTTTTAAAAGAAATGACATCAGGATACCATAATACAGGCTATTTCTGCTGGATTGGTCACTGTTTCTGGTCCTGTCCAGTGGGTAGAGCCAGGAAACTTTTTTTGTTTTAATGAGAAAAACTCACTATGAGTTCAAACTGGTATTTCCAATTAAATTTTGGGGTTAAAGGGATTTATTTAACTTCTCCAACTTCACACCTGCATTTCTTCTCTCTCCCAACTGAAAATCCTGGCTCTGAAAAAAATCAACGTTATCTATTTGCTAAATAAAATTTCTGAAGCTTTCTGACACAAGAAAGAAAAAATCCATCATAAAATATTTAATACAACATTTTGACTTGAAATCCAAGTTTACATTGTTTTAGATCAAACTTGCTTATTGCAGAGTGTAACATTTTAATTCATGCAAACGTGTTATACAATAGCCCTTAAAACCTCAACTAAGACATTACATTCTAAGGAGTTTCTAAACAGCTTCTCTTGCCTCATGACATTCAATCCACAGTCGTGACCATATCAGCTGTACAAGCACACGTCCTTCAATTAGTAAGTCAGGGAGTTCTCAGCATCTGCAACTTGTAATTACCTCTTATTTACCTTGTGCCTCTCATACTCCATTGTTGTTTTATTTAAAATAAGCGAAATGTATCTTCTCTGATGTTCTTATCACTTGGGCCCTTCTTTTGTGAACCTTTATTGTGATTCTTCTGCCTCCTTGCCTGCAGCTGCTGCTTAAACTAAATTTCCTTTTAATTGTGATAAAATACATAGAAGATAAACTCTATCACCTGGAAAAGGTCAGTTTTCATTCCAATCCCAAAGAAAGGCAATGCCAAAGAATGCTCAAACTACTGCACAATTGCACTCATCTCACACACCAGTAAAGTAATGCTCAAAATTCGCCAAGCCAGGCTTCAGTAATACATGAACCATGAACTTCCAGATGTTCAAGCTGGTTTTAGAAAAGGCAGAGGAACCAGAGATCAAATTGCCAACATCTGCTGGATCATCAAAAAAAACAAGAGTTCCAGAAAAACATCTATTTCTGTTTTATTGACTATGCCAAAGCCTTTGACTGCATGGATCACAGTAAACTGTGGAAAATTCTGAAAAAGATGGGAATACCAGACCACCTGACCTGCCTCTTGAGAAATCTGTATGCAGGTCAGGAAGCAACAGTTAGAACTGGACATGGAACAACAGACTGGTTCCAAATAGGAAAAGGAGTACGTCAAGGCTGTATATTGTCACCCTGCTTATTTAACTTCTATGCAGAGTATATCATGAGAAACGCTGGGCTGGAGGAAGCACAGCTGGAATCAAGATTGCTGGGAGAAATATCAATAACCTCAGATATGCAGATGACACCACCCTTATGGCAGAAAGTGAAGAAGAACTAAGAAGCCTCTTGATGAAAATGAAAGAGGAGAGTGAAAAAGTTGGCTTAAAGCTCAACATTCAGAAAACTAACATCATGGCATCCGATCCCATCACTTCATGGCAAATAGATGGGGAAACAATGAAAACAGTGGCTGACTTTATTTTCAGGGGCTCCAAAATCACTGCAGATGGTGATTGCAGCCATGAAATTAAAAGACACTTACTCCTTGGAAGGAAAGTTATGACCAACCTAAACAGCATATTGAAAAGCAGACATTACTTTGCCAACAAAGGTCCATCTAGTCAAGGCTATGGTTTTTCCAGTAGTCATGTATGGATATGAGAGTTGGACTGTGAAGAAAGCCGAGCGCCGAAGAATTGATGCTTTTGAACTGTGGTGTTGGAGAAGACTCTTGAGAGTCCCTTGGACTGCAAGGAGATCCAACTAGTCCATTCCAAAGGAGATCAGTCCTTAATGTTCATTGGAAGGACTGATGCTGAAGCTGAAACTCCAATACTTTGGCCACCTCATGTGGGGAGTTGACTCATTGGAAAAGACCCTAATGCTGGGAGGGATTAGGGGCAAGAGGAGAAGGGGACGACAGAGGATGAGATGGCTGGATGGCATCACTGACTCGATGGACATGAGTTTGAGTGAACTCCAGGAGTTGGTGATGGACAGGGAGGCCTGGTGTGCTGTGATTCATGGGGTCGCAAAGAGTCGGACATGACTGAGCGACTGAACTGAACTGAATCACTTGTTTAAATATATGTATATCTGGCTGTGTCAGGCCTTACCTGCAGCACATGGGATCTTCCCTTGTGGCACACAGACTCTCTAGTTGGGTTGTAGGCTCAGCAGTGGTGGTGTTTGGGTTTAGTTGCTGTTGGCATATAGGATCTTAGTTTCTGAACCAGGGGTCAAATCTGCGTCCCCTGCACTGCAAAGCAGATTCTTACCACTGGACCACCAGGAAGTCCCAACTCTATGATCTCAGCCTTCAAAGTTGAGCATTACTAAGCCAAGTCACCTTGCTGAGCACCCAATCTCCAAACTGTTTTAGTTCTGAAAATTAAAATGCCACACTCATCAAACACTCCCCACATCCTCCTCCCTTCACCCCCATATACCACCATTCTACTTTCTATCTCTATGATTCTGCTACTCTAGGAACCTCACAGAAGTGGAATCGCACAGTATTTGTCCTTTGGTGACTGTCATTTCACTTAGCATAATGTCTTCAGGGTCCATCCATGTTGCAGCAGGTGAGACTTTCCTTCCTCATTAAGGGTGAATAATATTTCATGGTTTGTACACATCATATTTTGTTTATATATTAATCCATAGAAGGACAGCTTGGGTGCTTCTACCTTTTGGATAGTATAAGTCACACTACTGTCAACACCAGCACACAAACACCCCTTTGAGACCTTGCTTTCAGTTCTTCTGGGTACACATGCCTGGTGGCTCAATGGTAAAGAAACCTCCTGGCAATGCAAGAGACCCGGGTTTGATCCCTGGGTGGGGAAAATCCCCTGGACAAGGAAATGGCAACCAACTCCAGTATTCTTGCCTGGGAAATTCCATGGACAGAGGAGCCTGAGCTACAGTCCATGGGGTTGCAAAAGAGTCAGACACAGGTTAGCGACTAAACAACAACAAATACATCCAGAAGTGGGATGGCCGGACCTTACAATTTCCATTTCTCGTTTTTCGAGGAACTGCCATGCTGTTTTCCAGAGCAGTTGCACTGTTTCACATCCCCAGAAACCGTACACAAGAGTACTTAAAGTGCATTTTAACACGAGGTTAACTGAGGTCCCTGGTCTTCACCCACCAGAGGGATCCGAGCTGCACGGAGTGGGGGTCAGTGATGACAGGTCGGGGATATTCCCCAGCACCAGGGCTGATGAGCCACATGAAAGCTGAGCAGGAAGTGTGGAGGCTGCACATGGAACTGGGAATACTGGACGAGAGCAGACTTGCCCACACACTGGTACCCTGGGGTGGCCACACAGATAAAGCAGGCTATGAGCACGCTCTCAAGACACACAGTTACTCTTCTAGGGTGAGTCAGGATGAGAAATGCGTAATTCCTCCAGTCTACTGGAATCTACGATAGTGACGCCTAGGTGAAATTTCTCAGCTGACTCCCCAAGTGTTCTCAGAGCTGAAGCTCTCCCTAACAGATGGCAAGGACAAGGGATGTCAAAAACACTTCCATCTAGACTGACAACCTGGGTCAGTCCTAACTCTGAGACTCAGAGCTGTCAGACTTGGGGTCCACCCAAGGTAAAAACTGCTTGTGCAGATTCAATGACATATTCATTAATACGAACATACTTTTAAAAACACGAAGTGTGAAAAAAAAAAAAAACACAACCTGAACGCTGAGAACTGTGTTATAACTCAGTGGACAAGACTGAGGACTTAAGGCCAGGACACAACAGCATAGGGACTGCTCTGAAAAAGCAAGGGAGGGGCCAGGACATCCAAAAGTTTCTGCAACAAAGACCAGCTACACAGAACAGCAAAAGGTGACTGCTAATTAAAGAAAGCCAGACTTCTCAAGTTAACGAATTTAGCGCTTTGCTATGTGTGGGAAGGTGCAGGAGTCTGGGCTCACTGACATCATCCCTTTGATCTGCACCTCAGCTATCTGGGGCCAGCATCCTGCCATCCTCACCCCCGGTCTCCTCGGAGGCGCTGCTACAGGGGGCAGCGGGCTGCAGCAGCTGACAGCTGATGGCGAGCACCCTGTCTCCACCGCGAGTGCCCTCAGGGCTCACCGTCATAATGTGCACGGCTTGATGACTGCAGCACCCTCTGCTCTGCAGGCAGCATTCTTCATGCACAAGTGTTACTGCAAAGCAGTAGTTCTCCTGAAACATCACTGTCATTTCCAGATCTCACCTCTCCTCTCCCAATGCACAAACTAAATTTGATTTGGCTATGGCCCACGCCGAGTTCAGGGGCGGTGGCTGAGACGAGCTAAACCACGCCTAAGGTCAGGGGTGGTGGCCCAAAGGAGCAACCCCATGTCCAAAAAGTGGTGACTGCACAGGGAGGGCCGAGAGGAGCTACTCCACGTTCAAGGTCAGGAGGGGTGGCCATGAGGAAATACCCCTCGTCCAAGGCAAGGAGCAGCAGCTGCGCTTTGCTGGAGCAGCCATGAAGAGATCAACCATGTTCAAGATAAGAGAAACCCAAGTAAGATGGTAGGTGTTGCAAGAGGGCATCAGAGGGCAGACACACTGAAACCACACTCACTGAAAACTAGCCAATCTGATCACACTAGGACCACAACCTTGTCTAACTCAATAAAACTAAGCCATGCCATGTGGGGCCACCCAGGACGGGCGGATCATGGTGGAGAAGTTTGACAGAATGTGGTCCACTGGAGAAGGGAATGGCAAACCACTTCAGTATTTTTGCCTTGAGAACCCCATGAACAGCATGAAAAGGCAAAATGATAGGATACTGAAAGAGGAACTCCCAGGTTGGTAGGTGCCCAATATGCTACAGGAGATCAGTGGAGAAATAACTCCAGAAAGAATGAAGGGCTGGAGCCAAAGCAAAAACAATACCCAGCTGTGGATGTGACTGGTGATAGAAGCCAGGTCAGATGCTGTCAAGAGCAATATTGCATAGGAACCTGGAATGTCAGGTCAATGAATCAACGCAAATTGGAAGTGGTCAAACAGGAGATGGCAAGAGTGAACATCGACATTCTAGGAATCAGCGAACAGAAATGGACTCAGTCAGTCAGTCAGTTCAGTCGCTCAGTCATGTCCGACTCTTTGCGACCCCATGAATCACAGCACGCCAGGCCTCCCTGTCCATCACCATCTCTCGGAGTTCACTCAGATTCACGTCCATCGAGTCCGTGATGCCATCCAGCCATCTCATCCTCGGTCATACCCTTCTACTCCTGCCCCCCAATCCCTCCCAGCATCAGAGTCTCTTCCAATGAGTCAACTCTTCGCATGAGGGGGCCAAAGTACTGGAGCTTCAGCTTTAGCATCATTCCTTCCAAAGAAATCCCAGGGTTGATCTCCTTGAGGATGGACTGGTTGGATCTCCGTGCAGTCCAAGAGTCTTCAACACCACAGTTCAAAAGCATCAATTCTTCACCGTTCAGAACTTCTTCACAGTCCAACTCTCACATCCATACAAGACCACAGGAAAAACCATAGCCTTGACTAGACGGACCTTAGTCAGCAAAGTAATGTCTCTGCTCTTGAATATACTATATAGGTTGGTCATAACTTTTCTTCTAAGGAGTAAGCATCTTTTAATTTCATAGCTGCAGTCACCATCTGCAGTGATTTTGGAGCCCCCCAAAATAAAGTCTGACACTGTTTCCACTGTTTCCCCATCTATTTCCCATGAAGTGATGAGACCGGATGCCATGATCTTCGTTTTCTGAATGTTGAGCTTTAAGCCAACTTTTTCACTCTACTCTTTCACTTTCATCAAGAGGCTTTTTAGCTCCTCTTCACTTTCTGCCATAAGGGTGGTGTCATCTGCATATCTGAGGTGATTGATATTTCTCCCAGCAATCTTGATTCCAGCTTGTGTTTCTTCCAGTCCAGCGTTTCTCATGATGTACTCTGCATAGAAGTTAAATAAGCAGGGTGACAATATACAGCCTTGACGTATTCCTTTTCCTATTTGGAACCAGTCTGTTGTTCCATGTCCAGTTCTAACTGTTGCTTCCTGACCTGCATACAGATTTCTCAAGAGGCAGGTTAGGTGGTCTGGAATTCCCATCTCTTTCAGAATTTTCCACAGTTTACTGTGATCCATGCAGTCAAAGGCTTCAGCATAGTCAATAAAGCAGAAATAGATGTTTTTCTGGAACTCTCTTGCTTTTTCCATGATCCAGCAGATGTTGGCAATTTGATTTCTGGTTCTTCTGCCTTTTCTAAAACCAGCTTGAACATCAGGGAGTTCACGGTTCACATATTGCTGAAGCCTGGCTTGGAGAATTTTGAGCATTACTTTACTAGCATGTGAGATGACTGCAATTGTGCAGTAGTTTGAGCATTCCTTTGCATTGCCTTTCTTTGGAATTGGAATGAAAGCTGACCTTTTCCAGTCCTGTGGCCACTGGTGAGTTTTAATGGGTGAATTTAACTCAGATGACCATTATATCTACTACTGTGGGCAGGAATCCCTTAGAAGAAATGGAGTAGCCATCATGGTCAACAAAAGAGTCTGAAATGCAGTACTTGGATGCAGTCTCAAAAATGACAGAATGATCTCTGTTCGTTTCCAAGGCAAACCATTCAGTATCACAGTAATCCAAGCCTATGCCCCAACCAGTAACGCTGAAGAAGCTGAAGTTGAACAGTTCTATGAAGACCTACAAGACCTTTTAGAACTAACACCCAAAAAAGATGTCCTTTTCATTATAGGGGACTGGAATGCAAAAGTAGGAAGTCAAGAAACACCTGGAGTAACAGGCAAATTTGGCCTTGGAATGCGGAATGAAGCAGGGCAAACACTAACAGAGCTTTGCCAAGAAAATGGACTGGTCAGAGCAAACACCCTCTTCCAACAACACAAGAGAAGACTCTACACATGGACATCACCAGATGGCCAACACCAAAATCAAATTGATTATATTCTTTGCAGACAAAGATGGAGAAGCTCTATACAGTCAACAAAAACAAGACCAGGAGCTGGCTGTGGCTCAGATCATGAACTCGTTATTGCCAAATTCAGACTTAAATTGAACAAAGTAGAGAAAACCGCTAGACCATTCAGGTATAACCTAAATCAAATCCCTTATGATTCTACAGTGAAAGTGACAAATAGATTTAAGGGCCTAGATCTGATAGATAGAGTGCCTGATGAACTATGGAATGAGGTTCGTGACATTGTACAGGAGACAGGGATCAAGACCATCCCCATGTAAAAGAAATGCAAAAAAAGCAAATGGCTGTCTGGGGAGGCCTTACAAATAGCTGTGAAAGAAGAGAAGCGAAAAGCAAAAGAGAAAAGGAAAGATATAAGCATTTGAATGCAGAGTTCCAAAGAATAGCAAGAAGAGATAAGAAAGCCTTCTTCAGCGATCAATGCAAAGAAATGGAGGAAAAGAACAGAATGGGAAAGACTACAGATCTCTTCAAGAAAATTAGAGATACCAAGGGAACATTTCATGCAAAGATGGGCTCAATAAAGGACAGAAATGATATGGACCTAACGGAAGAAGAAGATATTAAGAAGTGGCAGGAATACGCAGAAGAACTGTACAAAAAAGAGCTTCACAACCCGGATAATCACTCTATGGTGTGATCACTCACCTAGAGCCAGACATCCTGGAATGCGAAGTCAAGTGTGCCTTAGGAAGCAACACTACGAACAAAGCTAGTGGAGGTGACGGAATTCTAGTTGAGCTATTTCAAATCCTGGAAGATGATGCTCTGAAAGTGTTGCACTCAATATGCCAGCAAATTTGGACAACTCAGCAGTGGCCACAGGACTGGAAAAGGTCAGTTTTCATTCCAATCCCAAAGAAAGGCAATGCCAAAGAATGCTCAAACTACCACACAATTGCACTCATCTCACACACCAGTAAAGTAATGCTCAAAATTCACCAAGCCAGGCTTCACCAGTACGTGATCCGTGAACTTCCTGATGTTCAAGCTGGTTTTAGAAAAGGCAGAGGAACCAGAGATCAAATTGCCAACATCTACTGGATCATTGAAAAAGCAAGAGAGTTCCAGAAAAACATCTATTTCTGCTTTATTGACTATGCCAAAGTCTTTGACTGTGTGGATCACAATAAACTGTGGAAAATTCTGAGAGGGATGGGAATTCCAGACCACCTAACCTGCCTCTTGAGAAATCTGTATGCAGGCCAGGAAGCAGCAGTTAGAACTGGACATGGAACAACAGACTGGTTCCAAATAGGAAAAGGAGTACGTCAAGGCTGTCACCCTGCTTATTTAACTTCTATGCAGAGTACATCATGAGAAACGCTGGACTGGAAGAAACACAAGCTGGAATCAAGATTGCCAGGAGAAATATCAATAACCTCAGATATGCAGATGACACCACCCTTATGGCAGAAAGTGAAGAAGAACTAAAGAGCCTCTTGATGAAAGTAAAAGAGGAGAGTGAAAAAGTTGGATTAAAGTTAAACATTCAGAAAACAAAGATCATGGCATCCAGTCCCATCACTTCATGGCAAATAGATGGGGAAACAGTGGGAATAGTATCAGATTTTATTTTGGGGGGCTCCAAAATCACTGCAGATGGTGACTGCAGCCATGAAATTAAAAGACGCTTACTTCTTGGAAGGAAAGTTATGACCAACCTAGATAGCATATTCAAAAGCAGAGACATTACTTTGCCAACAAAGGTCCGTCTAGTCAAGGCTATGATTTTTCTAGTGGTCATGTATGGATGTGAGAGTTGGACTGTGAAGAAAGCTGAGTGCCGAAGAATTGATGCTTTTGAACTGTGTTGTTGGAGAAGACTCTTGAGAGTCCCTTGCACTGCAAGGAGATCCAACCAGTCCATCCTCAAGGAGATCAGTCCTGGGTGTTAATTGGTATGACTGATGCTGAAGCTGAAACTCCAATACTTTGGCCCCCTCATGCAAAGAGTTGACTCATTGGAAAAGACTCTGATGCTGGGAGGGATTGGGGGCAGGAGGAGAAGGGGACGACAGAGGATGAGATGGCTGGATGGCACCACCGACTCAATGGACATGAGTTTGGGTGAATTCCAGGAGTTGGTGATGGACAGGGAGGCCTGGCATGCTGCAATTCACAGGGTGGCAAAGAGTCGGACACGACTGAGCGCCTGAACTGAACTGAATCAACTAGACCATCTCTGAAGACAATGTCTTTTCAGATCTTTGATCCACCACTGTCCATGATAATTTTAAAGGCACAAGTGGCTATCTAAAGTTTTTCTGGAAAAGGAAGACTAAAGAAAATAATTTAGAAAATAAAAAATAGGGACTTCCCAAGTGAACCAGTGGTTAAAAATCTGCCTTGTAATGTGGGGGACGGAGGTCAACCCTGGTTGAAGAACAAAGATCCCACATGCGCCAGAGCAACTAAGCCTGTCCAACACAACTACTGAGCCCAAGTACCACAACTACTGAGCCCAAGTACTGCAACTAGAGGGTTCATGTGCCACAGAAAAAAATCCCATCTGCTGCAACTAAGCCAGAATAATACATAAATATTTTTTAAATAATAATAAAAATTTTCTAATTTTTAAAATTTCTATAAGCTCTCTTTGCCTGGAACTTAAAGAATTTAAACTTTTTAAGACAAGAGATGATGCTGAGTACAAGATGAACAGAATGGCAACAGGCCTTGCTGCCATTAAAATACTGATGTCAAAAAGAATTGTCAGGTAGCAGAATGTGCTTATTTTTCCCCAAGCATGAATCCCTTCACCAAGCTCATCTTGGTTTCATGAGCTGCTTGAGAAATTAAACTTTATCTATATCAGCACCATTCATTTATATAGACCACCTACCCTGCAGGCTCCTGGGGACCAATTATTCTTACACTTGCTGACAGTAAATTTATAATAAATGAAATATTTGGTAGGGTCCTGTATAGGGGTAGCAATGAGCAAAGACTCAGTAAGCTGAATGGATATTAGTCCACAAATTCCTTCTGAAGCAGTCAGCAGAAGAAATTTGACTTTATTTATTCAATGCATTCTCTAGAACTCCAAAGAGGAAAAGGAAACAAACATTTCCTTTAGGAGCTCTGTGTCTGCCAATTAATTAAGCCAAAGGAAGGTGTGAGCTGTAAGTAAGCCTTCCCTACAAAGGGCAGTGTCCTGAGGTTATGCAAATAAAGCTACAGGGGGCTGCACACAAGGAAAGGAGAGGAAAAGGCAAGAGCACCTTAGTCCCCAAGCAGGAAAGGGAGAGAGAAACATCCTACATTCTCAGTGAGATCACGGAGGTCTGGTTAGTCTTTGCTACACAGCAGTGAGCTCCCAATTACAAAGATGACCTAAAATCCTGTTAATATTAACTTAAAATAAAAACTATGCAATGTTCCAAAACATCTTGCACCCTCATAATGACCTAAGCTGCAAAGAAAAGAACTGTAAATTTCCCCAAAACCTGAAAACAAGATCCAACAAGAGACAGAAGAAGAGAGTGAGCTCAAGGAAATGTTCTGGTAGGAGAGGACCGGGCTGGGAGGGGAAACCTGCCTGCCTGGGAAATCCTTTCCAGGTTCTACCTGAGACGCCTTTTCTGGGTCAAATACACACATCTTTCAGTGAAAGTCAAGAGCTCTGGACCCACTTCTGCCTAAGGCATCTGTAATTTTCTTCCTTTCCTTCTTTTTTTTTTTTTTTGGTATATTCAAGGGTTTGTTTTCCTGTGTCACTGAAAACAAAAGATGTATTCAGATATGTGTGCTGTTTTAAACTGCATTTTCTCTGCCCCTACTCCCCACCTCTGCTAACCACCTCTCTGCTCTCTGCATCTATAATTCTGAGAAAGGTGTTGAAGTTAAAGGAACCTCCACCCTCTTCCCGACCTCTTGGCTACGGAGGCCCCCCCCTCCAACTCAGACCTCCGTTCTCTCCTCCATCAGTATTCACTTCCTGGGCCATCCGACCCAGTCTCATGGCTTTGATAGCATCCATGTATTGATACTAATGACTCTATGAAGTCCAAACCCTAGGAAATCTAGGAGATATTTCAGACTTAACATATCCAAGCTGGAAATTTGATTTCTACTCCTCAACCCAAAACAGCTTCTTCCCCAGTATTTGTCTTTCAGAAATCAAGACCACCAGTCATCTGTGCTAAGCCTGCCTGTCCTCCAACCTGAGTCAAAAGTACCAAGCTAAAAACATGGAAACAACCCAAGTGTCCATCAACAGATGAATGGATAAAGAAGTGGTGGTACATATATACAATGGAATACTGCTCAGTCATAAAACAGAATGAAATAACACCATTTGCAGTAACATGAATGGACCCAGGGATGATCATAGTAAGTAAAGTAACTAAGAAAGAGAAAGACAAATATCATCATATCACCTATATGTGCAATCTAAAATATGACACAATACGATACAAATGAGCTTATCTACAAAACAGAAGCCAAGACGCAGACTCGGAGACATAAAGAACAGACTTGTGGCTGCCAAACAGGGGAGGGTGCTGGAGAGGTGGACAGGGAGTCTGGGATTAGCAGATGCAGACTATTACATACAAGATGGACGAACAACAAGGTCCTGTAACACTGGGAACCATATTCAACATGAGGGGATGAAACGGAATGAAAAAGAATATGAAAAGAATGCATACATGTAAATGTACATATATGTACATATGAACAAATGATTCACGGATGTTGGCAACTTGATCTCTGGTTCCTCTGCCTTTTCTAAATCCAGCTTGAACATCTGGAAGGTCATGGTTCATGTACTGTTGAAGCCTGGCTGGGAGAATTTAAAGTATTACTTTGCTAGCGTGTGAGATGAGTGCAATTGTGCGGTAGTTTGAGCATTCTTTGGCATTGCCTTTCTTTGGGATTGGAATGAAAACTGACCTTTTCCAGTCCTGTGGCCACTGCTGAGTTGTCCAAATTTGCTGGCATATTGAGTGCAGCACTTTCACAGCATCATCTTCCAGGATTTGAAATAGCTCAAATGGAATTCCGTCACCTCCACTAGCTTTGTTCGTAGTGTTGCTTCCTAAGGCCCACTTGACTGCACATTCCAGGATGTCTGGCTCTAGGTGAGTGATCACACCATCGTGATTATCTGGGTCATGAAGATCTTTTTTGTACAGTTCTTCCTTGTATTCTTGCCACTTCTTCTTAATATCTTCTGCTTCTGTTAGGTCCATACTGTTTCTGTCCTTTACTGTGACCCCCTTTGCAAGAAATGTTTCCCTTGGTGTCTCTAATTTTCTTGAAGAGATCTCTAGTCTTTCCCATTCTATTGTTTTCCTCTATTTCTTGGCACTGATCACTGAGGAAGGCTTTCTTATCTCTCCTTGCTCTTCTTTAGAACTCTGCATTCAAATGGGTATATCTTTCCTTTTCTCCTTTGCCTTTAGTTTCTCTTCTTTTCTCAGCTATTTGTAAGACCCACTCAGACAGCCATTTTGTCTTTTTGCATTTCTTTTTCTTGGGGATGGTCTTGATCACTGCCTCCTGTACGATGTGACAAACCTCTGTCCACAGTTCTTCAGGCAGTCTGTCTATCAGATCTATGCCCTTGACTTTGGCCTCAGGCCAAACAACAGGGAGGGAACACAGCCCATCTCAGAAAATTAGATTAAAGATTTACTGAGCATGGTGTCACCCAGTCATAACAAGACCCAGGTTCCCCCACAGTCAGCTTCTCTCATCAGGAAGCTTCCATAAGCCTCTTACGCTTATCCCTCAGAGGGCAGAGAGAATGAAAACCACAATCACAGAAAATTAATCAAATTGATCACATGGACCACAGCCTTGTCTAACTCAATGAAACTATGAACCATGTCATGTAGGGCCCCAAGATGAACGGGTCATGGTGGAGAGGCCTGACAGCATGTGGTCCACTGGAAAAGGGAATGGCAAACCACTTCAGTATTCTTGCCTTGAGAACCCCATGAACAGTAGGAAAAGGCAAACAGATAGGACACTGAAAGAGGAACTCCCCAGGTCTGTAGGTACCCACTGTGCTACTGGAGAAGAGTAAAGAAATAACTCCAGAAAGAATGAAGAGACGGAGCCAAAGCGAAACAACACCCAGTTGTAGATGTGACTGGTGAAGGAAGTAAAGTCCGATGCTGTAAAGAGCAATACTGCATAGGAACCTGGAATGTTAGGTCCATGAATCCAGGTAAATTGGAAGAGGTCAAACAGGAGATGGCAAGAGTGAACATGGACATTCTAGGAATCAGTGAACTAAAATGGACCGGAATGGCTGAATTTAACTCAGATGACCATTTTATCACTACTGTGGGCAACCTTAGAAGAAATGGAATAGTCCTCATAGTCAAATGCAGTACTTGGGTGCAATCTCAAAAATGACAGAATGATCTCTGTTCATTTCCGAGGCAAACCATTCAATATCACAGTAATCAAAGTCTATGCCCCAACCAGTAATGCTGAAGAAGCTGAAATTGAATGGTTCTATGAAGACCTACAAGATCTTCTAGAACTAACACCCAAAAAAGATGTCCTTTTCATCACAGGGGACTAGAATGCAAATGTAGGAAGTCAAGAAATACGTGGAGTAACAGACAAGTTAGGCCTTGGAGTACAGAATGAAGCAGGGCAAAGGCTAACAGAGTTTTGTTAAGAAAATGCACTGGTCATAGCAAACACCGTCTTCTAACAACACAAGAGAAGACTCCACACATGGACATCACTAGATGGTCAACACTGAAAAGATTGATTATACTTTCTGCAGCCAAAGATGGAGAAGCTCTATACAGTCAGCAAAACAAGACCAAGAGCTGAGTGTGACTCAGATCCTGAACTCCTTATTGCCAAATTCAGACTTAAATTGAAGAAAGTAGGGAAAACCACTAGACCATTCAGGTATGACCTAAATCAAATCCCTTATGATTATACAGTGAAAGTGACAAATAGATCAAAGGATTACATCTGATAGACAGAGTGCCTGAAGAACTATGGATGGTGGTTCATGACACTGTACAGGAGGCAGGGATCAAGACCATCCCCAAGAAAAAGAAATGCAAAAAGACAAAATGGCTGTCTGAGGAGGCTTTACAAATAGCTGAGAAAAGAAGAGAAACTAAAGGCAAAGGAGAAAAGGAAAGATATACCCATTTGAATGCAGAGTTCCAAACAATAGCAAGGAGAGATAAGAAAGCCTTCCTCAGTGATCAGTGCCAAGAAATAGAGGAAAACAATAGAATGGGAAAGACTAGAGATCTCTTCAAGAAAATTAAAGATACCAGGGAAACATTTCTTGCAAAGGGGGGCACAGTAAAGGACAGAAATGGTATGGACCTAACGGAAGCAGAAGATATTAAGAAGAAGTGGCAAGAATACACAGAAGAACTGTACAAAAAAGATCTTCATGACCTGGATAATCACGATGGTGTGATCACTCACCTAGAGCCAGACATCCTGGAATGTGCAGTCAAGTGGGCCTTAGGAAGCAACACTACGAACAAAGCTAGTGGAGGTGATGGAATTCCAGTTGAGCTATTTCAAATCCTGGAAGATGATGCTGTGAAAGTGCTGCACTCAATATGCCAGCAAATTTGGACAACTCAGCAGTGGCCACAGGACTGGAAAAGGTCAGTTTTCATTCCAATCCCAAAGAAAGGCAATGCCAAAGAATGCCTAAACTACCACACAATTACACTCATCTCACATGCTAGTAAGGTAATTTTCAAAATTCTCCAAGCCAGGCTTCAGCAATACATGAACCGTGAACTTCTAGATGTTCAAGCTGGATTTAGAAAAGGCAGAGGAACCAGAGATCAAATTGCCAACATCTGCTGGATCATAGAAAAAACAAGAGAGTTCCAGAAAAACATCTATTTCTGCTTTATTGACTATGCCAAAGCCTTTGACTGTGTGGATCTCGACAAACTGTGGAAAATTCTTCAAGAGATGGGAATACCAAACCACCTGACCTTCCTCCTGAGAAATCTGTATGCAAGTCAAGAACAGTTAGAACTGTACATGGAACAACAGAGTGGTTCCAAATAGGGAAAAGAATACATCAAGGCTGTATACTGTCACCCTGCTTAATTAGCTTATATGCAGAGTACATCATGAGAAACACTGGGCTGGAGGAAGCATAAGCTGGAATCAAGATTGCTGGGAGAAATATCAATAACCTCAGATATGCAGATGACACCACCCTTATGGCAGAAAGTGAAGAGGAACTAAAAAGCCTCTTGATGAAAGTGAAAGAGGAGAGTGAAAAAGTTGGCTTAAAACTCAACATTCAGAAAACTCAGATCATGGCATCCAGTCCCATCACTTCATGGCAAATAGATGGGGAAACAATGGAAACAGTGACAGACTTTATTTTGGGGGCTCCAAAATCACTGCAGATGGTGACTGCAGCCATGAAATTAAAAGACACTTGCTCCTTGGAAGAAAACCTATGACAAACCTCAGTTCAGTTCAGTTCAGTCGCTCAGTCATGTCCGACCCTTTGCGACCCCATGAGTTGCAGCACGCCAGGCCTCCCTGTCCATCACCAACTCCCGGAGTTCACTCAGACTCACGTCCATCGAGTCAGTGATGCCATCCAGCCATCTCATCCTCTGTCATCCCCTTCTCCTCTAGATAGCATATTAAAAAGCAGAGACATTACTCTGCCAACAAAGGTCCATCTAGTCAAAGCTATCTATGGTTTTTCCAGTAGTCATGTATGGATGTGAGAGTTGGACTATAAAGATAGCTGAGTCCCGAAAAATTGATGTTTTTGAACTGTGGTGTTGGAAAAGACTCTTGAGAGTCCCTTGGACTGCAAGGAGATCCAATCAAAAGGAAATCAGTCCTGAATATTCATTGGAAGGAGTAATGCTAAAGCTGAAACTCCAATACTTTGGCCACCTGATGCAAAGAACTGACTCACTGCAAAAGACCCTGATGCTGGGAATGATTGAAGGTGGGAGGAGAAGGGGATCACAGAGGATTAGATGGTTGGATGGCATCACAGACTCAATGGACATCAGTTTGAGTAAACTCCAGTAGTTGGTGATGGACAGGGAGGCCTGGCGTGCAGCAGTCCATGGGGTCGCAAAGAGTCGGACAGGACTGAGCAACTGAACTGAACTAAGATACTGGTGACCTCCTTCCAAAGGTCCCATGCACGCAGTGCCGCACTCAGTGCTCTGCCCCTGCAGCAGGCCACCTCCAGCCCACGGCTCTGCTGGAGACCCCTGTGCACTCACAGGCAAGTCTGGGTCAGTCTCCTGCCGGTCACTGCTCCTTTCTCCTGGGTCCTGGGGTGCACAAGGTTTTGTTTGTGCCCTCCAAGAGTCTGTGTCCCAGTCCTGAGTATGTTCGGGCATACATGTGAATCACCTTACTGTACCTACGAATCAAGTACATATGAATCACCTTACTGTAAAGCAGAAATTAACACAACACTGAATCAACATACTTCAATAACCTTTTTTAAAAAGTACCAAGCTTGATTATCCAGTTAGTCAGGACAGGGGCCCCAGAGTGAAGGACAGAAGCCTTGGTTTTGCCAGCAGGAGGAGTGGGTGACTGCTTAGTCGGTGCCTGGAGGCGCTGGTGGTTTTTACTCAGAGTCCTTCACCGCCACTGAAAAAGAGTCAGAGGCTCTGAGTCAAGGAAATGCCTGCGATGAGGTTGAAACGTGCATATGCATAGAACTGGGATCCGTAAAGCATAATAGGGTCAGAGTCAGGGCACCTGGTTATCTGTGGTTGCTCTCAAGTTCTGATCCCCGCTGTTTGTTCTATGTTAAGAGGCTCACGTGAGGGCAGAAACACTCCTGCTGCCTCCCCGGTCCTCTGCCCGGGAGGCCAGGCTCACCGAGAAGCGCAGCCAGAAGGAGGTTCAGGGCTGCTCCGTGCTGCTCAACGCCATTTAAAAATGGGTATTGATGGATACAAAAGTTAAAAAACATCTACACATGTAGGAAAACTGAGACTTAACGTGATGAAACTATGACCCATCCATGAGGATGAATTTCTAGCCCCAGAAATGGGATCGTCTGAACCTCTGTATTCCACGTGCTCTGGTAGGAACTCCCGGGCTTACGCCTTCGTTCTGTCATCCCCCAGGCGAATGACCTTAACAAGCTTCCTCCTCTGGAAAGTGAGCGCCTGCGCCAGAGAACGACTGGGAAGGTAAAAGGCGGAAAGCAGGGATGCACAGAGCCACGTGCTCCCAGGGCGAGAGGGAGCGAGTGTGCGGTGACGCGGCACCCACCCCGGGGACGGTGGGATGGGGATGTTTCAGCTCTAGGAGTCAGAGCTCAAAAGGCTCTGCAAAGTCAAAATACTAGAGAAGCAAGGGAGATCTGGATCTAGTTATCTTTTCTGCTTCAAGGTGGTAAAAATTCCTAAATGTTCCAGCAACATGTCTTCGTGTACAGGATAAGTCCAAAGACCCAAGAGAGAAAATCAGGATAGATGTTTGGCTTACTCACTCTTAGAATCATCTCATTTCCCCAAAAGAGCGGGGGAAAAAAATCACATTATTAACTTCATTTATATTAGTGATCTCTGTTACAAATTCTCAGAGCCACAGTGGAGTATAAAGGCTACCCACAGAACAAGTAAACAGGTCGGAGCCACTAAGACGCTGAAATATAATGCACTGCCCGCAGCTCGGGTGCTTCCTGGCTGAAACTGCACCATCATGTTTTCTGAGTCACCTCCTGACAGCAACATCCGTCGTCAGTCCTGTAGACTCCTGGGCCTGTTGCTCACTCAGACTCCCGCCAGAAAGCCCTGCAGTGCTTCCCGTAAAGTCACTCACACAATCCCGAGTCGGCACAGCTGATGTACTTTATTCCACCTCCAGGCCCCCATCAGAGCTGCCCTCAGGGCACCGCAGTAACACTGAGTCCTGAGCCACTGCCCACGGCCAGCCCCCCTGTGCCCACTGGAGAAAAGGCAGGCTCGGGGCTCCGGGAGAAGAGGCGGCGCCCAGCGGCCCACGGGCTGGACCCAACCCCGCCCAGAGGGGTATCAAAGGCTGGCGCTCAGGTCCCGTACAGCATGCAAAGAAATGTCAGCAAGGCTGTGCTACCAGCTCCGACAAACTTCAGTCTCCAGAATGACCCCGGGGAGACGCACACGGATGGAGGAGGTGAGCTTCACCTGTGCAGAGAAAGCTCCTGCAACGTCCTTCTCACTTGCTTACAACAGGACAGCCCCCAGCGCCCCTTCCTGCCCTCCAACCCCACTGCCTCCCAATGAATCCTGCTGAAGAGGGCAAAGGCCACCCGCAGCGTCCCCACCGGAAGTCACCACCAGATGGCAGCACAGAGCGACCGGCAAAGCCCACGTTCAGGTCTCAAACACCAGGCGCCAGACCCCTGGGACCACTGCCGGCTGGGCCCTGCCCTGTGGCCCTCGGGCCTACCCTGCTCCAGTTTGGTTCCTGATGAGAGCTCACCTCCTCCAGGGCCTCCATGACGCACAGAAGATGCAGTTTAAATGCAGGTATCATGGCCCCCTCTCTATTTCCAGCTTTATCCTGTACATTTCTCATAAACCTCCACATCCAGCCAGATGGGTCTCAGCACCATCCCAGACCTGACCTCTGCTGCCTGTCCGATTCCTACGTGTACTTAAGTCCAACTCAGTCCTGTCTCTTGAAGCAGTTGCTCCCTGACCACCCCATTTGGGAGATAAAAGGAAAACAAAACCCTCTCTGTTGTCCAGATCCTATAGGGCGTATGCTGTATCCTGTGTGCACATCACTTATCTGTTTATTCAGTAGAATGCATCAGGTGCCGTTTACCAGGAGACATTCTAGATCGGATGATTCGGCCCCCAGGGAAGACAAGGCCTGGGAGCAAAGAAAATGAAGGTATCACTACGTTCTGAGTGTTGATGCCAAGCAGGCCATCACCTCCACACGTCAGTTCATCCTCACCCATCAGGGAGGCCACTGTTGCTGTGACGACTCCACAATAAGAAAGCTGGGTCTCCAGGAGTTGGACAGCTGGGTAAAGATGATCACGTGTGTTCTTTGCCCTCCAGGGTCCCTGTCTGCCCCCCACACTGCTCATCCCTGCCCTGCCTTGTCCTCGGGCGCTGAGCTCTGAGATCCGCATCACTCACACCCCCTGCCCTCTGGCATCCTGCTGGGTCGGGTCATGGAAAAGCGGCGCACCTGTCCCCCTGCCGCCCCCGCCCTCATCCTGACTCAGCAGGCTCTGGCAGGCTGCAGCCCTCAGCCACGGCTCCTGGAAGCCAGCCTTCCCACTGGGACCCAGCAAGACGACTGCCTGCTGCCGCCCCTGCAGGCCAGGAGTGGTGAGTAAGCAGTAGACAGGCTCCACAGGAAGCTGGCTGGACCATCGCAGCCCGACTCACACTTCTGGGCAGGCCTCACATGAACCTCTTAGTGTGAAAACTGCTTCCTGCCAGGTCATGGAGTGGAAGGCAAACGTGCGTCTGTCTTTCTCACCTGAGTAACTGCTCTGCTCAACATCTGGGCAAAGCACCTCACTCTCATGGGAAGGATCAGAAAAGACTTTCCTGAGCAGGTCGCCTGATGACGAGTCAGTGGTCAAGGTGGACTGGAAGTCACCAGGCAAACAGAGCAAGGTGAGGTGATCCAGGACAGACTCACCAGGTGTGGGGACCACGTCCGACCACCCATGGCAGTCGGGCACAGGGGTCAGGGGAGAGTAAAGGCACAGTAATGCCGACTTACTTCTCCATCCACGTGGGAAAATCGAAAGACAAAACTTAGCTAGATTCAGAGCAGGAAAACCAAGCAGGAGAGCCCTACCTTCAACAGGGTCTCATCGCAGAAGACAAGCCCCACTGCTTAGCATAAGATGCCCTCTAACACCCAGCCAGACCCTGGTCTCATCTCCCAGCATCACTGAGCTGCCCCGAGCCTGCACACCATCGGGCATCCTGTCTTCTGTGTTTGCCCTCCTCATCAGAGATGCTGCCCTCCTCATCAGGGACGCTGCCCTCCTCATCAGGGACGCTTCCCACCTGCTCGACTCCCCTCTCAGGACATCTCAGGCATCTGCTTCTCTGCACACACATCTGGTTCTGCACAACGTTCCCTCTTGCTGGCGCACGGTCCAAGGCAGCACTTCGCTAACGCGGACCCGCCCTGCTTATTTGTGAGCATCTGTCCATCGACAGGGCCAGGAGGCCCAGGAAGCAGGAGGGCAGCAGCTTGCAGAGAGGTGCTGGGGCTCCAAAGCCCACAGCCCAGACCCAAACCCTGGCACTGCCCCAGCCCCTGGGCAAGTTATGATCCTCTCTGGGGCTCTATTTCATCATCCAGAAAACAGGGATAACACTAGCCTCCACCTCAGAGGCTTGTTAAGTGAGTCACGTAGAACAATGCCTGGGCCACAAATAAGCCGTCAGTAATGTTAGTTGTTAATATATGTCTGTGTATCCCTTATTTCCTGTGTAGAAAAGCTTTTGTTGATTGGATGAGTTTCCCTATCTCATTTTGCTCCATGTAGACACCAAATTCTGCTTAGCCTTTGCTTTATTTAAGCATAAAAGGAAAACTCTCTAAATATGTGTTTATCTTACAGGTAGTTAAACAGGACCTTTTCTGTAAAGGAATTCAGCTTCTTGCCACTGTCGCTGGCCTGGGAGCAAACTCCACATACATTTGCTACACGGTCACCCCACTGAATGAACAGCAGGGCTGTTTTCACAACTCACAGGGACATGTCATCACATCAGATCTTGCCGGCTCCCCTCGGGTGACCAGAGTCACGACAACCATGGGCCCCCACAACACAGAAGTGACCCACAGGAAAACCTGTCTCAACGCTGAAGCAAGGCAAGGGTACTGAAGTCATGAAATACTCTCTACAAGTTTTCTAAAATGTCAGCTTCTAAGCCCCAAATTCTTAACTGTTACAAGCCTGGCAACACGTCCCTGGGTGAGAGCCCCAACCGAGACAGAAAATCAGAGCACGTGGAACAGCAAGCTCAGGAGGTGAGGAGGGGAGACCGGCTTCCAGGTGCGCCCCACGCTTCCCAGGTAACTGTCCAGGTGACTCCCCAGCTAACTGTCCAGTCTGGCTGATGGAGACCCAGGGTACTCCCTAGAAAAGGAGAGCATGGCCCCGTGGGAGCAACAGAAAGGCCACCCCAGAGGACGCAGCACCCCAGCATCGCCCCAAGAAGAGCTGCAGAGGAGGGGTCAGCCCTCCGCCCAGGCCTCCCAACTCCGATGCCACTTTGTGGAGGCCCCTGGTCCCCGGCCCAGCCCTCACCATGGCCAGGCCTCGGCGGGGGCGCCCTGTGGCCCCATCCGGGCTGTGGACCCCGCGCTCAGGGTCAGGATTCTCGTTTTCTCCCGCCAGCGACCAGCACTTCCCGGGAAACCACACTCCACACCGACACAGCTGAGCTCAGCGCCGCTGGCCGGATGATCAGAGACCTGAACGCTTCAGGTCGACCGGACCACGTGTGAGGACTAAGGACCGCTCCGGGCGGCACCGCAGCTGACCCTCCCGGCACGCCCGGCCCCACTCACCGGTCTGCGGGCAGCGGCGCCCTGCACGCTCTGGTAGAACTCGGGCGGGACGCGCGCGCCCCTGCGGAGCCGCCGCCGCCGCGCCGCGCCGTCCTGCTCGCTCAGCGCCGGGGCCTCCGCGGCGGGCTTCGCGTCCTCCAGCCGGGCGGCCGCGGCGGCGCGTCTGCGGAGGTGCCGGGGGCTGGATCGGAATCCCTGAGCAGGAGACACAAGCGGACACACGCAGGTTGGTGCCGGTCGGCTGCGCTGCTCCCTGCGGCTCGCGGTGCAGGCGGCGCCAAAGCCACCAGCCCCGCAGAGGCCGTCTACCCACCCACAGGGAGCCCGACGCGGGGCAAGACCCGGGTTCCGGGCCCAGAGTTACTCTACATTGAGAGACGCTTTTAATAAACAACAGAGTCCTACCGAAAAAAGCGCAGGGAACGATACTCAATATCCTGTGATAAACAATCACGGAAAAGAATATGAAAAAGAATAGATGTATGTACAACTGAGTCACTTTGCTGTGCAGCAGAAATTAATACATTATAAATCGACTACACTTCAATACATTAAAAAAAAAAACTTTTTAACCCAGAAATTCCAGTTTTTAAAAAAAGAGTAGGCAGACACACTGCTTTACTTCTGTGTACACAGTCAGACTAAGTGTGAAGAAGGGGGCTCCGTGATGATGGGGAGGGTCAGGACCCAGTAGTACCCCGGAAAAGGGCCCTCTGCCTCCCTTCAGGAAGGAAGGCCAGGAATCCAAGGCATCACCAAGCAACACCTTAAAGTGAAGACCTAAAACTAACTGGACGAAGGATGGTGTAGTGTGGCTTTGGAGGTCAGATGGGCCAGGGTGCAAACGCTGCTCATTATAGCTACACGTTTATTAAATATCAATGACCTAACTTTTCTAGTCTAACAAATGGGTAACATTCTCCTCGAAGGTTTTTTGTGTTTGTTTTTTTTTTTACCCTTTATTTTACTACATGCATAGAATTTTATTATTTTTTTCTAATTAATTTTTATTGAAGTGTATAGTTGCTTTATAATGTTATTTTCTGCTGTACAGCAAAGTGACTCAGCCCTATGTATACATATAATCCCCACTTTTTTAATTTCCTTCCCATTTAGGTCACCACAGAACACTTGAGTAGAGTTCCCTGTGCTATATACTCTGTTCCCATTACTTATCTATTTGACACACAGTATCAATAGCCTATATGTATCCACCTCAATCTCCCAATTACCCCCACCCTCCTTTCCCCTCCTTGGTATCCATACATTTGCCCTCTAGTCTGTGTCTGTTTCTGCTTTCTCTCACAGGGTTTTTTAGAAGGTAACAGATGTTAAAGGGCTTCCCTGGTGGTTCAGCTGGTAAAGAATCCGCCTGCAGTGCGGGAGACCTGGGTTCGATCCCTGGGTCGGGAAGATCCCCTGGAGGAGGAAAAGCTCCCCACTCCAGTATTCTGGCCTGGAGAATTCCATGGACTGTATAGTCAATGGGGTCGCAAAGAGTTGGACGCGATTATGCGACTTTCACTTCAATTTCAACGGATGTTAAAATTCTAAGCACAGCATCTGACAAACAGCAGGTGCTACCAAAGGTTAATTTCCCTTCTCTTTTAAGTAAGGTAAGTATAAGGACAACTCACTGGACAAGGAAACAAGCTCCGTTGTGCATCTGGTTTTGGAAAACACCACAGAATTCCACAAAATGATGCCTGTCCTGGCACGGCCAGTGTTAAGCCGCAGAGCAGAAGCCAGCCGCAGAGTTCACGAGCAGACTGGGACGGGTGACGGGGGGCAGCAGAGGGCACGTGGGGCCAGCAGATCCCACACGAGGATAAATGGATGAAGCTGAGCTCAGTGGGGCCAGCGGCACGTGCAGAGCATATAGGATCTATGCTCCAGGCACGGGAGCAAGAGGGAACAGAGGGGTAAGGGATGACTGGATGGATGGTGTGTTTATGCAGCAAAAGGATGACCTGCCAGGGTCAGAGCACAGCCACACTCATAAGTCTAGTGGGAAGTGAGAGCAGACGAGGCGTCCAAGGCTCCAAGGAGGGCTCGTTGGAGATTGTGGGTCTTCTGAATTTTAGAAGACATACAGACACTTAGACTTCAGTGAAGGCACAGAAAAGAGAGAGCATGGATTTCAGGGGGAGCAGGGGTGAGAGGCCCCGTGGACACTGCAGAGCCACGTGCAGGGAGCCACGGAGGCACTGACAGGGGGGTCCTGCACACCAGGCCAGGGTGACAGGGGAAAGGACAGAAGTCCAGGTGACATGCAAAGGAGCTCGGAGGTCAATGGAAAAACAATCAGGAGGAAACACAGTTTGGGCACGCACTTCTCACAGCAAACACAGGGGCCTGATGCCCCCCTCCTCTGTGTGCGGGCTGAGGGGTGCCTCCACAGTCCCCACCGGGCCCAGGAGGTGCTGCAAAAAGAATGGAGAGGAGGGAGCCCGGACGCTGGCCGAGCCAGGCTGCTGTCTAAATACACAGGTTCCTGGACGTTCCCCTCCATGCACGCATTCTGAGGTCGGCTGAGGGGTGCAGTCACCACTAGGTGGCACCAATTTCTAGAAACGGGTGCACTGATGGAATGAACAGTGACAACTTACTAGCTCCTGTCCTGGTGGAGTGACCCAAGCCTGCTTCTTGGGTAAGAATGCAGATTCTCTTCCTCTCATGCTCTTAGGAGTAATCAGTAACCAAATTTTACTTAAACTTCTATTATTACCAATAGACTTCCTTGGTGGCTCAGACGGTAAAGCGTCTGCCTACAATGAGGGAAACCTGAGTTCAATCCCTGGGTCGGGAAGATCCCCTGGAGAAGTGAATGGCAACCAACTCCAGTATTCTTGCCTGGAAAATCCCATGGACATAGGAGCCTCGTGGGCTACAGTCCATGGGGTCGCAAAGAGTCGGACACGACTAAGCGACTTCACTTTCTTTTCTGTTATTACCAATAGAAGGCCTCAAAGGCCTTACAAATTCTAGAAATAAAACCACATAAAACTCACTTAAAGTAATCAAAAAAAGTCATTCTGGAGAATAGTAATCCAGTAAATCCACACCCCTGTATCTACTCTAGAGGAACTTTGCCAAGTATGCCCAGGAAGATGGTCAAGCATTGCTTGCATAAAAAATAGAAACTGTTTAAATCAGTCTTTTCTAAACTCCTTCAATTTTCATTCCACCTTCACATTTGTGAAGCTCTGAGGACCATCACATAAGCCTCTGTGATTTCTCTCATATCTAAATACACGTGCACTATTTTAAAGTAACTCTTTACAAGCACTACAGGGCAGGACACAGACAGCAGCCAGGCTATCTAGGCTCACGACGGCCTCTGTCACTTCCTACCTGTGTGATCTTCAAGAGCTGCTTGGCTACATCCTCGTCTGTAAAATGGAGCTTAAAAGCACTACTTAATTCACAGATTTGCTAAGAAGAATAAACAAATGTAAAGTACTTAGTGCCTGGTATACAGCAAAACATAAGGGTCACCTATGATCATTAGGTATATTGCTTGTGTAAAGAAAAGATATTCTTAGAGACTAAGGCATTATTAATCCAATACGAAAAGGGAAAGGAGTCACGCTGCAGGTGTGCCTCGCTGACAGACACACGGAGGCACCTCCCTCCCTGCTCATCAGGAGAGCTCTTCACTCCAGAGCATCGCAGGCGCTCACTCTCCTGAGAGTCAGAACTATCTGGAACCCCAGCTCCCCCACTTCTAGGTGTACGATCTTAGAGCTCAGAGATCGCTACTTCTCAAAGCCTCAGATTCTTCTTCTGCCGAATGCATACAATACTCGCCTCTCACGGGGGTCAGACAGTGTTTAAAGGAGGTGGCCCACAGGAGCCTCATGGAACAGTACACATATCAGCGTATGCAGTCGGTGCATTATCCCCTTCATTACTACAGTCCCACTTCCTGGATCCCGAGGTGCCAACTCACCTGCCGCTCAGAACTACGACCAGAAACACTGCAAACGGCACAGAGTCATCACTGAACAGGCAGCTTCTTCATTTCCCTAAAGCAATGCAGAGCACTGGGGTTTACTGCATGTGCTCATTCTAAACACTATCAAAAAATACGCCATGACTTTTGAAAACAATTTTATTTATTTATTTTGGGCAGAGCTGGGTCTTGCGTGCTTTGTGGTCTTTCTCTAGTTGCGGGGAGTGGGGGCTTCTCACTGCTGGCTTCTCCTGCTATGAGCACAGACTCCAGGAGCCCGCCCATCAGCTGCAGCGCACAGGTTCAGTAGTTTTGGGGCACGGACGAAGCTACTCCACAGCACGTGGAATCTTCCAGGGCCAGGGATCAAACCCGTGTCCCATGTGTTGGCAGGCAGACTCTTATCCACTGTGCCAACAGGAAGTCCCTGCTGCTGCTGCTGCTAAGTCGCTTCAGTTGTGTCCAACTCTGTGCGACCCCATAGACGGCAGCCCACCAGGCTCCCCGGTCCGTGGGATTCTCCAGGCAAGAACACTGGAGTGGGTTGCCATTGCCTTCTCCAATGCATGCAAGTGAAAAGTGAAAGTGAAGTCACTCAGTCGTATCCGACTCTTCGCGACCCCATGGACTACAGCCCACCAGGCTCCTCCATCCATGGGATTTTCCAGGCAAGAGTACTGGAGTGGGGTGCCATTGCCTTCTCCGGGAAGTCCCTAAGTCATGACTTTTAACAAAAGGAAATTTCCTTTTGAAACAGCAGGTGGTGCTATAAGCTCTCGCAGGTGTTAACAGGCTTTGATGGCATCAGTGTGAAGTCTGCTTCTCCCTCCAGGCATTCGATCTTGCCCACGTGCCCTTCAAGGACTGAAGCTGAAGCTGAAGCTCCAATACTTTGGCCACATGATGCGAAGAGCTGACTCATTTGAAAAGATCCTACTGCTGGGAAAGATTGAAGGCGGGAGGATAAGAGGACAACAGAAGATGAGATGGTTGGATGGCATCACCAACTCAATAGACATGGGTTTGAGTAAACTCCGGGAGTTGGTGATGGACAGGGAGGCCTGCCGTGCTGCAGGCCATGGGGTTGCAAAGAGTCAGACACGACTGAGCAACTGAATTGAACTGAACATGCCCGTCAACCAGGAGGTGACAGGCACTTGGCACTCTCTCGGTAATGGATTTCTGTCATTTTTAGGGCACTCTTTTTAAATTTTTTAAATTATTTTATTTATTGAAGCATAGTTGATTTAAAATGTGTCTGTTTCCTGTGCACAGCACAGTGATTCCATAATTTTACTATATATGGTGGTTTAGCTGCTAAGTCCAGAAAAGGCAATGGCACCCCACTCCAGTACTCTTGCCTGGAAAATCCCATGCACAGAGGAGCCTGGTGGGCTGCAGTCCATGGGGTCGAGAAGAGTCGGATACGACTGAGCGACTTCACTTTCACTTTTCACTTTCATGCATTGGAGAAGGAAACTGCAACCCACTGTTGCTGCCTGGAGAATTCCAGGGACGAGGGAGCCTGGGGGCCTGCCGTCTATGGGGTCACACAACTGAAGCGACTTAGCATGTCCGACTCTTGTCCCCATGGACAGTAGCCTGCCCAGCTCCTCTGTCCATAATATTCTCCAGGCAAGAACACTGGAGTGGGTGGCCATTTCCTTCTCCAACTTTTTTTTATTATATATACATACACACATATATATAAGGCTCCCCAGGTGGTGTCAGTGGTAAAGATAAAGAACCAGACTGCTAATTCAGGAGACATAAGAGACACAGGTTCGATCCCTGGGTCGGGAAGATCCCCTGAAGAAGGGCATTGCAACCCACTCCAGTGTTCTTGCCTGGAGAATTCCATGGACAGGGGAGGCTGGCGGGCTGCAGCCCATGGGATCACAAAGAGTCAGACACAACAGAAGTGACTTAGCATGCATACGCCCACATATATTCTTTTTCAGATTTCTTTCCCATATAGGTTATCACAAAGTGTTTGAGTATAGTTCCCTGCACTATACAATAGGTCCTTGTAGATTACCCATTTTATTTATAGTAGTGTGTATCTGTTAATCCCAAACTACCAATTTCTCCCTCCCCTCCTTTTCCCTTTGGTAACAATAAGTTTATTTTCTACATCTATGAGTCTAGTTCTGTTTTGTAGATAAATTCATTTGTACCATTTTTTTTAGATTCCACAAATAAGTTACATCATATGATATTTGTCTTTCTGACTTACTTCGTATGATCATCTCTCGGTCCATCCATGTAGCTGCAAATGGCATTATTTCATTCTTTCTTACGGCTGAGTAATATTCCATTGTGTGTATGTACACACCTTTTTTATCCATTCCTCTGTCAACAGACATTTAGGCTGCTTCCATGTCTACAGGACACCCCATCTTATCAGCACCCTTTGAGTCAGCACCCTCTCAGACCTGCAGTTCTGATACGCAGCTAAGCCCAGGAGCTCCACAGACCACCCGGCATCTGCTTTCTTAATAACCCAGCACAGTTCCTGGGGGAGCTCACGGCTAAGAGTCAGTCCACCAAAGTCCCACTGTTTGGACATTGAGTACTGAATGGAGGGAAGGAAAGACTGAAAATAGCAGAAGGAATTCATTCATCCAGTGGCCACACCAATGGCCTTCTGAAGCTCTTAATGCTGTCTGTTCTAATCTTTCAGTCTTGTGAGTTCTACCATATATTTGTATTAAATTCTCTTTCAGTAGGAGATGACACTGCACTCCCTTATTCTTGCCTGGAAAATTCCAAGGACAGAGGAGCCTGACGGGCTGCAGTCCACAGGGTCACAAAGAGTCAGACACAAACGAGCACAGCACATACATATACACTCTTTCAGTTTAAGTCAGGCTAGCTATTTTCCTCTTGTGCTAAACACTCAGACTTAACCAGGCTGTTTGTGTAGAATGATAAAAAAAAAAAAGGAGAAAGCAATAATTTACTAAGCACCATTTAGATGCTAAGCCTAGTATACCCACTGAGACAAGCAAACTGAGGCTTATCAGGATTAAAAAATCTCCCTGTGGCCAAAACCTCTGCCACCAAAAGAAATCACAGATATTTGAGTACTGAATTATAGGGGCTGCAGATATCTAGAAGTACCATTTATATTCATTCATTGCTACTTCAAAATCATAGTAGTTGGTGAACGTGCCACTAGATCTCGTCATTTACTGCACTAATCAGTTCAGTTCAGTTCAATTTAGTCACTAGTCGTGTCCAAAGCTTTGCGACCCCATGGACTGCATTAATAAAGAAGTACACTTATTGTTCTGTCAAAAATGTTTTGTATTGAAGCGTAATTGATTTACACTATCTGCATTGGTTTCAGGTGTACAGCAAAGCAATTCAGGTATACAGATATATGTATATATCGATATTATTTTTCAATTATTTTCCATTATAATTTACTACAAGGTACTGAATATAGTTTCCTATGCTATACAGTAAAACTTTATTGTTTATCTGTTTTATATATGGTAATGTGAGTCTGTTAATCCCATACCCTAGTTATCCCTCTCTCACCCCTTCCCCTTTGGTAACTGTAAATTTGTTTCCTGTGTCTGTGAATCTCTTTCTGTTCTGTAAATAAGTTCATCTGTACTATTTTTTAGATTCCACATATAAGTGATATCATATAATATTTGTCTTTCTCTGACTTACTTCACTTAGTATGGTCATCTCAAGATCCATCCATGCTGCTTCAAATGGCAATATTTCATTCATTATGGCTGAGTAATATTCTATTGTACATACGTACCACAGCTCTTGATCCACTCATCTGTCAATGAACCTTTAGGTTGCTTCCATGTGTTGGCTATTATAATCAGTGCTGCTGTGAACGCTGGAGTGCGTGCATCTTTTCAAAGTAGAGCTTTCGTCTTTTCTGGATATATGCCCAGGAATGGGAATGCTGGATCAAATGGCAACTCTACTTTTAGTGTTTACCATGCCTCTGTACTGTTCTCCGCAGCGGCCACACCAGTTTACATTCCTATCAACAGTGAAGGGTTCCCTTTTTTTCACACCCTTTCCAGCATTTGGTATTTGTACACTTTTCGATGATGGCCATTCTGACCAGTGTGAGGTGACACCACACTGCAATTCTGATTTGCATTTCCATAATAATTAGTGCTGTTGAACATCTTTTCATGTGCCCGTTGGCCATTTGTATGTCTTCTTTGGAGTCTTTAGTCACATCGTTTGCAAATATTTTGTCTCAGGCTGTAGGTTGTCCTTTCATTTTGTTTATGGTTTCCCTCTCGCTGTTTAACTTTGCTTTTATTTCTATCGCCTTGGGAGACTGACCTAAGCAAACATTGGTACAATTTATGCCCAAGAGTGTTTTGCCTCTAACCTCTTCTAGGAGTTTTATGGTATCATATCTTATGTTTGGGTTTCCCAGGTAGATCAGTGAAGAATCCACCTGCCAAGCAGGAGATAACAGGTTTGATCCCTGGGTTGGAAAGATCCCCTGGAGAAGGAAATGGCAACCCACTCCAGTATGCTTGCCTGGAGAATCCCACAGACACAGAAGCCTGGCAGTTCATGGGGTTTCAAAAGAGCTGGACACAACTGAGTGGCTGAACAACAGCAGCAACACCTTGTGTTTGAGTCTTTAAGCCATTTTGAGTTTATTTTTGTGTATGGTGTGAGGGAGTGCTCTAACTTCATTGATTTACTTGCAGCTGTCCAATTTTCTCAGCACAACTTGCTGAAGAGATTGTCTTTGCTCAGTTGTATATTCTTGCCTCCTTTGTCAAAGATTAATTGACAGAGGTATGTAGGTTTATTCTGGGGCTCTCTATTCTGTTCTATCAATTCATGTGTCTGTTTTTGTACCCATAGCATGCTGTTTTTGGTTACTATAGCTTTGTAATACTGTCTAAAGTCTAGAAGGTTATGCTTCCAGCTTTGTTCTTTTTCCTCTTTGGCAATTCTAGGTGAACATTTTTTAACAATTTATAATTATATTTCAATATAATTTATTTCCTTGGTATTCTATTTATTATTTTATGCATTAAAAACATTCTGAGAATCAGTCCATGAGCTCTGATGAGGCTGTCAAAGAAGTTTCTGGCATAAAATAAGTCCAGAATGATACAGAGAAAGAACCTCAGAAACGTTCATAAAGATACTGCGAGCTGCTCACCAAAATCCACGTTTGCCTCTTTCCCCTCAGCACAAGCTAGACTAGATTTCACAGCCTCCCCTGCAGGCCAGCAGGGCCATGTGACTGAGCTCTAGCCAATGGACTATAGACACAAGTAACGTGTCCCACTTCTGGACCAAGCCCAGGGACTCATCCCTCTGCCCGTTCTCCATGCTCTTCTCTTTTGGCTGGGATGACCTCCAGACAGCCTTGAAAGTCACATAATAAAGACGGCAACACCTTCATCACCCTGAATCCCTGAATAACTGCACAGAGGCTGCCCACTCTGGCAGCCTGTTCACCCACCTGCACCTTTAAATGAGCAACAAATGTATGTCTATTTGTTTGAGCCGTTGAACCATTATACACTGAAGTGAGCATTTGGTATAGGAGTTTGCATGACCCAGTCAGTGGTTCTCAAACTTTATCAAGCAACAGAAACCTCCAGGAAAGAGAACTAAAACACTGATTGCTGGGCCCAGTCCGGAGCTTCCGGTTCAGCAGCTCTGGGATGCAGCCTGAGAATTTGCTAATGTGTTCTCAGGTGACACTGCCGCTGCCCGCCTGTGACTGCAGTCTGACAATCCCTGCCTGCACTAACCCACACCAGCTCCTGCCCCTTGCTGTGTGGCTGGTGAGTACTTGGGTCAGAATAACACTGTTCCCCCCGTGCTGTGTGCAGCAGGGCCCTCCAGATCAAAGCGATTCCTCCCTTTGTGGATCTTAATAACCCCACATGAAAAGAATGCCCATGAAAGCCACTCTGTCAGCTAAACGGGACAACAGTGTACCTTTCTGGTTTCAGAGAGAACTTATTCCCCGACAAGGAGTAAGCAGGTCAGCGTATTACTTTTTAAAAACCTTATTTCCTATCAATTAATCATTAGTTGGTATAGATCACTGGTCCTAGAGGTATGATGACAGCAGAAAGTCTTTTTTTAATCTTTGCAAAATCTAAGGAATTATACATTTATGTTAGACAAAGGCTCACTTACTAATATAACTGTGTTTCTTTAATATTTACTAATAGTATATCAACTGGTAATTTATTCCTGCCGATCAGAATCTCTAATGAGCAGACAGCCTTGATGTTTTTTTCAAATTGTGAATGAGTTCCAACTGAAATGCAGTTTTGTACTGATGCCAATCATTCCCTTTTGGACATATGCCCCACCCACAGCTCCTGCTGCCTGGGGGTGTGTGCTCTGTACCCTGGGTCACGATGCCGGGGCAGAGTCTCAAATATAGAGAAACATCAAGAGCTTGGATCACTTAGAACAGAACTTGAAATTGAAAAAAAAAGATCATTCTGTGGCCAGTCCTTCTCAAACTGTACTCAAATGCACAGCCTAGGATTCTTAATAAAATGCAGATGGTAGGACCTGAGATTCTAAATTTCTAACAAGCTCCCAGGGAATCCCAGGGTTGCGGGTCTGCAGACTCAGTTTCCGAAGGCCTGATGGAAACTATGTGGCCCTCTTACAGGCTGAGGGTGAAAGTACAGAAACAGCAGTGAGGAATGAAAACCAGCGGACAGCAAAGGAAAGGCAGCAGCCACTGGAGGGGGTCTGAGTCACACCTTTGCCATTTCCGTACAGCAACCCCCACAACCACAACTCTCATCTCTGTGAAGCCAAACTCCCTCATAGGTCTGATTCTTAAATTCCACGAAATTACACATATATCCTTACAACACGCCCTCAAATACAGCAGGTCTCTGATTCTGCGTCCAAGTGAGCCTAAGACAGAAAACACGTCCACCATGGCGGGGCTAGGGGAGGGGAAAAAGAATAAAAGGAGATTTGAAGGTTGAAACTACTTGAGATGGAGCATCATCTCCTGTAAGGAGCTTAAAGTGCTTTTTAATTATAACTGTTAGATTAACCTAAGCCAGGACCACAGGATCCATGCAGAAAGCCAACTAGACTGGCCCTCCCGCTGTCCTTCAACTCCACCATCCGGAGTCAGTTTTTCTCAACCTACATACAGTGTGGGGTAGAGCCTATAATTGCTCTGGTTGTTCTCAGATGATTTAAAAGTGCTCTAGCCACTGACAGTGAAAAACAGTGCTATTCCAGTAAGGTCATTCCACTCCTCTTGGCTTCCTCTTGGACGTGTTTAAACTGACTGCAGGCTCTCCCCCAAGAAATCCACAGGAAATACACATGCTTCGCCCCAACTCACTCTGCTTCCCTCCTCTACCCGCTCCCCTGCCGGGGCACTCAGCCAGCCACAGTCCCTGGCTCTTTGCAGTCGTCACCCACGGTCTGGCACCAGCCTTGGCACACCAGCCCTGAGGACTCACGTCAGCTCCCTAGTGGTCTCCTTCAGTTGCTCACTAAGCTTCAGACAGCCTGGCGCAGACCCAAAGCCCTGCTCAGAACTCCCCAGCCTCTAACCCTGAGCTCCCAGGAGACGATGCACATTCAACTTCTAGGCTCTAGGGACCTCCCTGGTGGTCCAGTAGTTAAGACTCCAGGCTTCTGACATAGCGGGCACAGGTTCTATCCCTGGCCAGGGAACTAAGATTCCCACAGGCTGCGTGGTGCAGCCAAAAAAAGAAGCGTACTAAAAATAATAAAGGAAAGAGTAATCAATCTATTTTAAATAAATAAGTATTAGGCTTTAGATATATACACATTTTTTAATTGAAGTATAGTTGGGAAAATCCCCTGGAGGAGGGCATGGTAACCCACTCTAGATTTTTGCCCGGAAAATTCCATGGAGAGAGGAGCCTGGTGGGCTACAGTCCATGGGGTTGCAAAGAGCTGGACACAAAACTGAGGGAAGGAGCATACATACACGCAGTTGATTTACAATGCTGGTCAGTTTCAGGTGTAAAGCACAGTGATTCAGTCATACATACATATGCATAATCTTTTCTGAATATGTATATATACATATATTCTGAATATACATATATACACACATGTGTATGCTCAGTTGCTTCAGTCCTGTCTGACTCTGTGATCCTATGGACTGCAGCCCTCCAGGCTCCTCTGTCTATGGAATTCTCCAGGCAAGAATACTGGAGTATCGGGTTGCCATGCTCTCCTTCAGGGGATCTTCCAGACCCAGAAGTTGAACCCACACCTCCTGTGTCTCCTGCCTTGCTGGTGGATTCTTTACCCACTGAGCAACCTGGGAAGCCCATATATATATTCTTTTTCTGGGGGAAAAAAAGCTACAAATGAACTTATTTACAAAACAGAAAAAGGCTCACAGACACAGAAAACAAACTTACAGTTATCAAAGGGGAAAGAAGGGGGACAAATATATTAGGAATTTGGGTTTAACATACATGCACTATTATCAACCCTGAATATGCATTGGAAGGACCGTTGCTAAAGCTGAAGCTCCAATACTTTGGCCAATACGAAGAGCCAACTCATCAGAAAAGATTCTGATGCTGGGAAAGATTGAAGGCAAAAGAAGGGGGCAGCAGAGGATGAGATGGTTAGGTAGCATCACCAACATGAATTTGAACAAACACTGGGAGATAGTGGCAAACAGAAGAGCCTGGTGTACTGCAGTCCATGGGATCTCAAAGAGTCAGACACAACTTAACAACTGAACAAGAACAACTTACTATATATAAAATAGAGAACCAACAGGGTCCTACAGTATAGCCCAGGAAACTTTACTCAGTATTTTGTAATAACCTATAAAGGAAGGAAAAGAACCTGAAAAAGAATATATACACATATATTACACATGAATCTGAGCAAACTCCAGGAGATGGTGAAGGAAAGTGAAGCCTGGCATGCTGCAGTCCACGGGGTCACAGAGTCGGACAGAACTGAGTGACTCAACAACAAGAAGCAGACATATGGGCATCCCAGATGGCGCTAGTGGTAAAGAACCTGCCTGCCAGTGCAGGAAACCAAAGAGATGTGGGTTCAACCCCTGGGTCAGAAAGACCCCCTGGAGGTGGGCACAGCAACCCACTCCAGTATTCTCGCCTGGAGAACCCACGGACAGAGGAGCCTGGCAGGCTACAGTCCATAGGGTCACGAAGAGTCGGACACGACTGAAGCGACTCAGCACAGTATATATATATATGCATTCAGATGACAGTTAATTAAAATCAAACTGAAAATTCAGTTCCTCAGACATGCTAGCCACATTCCCCGAGCTCAAGGGCCCATGCAGATGCTGTACTGGGTGATGCAGGCAAAACATTTCCATTATCACAGAAAGTTCTTGACAGCACTTCTCCAACCTCTCAACCCTGGATACTCAGCCTTTATCCACACAGCCTAGGCCTGATGACGGGAGACTCTGAATGTCAGCACAGGCTCACCACTGCAGCAGGCAACACCACAATCTCATCCTGAAAAATAGTGACTTCTGTCCCGCTTGGGGCCCAGTCACACACAGCCAGCAGGGGGAGAGCCGCTCTGCTCCAGACATTCACGCGGGGCACCAGGCACCTTCCACCTTGCAGCCCAGGAGGTGCCCCACGTCCTCTCCAGGGTGCCAGTTGATGGAGAAAAAACCAGGACCACGTGTGCAGGGAATCCATGGGCCCGGCCTGCAGACAGCACCTGTCCCTTCTCACAGCTCGTCAACCAGAACCCACTGACACAGCCATCAAGGGAGGCTGCAAATGTAGCTAGACTACGTGCCCAGACGAAGAGAACACAGTCCATGGGATCTCAAAGAGTCAGACACAACTTAACAACTGAACAACAAGAACAACATTACTATATATAAAACCAACAAGGCCCTACAGTATAGCACAGGAAACTTTACTCAGTATTTTGTAATAACCTATAAAGGTTATTACATCACAGGTGTCCATGAGCACAGCGGTTCGGCCACAGAGCTGGTCACAAACTGCTCTCTAGTCACCCCCTCCTCTGGGAGTCCTGTCTGGCAGTGTGAGCCTCCCCAACAGCAACTCATGGGGCCTCAGACAAACCGAGACAAAAAGAGTTGCCTGCACATGTCTGGTTACACAGCCAAATTTAATTTGAGCCCATTTATCCAACACTTTTCCAACCCTGTTCAGCTGGTTAATTACATCCAACTCTCTTCAGAATTAATTAGCATTAATAATAGCAATTTCTAGTCATCAAACATTTCCCCACGTGCCAAATACTATTCCTGCCTTATATCACTATTTCTTATAGCATTCCTAGGAGGTAAATATTTTAATGCAATTTTACAGATTTAAAATACAGACACTTGGGCTTCCCTGATGGTCCCAGTGGTTAAGAATCTGCCTGCCAATGCAGGGGACACAGGTTCAATCCCTGGTCTAGGAAGATTCCAGGTGCCACTGAAGCAGGCAACGTAAGTCCGTGTGCCACAACTTCTGAATTGGAGCCCTAGAGCCAGAACTCCACAGGAAAAGCCACTGCAATGGAAAGCCCATGCACCACAACTAGACAATAGCCCTCATTCAGCAACAAAGATCCAAATAAAATAAATAAAAAATTTAAAAAACATAAAATAGATACTTAGAATTTTACCTAAGACTTAGCAAGTATCTGCTCTACCGAGGAAGCCCCAGGAATACTCCAGGAGATCTTCCGGATCTCCAGGAGATCTTCCCAACCAGGGATCGAACCTGGGTTTACTCACATCGCAGGCAGGTTCTTGACCATTTGAGCCACCAAGGAAGCCCCAGGCCTCTGACAACCAGACCTGCCCTCTCCATCGGGGTCAGCAAACTGTGACCCTCAGGCCAAGTCTGACCCACTATCTATTTTTGCAAAGTTTTATTGGAATGCCAGCATGCCCACTTCCCTTCATTGCCTGTGGCTTCTTCTGCACTAGAATGGAGCACAGCTGAGTAGCTGCAACAAGAGTTCACACATCCTGCAAAGTCAAAAATCTGTACGAGGTGGCTCGTTACAGAAAATCTCTGCCAACCCCTGCTCTACAGTGTCCTGCAGGGCCTTGGGCACTTGCTTCTACCGTAGACTGAGAAGTAATCCTGACTTGGTATTTTGGTTGGCTGATCTGTGCTCTGAACCAACAACCTGGTCTGTGAAATATACAGGTCAGGCTAATAATACCCTGCTGGCAGCCTCTACTCCATCTGTTTGCGTCTGCTGTTTCACAAGCAGATTAAACAACATCTGCTACACTGTTTCATCAAACACACAGGTGACGCCACCGAAGGGTGCACTCGCATTATTTTCTAGTAAGGAACATGCCTGTTCCCTGATGACTCTTTACTACTTGGACTGTAACTACCGAGCAAAAGGTCTGCACACATTTATGAGCTCCATGGCTTTTGACACAACAGGTTTCATCCTTTTACCCTTTCCACTTCCTGCTTTGGTTTTTCAAGATAAAACCATCAGCACAGAGCAACAGTGAATTTTATGGTCAGTGGCTGTCCAGTAAGGTGAGTACTGCTCTGCGAAACTGGCCTACACTCACTTTTTTCTTCGATGGAATTCACCAACATGGTTTGTTTGTTTTTACAAAAATGAACGGTAAGAAGAATATAAATATGCTTAACCTTCAAGAGACTCAAGAGTATGGAACCCACATTGCCTGCAGGTTGAAATAAGAGCAAAAGAGGATAGAAATTTCACCTACTTACATAAAACTAGAGAAAGGGTATGTGAGTGGATGCCATGTGGGCACCACCCAAATGTCACCTTCAAGAACCAGCTACTAGGACCATGGGCAGCCTGACTTTTAGCTGAACCCTTGTGTGGGAATTCCCCTCAGCCCGAGCACTGGCTACCTGGGCCAGCATCACGGCCCTCCCCGGGGCCAGCATCACGGCCCTCCCCGGGGCCAGCATCACGGCCCTCCCTGGGGCCAGAGCTGGTCTGCAGAAAGCGCACGTGCTGGTGTCAAGCAGAAACAACTCTGCCGGGCCTCTCGGCTCCAGAACAGTCTGTGGGGCCGGCTGGGACCTCTGCTGCAATGCCTCATGTTGCAGCTCCTCCCCCTGCAGGGTCCTGCTTCTCCCTTCCCTCTAAGCGCTCTTCCCCAGGACTCCCTCCCCCCATCAATTCCCCTGGCACATAACAGCCCTCTAAAAGTTTCTGTTTCTGCAGGGAAACTGACCTGCAACAAACATGAAGTCTGATTTCCTAAGCAGCACCATCAATAACTGATGCGCCATATTCAACATTCAGTGACAGCAAAGAATCAGCAATAAGGAGATTCCAGGGGACAGCAAATCCATCAGTACAAAAAAATAACAGTAACAACAAAACGTTCGGGCGGTATAAACATCAAACACAGGGAGTGTCAGGGCAGAGAAGCAGCGGGCATTGGGGAGGTGAGGCAGAGACAGACAGAGGTCCGGAGCGAAGTTAAGGAGGGCGAGTGAAGGCGGAGCAGATTCAGTGCCATCTGCTCTCTGCAACCACAGCTCCGGGCACAGACAGTCATGCGCAGTGACAGGCTCTATAAATAGCAGATCAACCAGGAAATCATAACCCAGCCTTCGTGATTACAGGCCCAGGGGTCTCACAGATGATTCTCTAAATAAGAGCATGGTCAGCCTGCAGCTAGCCTTTTCTGAGCTGCCCACTCACAGACAGTAACTAGCCACCATGTCTACAAATAAGGAGTCACAGTTTAAAACAGGGATGTGCCAGAAGAGGCACTGTCCTTTTCAGGACAAAAAAAAACAGATAACAGAAAACACGGAAGCTTGTCTTGTGGTGTGTATAAACTTCCCAGTTGCTAAGATGCCAAACAGCATCCAAACATCAAGACACCCAAAGTGATGGCCACACAAAGCAGAAGTCACAAACCTCAGGCCTAAGAAAGAAGCAGCGCAGGGACAGCCCAGAGGGGCTCAGGGCGGACAGGACGGGGACAGCAGGTAAGAGAAGACAGCCGGGGAAAGCAAGAAAGGAGACAAGAGGAAAGCACGAGCACAGGCCTGTTTGCAACAAGCCACAGCAAAGTCCTAGCAAGGGGTCACCAAGTCTTTACAAGGGCATGCTTAAGCACCTTCAATACTCGTTACAAATTCAGAGTCTTTAAGAGACTAAAGGCAATTTATCAGACAGCACAGCAGAAACAACTCAAGGGACTTCCCCAGTGGTCCAGTGGTTAAGAAGCCGCCTTATGCAAGAGACTGGGCTCCATCCCTGCTCAGGGAACTAAGACCCCACCCACTGTGAAGCAACTAGAGAGAGCCCAAATGCTGCAACTAAGCCCCAACACAGCCAAATAAATCACATTTTTGAAAAAAGGAAGAAACAACTCAAGTCACGGCAGAGGGCAGTGAACATGACCAAGAGGACAAAATAAGAGACGTATATGCAAACGCAACAGCTAACACTCCACACAAAGGGAGAATGGTGATTAAACTAACCTTACAGCTACAGCTCATCAACAGTGTCGCCAACAAGCTCTTCTCAAGTCAGAGTCCAGTCTTACAGTCTAGCGTAGTCTCAACAAGATACTGTTTCTGAGAAATTCCTACACTGAGGCCGATGGAACGATGCCTCGGGGCAAGTCAGGCTCGAGACAAACGGGGGCCTCACTGGTTCAGGGGGCAGAGAGGTGATGGGGAGGAGCGAGCCAGGCCTGCCAGGGGTCACGCGTCCGCACAGGCAAGACCCCGCGGGTGGGAGCAGCCGGGGAGCCTCTGGCCAGGCGTGCAGGAGTGTCAGGGCACCCGGGGATCGGCTCAGGCAGGGTGAGAGCAGAGCAGCCCCGAGGGGGAGAAGCCCCGAGACCCCAGGTGTCCTCAGGGCTGCTCACCTCCTCCCCATGCTGAGCTCCTGAACTGCCCCCTGCCCCCAGCTTTGAGCAACCTAAAGGCATCAGCCTTTCGTTCGGCACCTGTTCTGATGGATCAGAGCCTATTTTCTCCTCATGGTTAAATATTTCGAATATCAAATACAGCTACCAAAGCACTGGGCTGCCCAAAAAGCTTCTTCGGGCTTCCCGTAAGATGGTACAGGAAAACCAGAACAAACTTTTTGGCCAACCCAATACAACGGTAGCAAGAGCTATTCCAGCTTCTGAACCAGAGCTCAGGGTGGGCTTTCATACCCCAGAGGTGAGCTCCAGCACAAGCGCAGGCCAGTGTGGAAGCCATTCACTGAGACCCAGCGCAGAGTGGGGGACCAAGCTCAGCACCAAGCCCTGGGCAGCGCCTCGAAGGGCAGGAGCTTCCGGCACACGGAGCTGAGACCAGAAACGTCTCGGAAGTATCACCAGCCCCCACTGGCAATTCAGAGTCTGAAGGTTGAACCTTTCCCCGAAAGAAAGGAACCGAAGGTGCATTTGGTCTGTGTTCAAGTCTTAAATGCCTTTCTGGAAGCACATTTTCTCTCAAAGTCGGCTTACTCTGAAGACACACTTATCAACAAGAAGGAAAAAGAAATGTTTTCATGACCTCATGTCTTCGGATAATTGATACTAAGTAAAGAGAGAGACAAGGAGAAGGGAGCTAAAAGGATCAAGGGCCAAACACAGCTCATCAGACCGAGACACGTGAACTCGCCCAGTCTGGGGGTGGCGGCAGCTTCGCTTACTGTGCGTTTCTGCTCCGCCTTTGGCCCGCATCTCACGGACACCAGCAAAAACTCTGCATTAGAAGTCACCTTGGGCTCTTTGTCCTGAGATGATGTTATTGAACACTAGCTAAAAGCATTAAAGAGATTTTGTTACTCTCTCTGGCAGTTACTGGGACAAGAGCTATGAACTTTAAACCTAGATCATATGATCTTATTGTCTTCCCTAGTAGACTAATGGAAGTGGTGTTTATTTCAAATGTGGCCTTTTCGGTTTTTTTTTTTTACAGCATTTATCACAGTCTGGCTCATTTCAAATGTATTCGTGGATCTGAGAGCAGAAACAAGCTTCTCTTTCCTCTGTATCCTTCATTGTTCCTATCTGAACTTGGCACAGAGTCCATTCTCATTAAGTTTGGGGTTTTATTTTCTTTTATAAAGATCTACTTGTCTAAAATTTGCAGTAAAGAACAAATTAGAAACTTAAACCCTCCCCAAAGAGTGCACTACCCTCTTTAAAGTATATAACTTAATCAAAGTTCCTGTTCTGTACCTCGAAACTCCTCTCCAGAGTAATACCTGGGAAGTCAGTAAATAGCATTCTGATTTTCTCCCTATGCTTACACAGATATTTACAGAATAATAAATAATAATGTTTAACAAAACAGGATCTTGTTATATATATTGGGTTGCACTTTGTTCTTTTTATCTAACAATCATAGAGATAGCATTTCAGACATACATCCTTTTTAACAATTGAAGAATTCTCCAGTATATTGGTATGCCATACCATAGTTAAATCCCTGGTCAGGGAACAAGATTGCACATTTTGCAAATAAAGAAACAAAGATCAAAGATCCCCAGTACTGCAACTAAGACCCGCTGCAGCCAAATAAATAAATTAAATAAAGACACCACCACATTTGTCTCTCAAAATGTTGAGCCGATCACATTTCTAGCAACGCTCTGAAAGCCCTGTTTCCTCCTGTCCCCATCAGCAATGGGAGAGTATCAGTCTTATTTGTTGCCAGTCTGATGGGGCAAAAAAACCAGTCTTGATTTGTACTTTTTATTAGTAAGGCTGGAAATATCTTCATATTTTTATCAGTCTTTTTGTTTGTTTGTTTTCTGCTTTGAATTATCAGTTCATATCCTTTAGTCATTTTTTTTTTAATTTTAAGGTCTTTATTGAATTTGTTACAATATGGCTTCTGGTCTATGTTTTGCCTTTTTGGCCAAGAGGCATGGGGGATGCGAGCTCTCTGATCCCTTGCGCTGGAAGGCACAATCTCAACCACTGGACCACCAGGGAAGTCCCTCCTTTACTCACTTTTCAGTGAACTGTATGTATGTGCCATATTGCTTTTGTGGAAGCTTTTTACAGAATATGAATACAATTATTTCCTAAATATAGAGCAAGGATGTTTGCCTAGGTTGCAAACTGTCTTTTAATTTTATTGTACAGAAATCTATAATTCTTTATTCAAATCTGCCCATCTTTTTCTTTATGACTTTTTAATAATTTTTATTGAAATATAATTGATCTACCATGTTGTTTTAGTTTCAGGAACTAACAGCAAAGTGATTCAGTTACACATATACATATAAATACGTATTCTTTTCTTACATTCTCTTCCATTATAGGTCATTACAAGATAATAAGTATAGGTTCCTGTGCTATATAGTAAGTCCTTGTTGGTTATCTATTTTATCTATAGTTGTGTGTATATTTTAATCCCAACCTCCTAATTTATCCCTCCCTTGCCTTTTTGACTTCTAAGTTTTTTTCCTAGAAAGTTCCTCCCAACTTGCAAGATTACAAAATGTTCTCCTATATCCTCTTCTATTCCTTAACTCCTTTAAGGGCACATTTACAATCCATCCAGAAATGACATGCACATTTTTAATCTATCTGAAATCATTTTTTGACTGTAGTGTGAAGTATAGGTTAATTTTACTTCCTCCCAAGTGGATAATATTGTCCATTGACCTATCCTTTCTTCAAAGAGTTTATTTTTAATTTTCTGAATTTTTTTTTTTTTGGTAGAAAATTTCAAAATATATAGAACAAAGTAGAAGTGAGACAGGCTGGGTTCTGGGGCCCTCTACTTGAACACTTGCATTTGCACCTGGTCCAATGTCCCCTCAGACAACAGATACAATGAAACTGGTGCTGCTGCTAAGTCACTTCAGTCGTGTCCAACTCTGTGCAACCCCATAGACAGCAGCCCACCAGGCTCCCCCATCTCCAGGATTCTCCAGGCAAGAACACTGGAGTGGGTTGCCATTTCCCTCTCCAATGCATGAAAGTGAAAAGTGAAAGTAAAGTCGCTCAGTCATGTCCGACCCTCAGCGACCCCATGGCCTGCAGCCTTCCAGGCTCCACCATCTATGGGATTTTCCAGGCAAGAGTACTGGAGTGGGGTACCATTGCCTTCTCCGACAATGAAACTATAAGGGACTAAAAATAACTGCACCCATGCCCAGCTGGGGCAATTCATGAACAATATGACACAAAAAGACTACCAACCAGCTGGCACTTCTGAGGTGCTAGGAGCATGATCCCTGTACCACCAAGGGGGAGGGCAGACCACCGAAGCCACACCAATGACGCCACTCATGCAACAGCCCCCACCGAAACCCCATTTAAGGGACCAGCCTGCCCCGCCACAGGGAGCAAGACAGGGCACCTCTGACTTGTTTTCCCTCCCTCCCGCTGCAGCACGAACCCCAGTAAGGCCTTGCCTGAATTTCTCATCTGACTTCATCAATTTCTATTAGAGTCCAAGGACTCAGGTTGGTAACATGAGTACAAAGAACCCTAAGTAACCATCACCCAACCTCAACAACTATCAATTCATCCTTTTTGATTCAAAACGGTATTTTTATCATATGCTAAACCTCTACATATACTTGGATATACATCTGAACAGTCTGCTCTGTGCTACTTTCATCAATGTGGTCATTAATACTCTTATAAAAATATGGGTGTGTGTTAAGTCGCTTCAGTCATGTCTGACTCTTTGCAACCCCATGGACTGTATGTAGCCCCCCAGGCTCCTGTCCATGGGATTCTCCAGGCAAGAATACTGGAGCGGGTTGCCATGCCTTCCTCCAGGGGATCTTCCCAACCCAGGAATCTAATCCGCTTCTCTTACGTCTTCTGCATTGGCAGGCGTATTCTTTACACTAGCGCGACCTGGGAAGCCCCTTATAAAATACAGAAACACATAAAGATTTCCGTAAAAACAATAAGAATATACTCTTTATCCTACATTATAATGATCTGAAAAGCACAGGAAAATACAAGCCTTTTCCTGTAACAAAAATCCAAAAATACGGTGATATAAACAAGTAGAAATTCACCTTCTCTGTGGCTAGTTCTTGTGGCTGAAAGATGGCTCTGCCCGTGGGCTCACCTGAGGACCAGGGTCCTACCCCGTCACTGCCCTGCCTTCCCCGCAGGCACACCACATCTTCATGGCTGAATCTGGCCATTCCTTTCCAAACAGGGGAAAGGAAGACACCGGCGGAGACAAGCAGCTCTCTCCCCAGGCACGTCCATGCATCACTTCCACTTACACCCAACTGGCCAGAATTTTTAAAACTGCAGGACAGGCTGAGAAATGGAGGCTCCTGCGGTTCAATATATGCCCATTTATAACTGCAGTGTTTATATCACAGAGAAAAGGGAAGGAGGAACTCTGAGGAAAAATCATAGTCCTAACTATAAAAATGAGTGTAAAATGTGTATCACAGATGAATTGGCTGACATATCTGTATGTGCTTTTTCTCACAGGGATCAAGAATAATTCATATGGGCACCCTAATGGCTGTCTAATTTAAAAAGCTTTCTTGGCAGAGTAATTCTGGGCCAACAGGTCAGAAAAAGATAAAGTCACATCAGCATTAAGCAGGAAGAATGTGACTTTCTCATCCAGACCCTGCAGAGCCTGGCAAAGACAGCAGTCACAAGTCCTTGACAGCTCGGGCTGCCCTTCTCAGAGCGAGGAGAGGAGCACGGCCCTTCACAGGATGCCTGGTCCTGGGCTGAGTGAGGATGGCGCAGGGGTGACGTCTAGGACAGAGACACAGGAGGAGGAAACGCCTGTGCTGAGGATGCAGACTGACCAGGAAACAAGAGAAGAGCTCAAGAATCAGAGACCGAGGACTTCCCTGGCAGTCCAGAGGTCCAGACTCTGAGCTGCCACAGTAGGGCTGTAGGTTTGACCCCTGGTTGGGGAACTAAGATTCCCCCATGCCGGCAGCACAGCCAGCAAGAAAAACAAACAACAACCACATGGGATAAAGAGGTCCAAAGGCCTGGGTGGCAGGGCCGGGCTGGTCCTTGACAGAGTGTGGGTCCTCCTCCCCTCACCCCCAGTGCCGAGCATGCAGCTAAAGCCTTACTGGACCTTCCTGGGATTCAATGTGCACCAATGTCAAGGACAGGAGGCAGTAGGCGTTCCCATTCTATTCCCTGGGAAGCGAGGAGGCCACTGCTTATCTGGAGAAACAAGATCAACCTCCCCCGGGCTCCACCCTATACCCACAGCACACCCACCACCACCAAAAGAAGACAGAAACCAGCTCTGGGGGTAGAAAGAAGCACTCAAACTGACTCGCAGGTAAGAATTAGCCTTCCCCTATCACAGTTGGTAAAATGAAATGGAAAAACACTTCTGAAGCCAGGTTATAAAATCATCAAATCTATCCTGTCAGCATCAAAAAATTTTCCTTCACTTAGCAGTGATGCTAAACTCTTTATGAAGATTAATTCTGAATATTAATGCAATTCAATAATAAGCATAGACACGTGTGTAAATCTTCTTCAAAAGTGTCCCCATAAGATTCAGCATGACTAAACATAATTAAGTAAATCAGTAAAAAAAAAAAAAAAAAAAAAACTGGCACACAAAATAGCTACCTAGAGAGTAAGAATAAAGAACACACAGAGGGGTACCCTGGGCAGGATACCCAGCATCAGTGGAGGGGTAGGCAAGGGTAACAGTGTTTCAATGGCCCAGAATAATTTCTGCAGCTAAAGTGGGTCGAAAGAATTCGAAATTCCTCCCTTTGTCATCCAAACACGGGCTGCTAATTAAAAATTTTCCAGCAGCTCACGATGGGAACACACTCAAGCAAAACCTAATCCCATGTTCTATTTATATTTACACTTTGCAGGTGGAGGCATCATGGAAAGAGCTCTGATTTCCTGCAAACCCCTCAGTTTAATCCTGACCATTCAGGTCAGCCAGTCTCCCCAAAGATCTATTCTTAGCGTTCGTATTACTCCCTTTGAGCCCCTTACATCTCCTGCCATCATTTCCTGAAGCAAGAAATAAAAACACAAATTTCCTGATACGAAAGGTGAATTATTATAAAACCACCAGAGGCTCTAAATTTTGAAAGCTGTTTTTCTGACTTATTTTGATGTACATCTACCAATAAGCAGATTTTAAACGTGTGTTGCCAGGAAAGCATCTTCAATGTAAACATACTGGATATAAATTCAATTCCCTCTGAATGAAAACATTATGGTTGCTTTCATACTGTTTCAAGTGAATTATTTTTAAAAACCCTTTTAGCATCTGGCACATGGTACCGAAGCCCGATCAGGGTCCATTCATCCATTTGCCATCCATCTTTCTTTATGTCCACGTTACTTGGATTTCATTTATCCAGTCATCCAACTGAGATTTTTGAGGCCTCCTGTGAACAACACTGTGAGCCCTGGAGACAACAGTGCTGAGACAGAGAACGCTGCCCAGAGGCACTCAGTCCAGAAGGGACACAAACGTGAAGCAAGGGATGTGGTGAGAGACAGGACTCACGCTCAGGAGACAGTGCAGGGCAGAGGAAGAGGCAGTCAGCAACGGGGTGCGGGGCAGGGGGCCAGGGCCACAGGGCCGAAAACGAGCCAGAGCTGAGGGAAGGCCTGCGGCCGGAGAGGGTGAACCTCACTGATGAGCCACGAGGCTAGAGCTGAGATCAGAAACCTGACAAGGTGCCATTTCATCTTTTCCTGGACTTACTGCAAGGGAGCCACATGGTGACCCTGATGGGTGTGTTTTAAAGAAGGCTGGGGACCTGCTAAGGTTCCCGAGTGTAAAGTTTATTAACGGAGTCCATGGGAGGATGGACTCTCCCCTATCTGGTGCATTTATGCGTCACCGCAGATCGAGTGCGCCCGGAGAACCTAACAGAGAAGCCGGGGGCACCAACTGTGCACGTGTCTACATCCGTGACAGAAGACGATTCTGTCATAATTACATGCATGACTCGCCTCTTAAAATGCAAGCATTTCTCGACTAACAAGGGCTTAATTTCCAAAACATACGAACAGCTTATACAACTCAATGACAAACAAAAAAACACAACCCAATGAAAACCCAATGAAAAAATGCACAGAAACATCTAAATAGACATTTTTCCAAAGGAGACATAAAAATTGGCCAAAAGACACATGAAAAGAAGCTCAACACCAGTAATTACTAAAGAAATGTGAATCAAAACTACAATGAGGTATCACCTAACATCGGTCAGAATGGCCATCATTAAAAAACCTACAAATAACAAACGCTGGAGAGGATGTGAAGAAAAGAGAACCCTCCCACACTATTGGTGGGAATGTAAGTTGGTGCAGGCACTATGGAGAATAGTATGAAGGGTCCTTAAAAAACTAAAAATAGAACTACCACATGATTCAGCAACCCCATTCCTGGGCATATATCCAGGAAACTATAATCTAAAAAGATACATGCACCACCCCAATCTTCTGAGCTTCCCTGATGGCTAAGACAGTAAAGAATCCTCCTGCAATGTGGGAGACCTGGGTTCGATCCCTGGGTAGGGAAGATCCCCTGGAGAGGGGAAAGGCTACCCGCTCCAGTATTCTGGCCTGCAGAATCCCATGGACAGCGGAGCTGGTGGGCTACAGTCCATGGGGTCACAGAGTCAGACACGACTGAAGTGACTTAACACGTACCTGTTCATGGCAACACTATTTACAATAGCCTAGATGTGGATACAACCTAAACGTTCATAACAGATGAACAGATAAAGGAAACGTGGTACATACCCACCATGGGACACTGTTGTGGTTAAGTCGTGTCTGACTCTTTGCAACCCCATGGTCTGTAGCCCGCCAGGCTCCTCTGTTCTTGGGATTTCTCAGGCAAGAACACTGGAGTGGGTTGCCATTTCCTCCTCCAGGGGATCTTCCCAACCCAGGGATCAAACTCTTGTCTCCTGCATTGGCAGGCAGATTCTTTAGCGCTGAACTACCAGGGAAGCTGAAGGGTTTAGAGCAAAAGTTAATAACACTGAAAAAGGGGCAGCTTGAAGGAAACCTAGGCACATCTTCTTTCCCTTTGACAAGCAGCCCCTCCTCTGTACAAAATGTGCCTGTGAAAGGACAAAAGAAATTAAATGTGCAAAACTCACATAACAGATTTAGGCTTCAAGCCCAGAAACTGTAAGATAAGAATCCTTAGTAATGGACCTAGAGACTGTCATACAGGGTGAAGTAAGTCAGAAAGAAAAAAACAAATATCATATATTAAATATATATATATGGAATCTAGAAAAATGGTAAAGATAAACTTATTTGCAAAACAGAAATAGAGACACAGATGTAGAGAACAAATGTATAGACAGCAACGGGGGAAACGGGGTGGGATGAACTGTGAGCTTCTTATTGACATATACACACTACTGATGCTATATACAAGATAGGTAACTAACGAGAACTTACTGAATAGCACAGAGAACTCTACTCAGTGCTCTGCGGTGAACTAAATACATGAACTAAATACATTCCCTTTCCTACACAGCAGAATTGAACACAATATTGTAAACACTTATACTCCAATAAATGAGTAAATAAAAACACAACAAAATAAATAAATGTTATTGGAAATATTCTTTTAAAAACCCTTACCAAGAGCTCCCCTTCTGCAGAGAACCCTCAGGGACAGAGTTTCAGAATTCCAGACACGTCCCTGACTTTGGCTTTCTTTCTCCACATAATGAAAGACTAGAGACGGGCTTCAATTCCATAAGTATCCATTTGAGGCAGAGAGTTGACTCTTTGGCCTCACCTGATGATTTTGTATATTTTTGTATGAAGTGCATTAACTGTGTGAGATTTAATTTCCAATTACCAGCATAGGTAGTTATTTTTCCAGTGTTCAGTCATTTACGTTTTTTTAAAAAAGATACAAAAAAGCAATAGAGTATTCAAATAACTGCACAAATGCTGCTGAACAAAGACAGTAATTTTGCTGAAACGGGTTGCAGGCAAGGCAGCTCTCAAAATATTCCTTTGTCATGACTGAATGACATAATCCAAATCCCCGCATGAAAACCTGTGTAGAGACGGCATTAATATTCTGCAGGAAGTGGAAGGCAATGCGCCCAGTCAGAAATCTGCAACCCCGTGTACTGTGGAATCCAAATCTCAGCGTCTCCTTGGGGTCTCCCCATCAGTCTTTTATAACCGAGGATGAATTAGGTTGACATGATTATCCTTTAATTGTGTCTAGCTGCATCCTTCAGTATGGAAATGGCATTCTGATTGGAACCAAGGGTGAAAATCTGGAAAGGAAAGAGTATTGTAGGAGTTCAAGGCACTCAGGGACAAGGCAAGCCTGTAATACCCAGAGGAACGTGTTCTGGGAAGCCCGAAAACCAGCCTGAGGGCAGTGGTACCCAGAGCAGCAGGAGGATGAGGGACAAGACGGAAAACAGGAAAACCGAACTTCAACTACTGTGTTTTGTCACACAGGCACCAGTGACTCCAATGATCTTACCCACTTAATCCCATTCATTGGTCCATCAAATATTTACCAAACATCAAATATTCAACACACAGGGAGGAAGGACACACCCCACGCCAGATGCCACATAAAGCTACAGAGAGACGAGATGAAAGGTGCGTGGCACCTGCCCTGGGAGACAGGTGCGTTGGTCCCCACACCTGGTGCCCTCATCCAGTCCCGGGAGGGTTAAGGAAGGATCGCAAGATAAAGGGACAGAAGAGGTGAGGCTTCATTCTCCTTTTGCAGTAGGAAAAGGAACGACTGAAGCGGCTTCACACACACACGCACACACACACACAGACACACACAGACACAGACACACACACACACACACACACACACAGAGGAATTACCAAATACACAAATAAAAGAGCGGCAGAATTCCAGCTCTGGCAATAGCACGAAAACGTAGCAGGATGGGAGGTGAGAATTCTACCACGGAACCACCTATGTGGCAGGCGGGGGCCGGGCAGCGGCTGGGCCAGGGCTGAGCTCAGGCTGTGTGCCCGGCTGAGGCTGAGAAACCACGACCGATCCCACAGGCAGACGGAGCCGGGGCGGGATGGGGGGGTCCCATCTGACTCCAGGCAACTAACTCGGCCGACAGGAGAGCAAGAGGTGGCCTGGAACTGCAGGCCAAGAGCCCAGATAACAGACTGCTGTAGGAGTGGTCCGGTCCATGTCCCAGCTCTATGTCTGTCCCTGCAACTCTGTTTCATCGGGCGCTCCTCACCTCTGCAGCGACTGCCCTCACCAAGGGTCTACACAACTCACCCTCCAAACAGGTGTGTTCGAAGAGCAAAGGGAAGGACCACCAAAACAGGCATAGGCTCACATTCCCTCTGACAAAGAGGATGATCAGATCTCTCCATCACTGGGTGCTGGTACACAACAGGTACTTTGACCCGAGAAGAGTGGCAACTTTTGCTTTTCCGTTTAGTTTCTGTTTAAGTTACTTTTTGGTATGCTGTGCCTTTATAATAAATTCTAGCATGTAGGCTGTCAACGGTTCAGCTCAAGAGAGGAACCGTTTACTAATTTGTTGCCCATCAACCCACTGGTGCATTTCACTGGGACATGTTAACAGTCTCCAGTATCAAAATGGAAATAACATCCATTCTGTGACCCACCCTAGGTTGGCCGCCCTCCAGGTTGGCCTTCCAACTGTCAGTTAATGTGTACTCAAGAATTATAAATTAATTTGAATATTAATCTTAAAACCATAATCAGGAAACTATATTCTCTTTAAATATATACATAACATTCTAACGTCAAATACTGATATCCACTAAAAGAGTTTCCCTATCATTTCTTTGAACAATATACAGAACAAAGAATTACCAAATATATCTAAAATGAAATATTTTTTTTCAGTTGTCTGGATTATTCTCGTACACTCTTCCTATCAACTGGCAACATCTCTGTTTTCTAAGCCACACACACTACTTCAGCTTTAATTAAAAGGCCCGTTGCCATAGTTTCCCTGAGAACAGCTCAAGGCATGCTCAAGACCATTATTTTCTTAAGGTTTCTAGAGAAATTGTAACATAGCAGTAGCCAGCCAAAATTCCCCAATTTTACCTCCCACCCAGTACAGCAGATGACTCAGACATAGAGCTAGGTATTCTGAACATTTTTAAGAGACTCTAAACAACCAGGAATGTTACTTAAAATTCAGCCTTGGGTTTCTTCTATTCTGCCACGTTGGTAATGTAACCAGCAGGCCCAGATTGATGGGGGATTCAGCCTACAGACACAACACTGCCTGCATCTATGGAAACACCAGCACTTTTTCCTTTCTAACAATAAAGAAGAAAATGCACTGTATTTGCACATTAATATCATCTTTTGCTTCAAATCACCTAATAACTCAGAAATGTAAACCCAACATGTTGGGGGAAAGCTCTCAAAAATAGATAAAAGCAATGGAAATTCATTTCTTTAAGGATTTCAAAATTAAAAAGTGGAACTCACAGAACCTTACTTTTTGGGGGTTTTGTTTTAATTTCAGTTCACACCACACAGCATATGAGATCTTAGTTCCTTGACCAGGAATGGAACTGGGTACCCCGTGCCATGGAAGCATGGGGCCTTAAGCACTGGACCACCGGGAAAGTTGCCCTAATTTTTATTTTATTTTGGAGTATAGTCGATTTACAATGTTGTGTGAGTTTCAGGTGTACAGCAAAATGATCACTTCCTGAAAGTTAGAACCTGCTTCCATCCGAGTTCTCATCTTGCTTTCAGATGGGTGAGATTTTATTTACCACTATCTCTAGGTCTTGAAGAGTAAGCTCGAAGGTTATTCTGAGCCTTCAAGGTTAAAGAATGTGAATTAACACTGACCCCTATGAACCCCAGGAAGGCCAAATGCCAGTTCAGCTCGCTGTAATTCAGCCCCACTTCCCGGCTTCTCAGGAGCTGTGAGCACAGACCCTGCAGGTTAAAGAGCCAGGGCTGGAATTTCAACTCGGGGAGGCCCTGAACCTCAGGCAAGGGATGATTAAAAGAGACAGACATCTGTAAAGACGGGGCACGCTCAGGAAAAGGGCAGCTATCATTCGCCCCTGTAACTAGGTCATCTCCAGGACAGGGAACGGGACAGGATCAGATCTCACTAGTTTCAGGAAAGCTGAAACTCATCCTACTCCCTTTGACTATCATTTTAAAAGCCACAATAAACTATGTAATTACTGATCTTTCCGATGTAAACATACAAATCATTTGACTTCCTTATTCTGTATTACCAAACCTTTTATTCTCTTTTCTGCATATGAAGAGATTCTAGAAAGTATTTGAGAGATACTGCTGTTGTTCTTTCAGTCGCTAAGTTGTGTCTGACTCTTTGCAAGCTCATGAGCTGTAGCCCACCAGGCTCCTCTGTCCATGGGATTTCCCAGGCAAGAATACTGGAGTGGATTGCCATTTCCTTCTCCAGGGGATCTTCCCAACCCAGGAGTCAAACCCACGTCTCCTGAATTAACAGGTGGCTTCTTTATCGCTGAGCCACCAGGGAAGGCCTATCTGAAAGACAGAAGAACCATATTCCAAACCAGGAGCACAGGGAAGTTAAAGATGTGAGTATTAGATGAGATGTATTTACTAATGAATAAATGCGTGGTGAATAACGACAGTGCCATTTTGTCATAGCTATTATGCTATGTGTCCCTTCCACTTTGAGACGCTTGCATATTTTAAAAATCACATATATTATTGTCACTAATTCTCACAAAGTCCTATAAAATGACAGAGCAGGTACTGCTACTTCCACTTTATCTAAAGAGAAAGGGATTCACAGCAGTACTAAGTGACCCACCCAAGGTAAGCTGAGGAACACATTTGCTGGTGGGTCTTCAATGCCCGAGTCAGCACTCTCCCCACCCCTCTGCTTGGCCAGCACTCTCCCCACTCTCACGGGCCCTGTAACAGCAGCATTTGAAGGGGGGCTGGGAAATCTCTCCTCGGGGAGATTTTGTAGCCCTATATCCTCCAGAACACACACTTCATAAGTTCCAACAGACTTGGAGCAACCGCACCAGCCTGAAGGGTACCTCCTGCCTCCTTACTGCAGGAAAAAGATCTGAGCTGGAATTTCAAGTTGTAGGCTAGGGACTGAGGACTCTGTGATACTATTTTTCCAAGTTTCACAGGTAATTTACAGGAGGTTTTCCACAACATCTCACATCTAAGTTCAACCTGCCAAGGCACTGCCCAGGACAATCCTAACAGACAAGGCTATCTGGTCATCTCACCGCAGGAATTCTTACCTGGGGGGTCTACCTCTGCCCTGGGTTTCCAAAGATGAGCATGAAGACAGCTCCTGCAAGCATTTAAAAGTATGTGCAAAACTATGTCTGTGTATCTCCAATTTTTCTCAAGATGTGGACCACAGTTTTCATCAGATTCTCAGAATGCCTCCCCACCATGGGTTAAGATCCTGTAGAAGGATTTCAGAGCAGCAGGAACTAGTTGGATCTCATTATTATTATTTTACTTGGAAAAATTTTAAGTTTCTGTTTGTGACTACGTCATTTTTTTAAATTGGAAAATTACACCAACTCTCCACATACCAGTGAACCAGTGAAGTTGCTCAGTCTTTGCAATCCCATGGATTGCAACCTACCAGGCTCCTTCATCCAAGGATTTTTCCACACAAGAGTACTGGAGTGGATTGCCATTTTCTTCTCCAGGAGATCTTCCCGACCCAGGGATTGAACCCAGGCCTCCTGTATTGCAGGCAGATGCTTTACCGTCTGAGCCACCAGGGAAGCCCACATCTATATCTCCCCATATATATCTGTAATTTCTTCAGGACACCCTAGAGCAGCTTTCAAAACAAGAGAGCTATAGTCTAGGTGACTTGGAAATACTCACAGACTCCTACTGCCTCGTCCTTGCAGCCACTGTGCAGGGGGTCAGGTCAGGAATTTACCTATCGGGATTCATTAATGATTCTCCAGAGTCAATCAGCTAGTAATTTAAAAGTAACAGTAACTTACTTCTTAATGTGAGAGTTCTATTCTCTTTGTAAATAAAATCTGTATGTGGTTCTTTAATCTCAACCTATTTGGTTTTCAAGAATTAGAAAGAAGTCCAGAAAATCTGGAGAATGATGAGATTAAACGAAAAGAATTTTTTTTTCCAAAAGACAGTATATTGAATTTAGATTCCTAAAAAATCTGCATAATGATGAAAAAGGTGGACTCTTCAGTACTACATGGGTTGTATGCAGCAAAACACATCTCTACCAGCATCATCTTTCTGTTGGTGGCTGTGCTAGGTCTTCACTGCTGTGCAGGCTTTTCCTTAGTCGCAGCGCTCAGGCTTCTCATCGTGGTGGCTTCTCCTGTTGCAGAGCAGGCTCTAGGGCATTCGGCCTTCAGCAGCTGCAGCCCATGGGCTCAGTAGTTATGGCTTCTGGGCTCTAGAGCACAGGCTCAATAGTTGTGGCCCATGGGCTCAGATGCTTCACGGCATGGGGGATCTTCCCGGACCAGGGACTGAACCCGTGTCTCCCGCACTGGCATATCTGCCTGCCAGTGAGCCACCAGGGAAGCCCCCACCTACCAGAGTCATCTTATTAGATGGCAAAATACAATGAGATTTTCCGAAAAGTAAATAAAGAAGGAAAGCAATGGGTTTAAGGTGAAAGGGAGATAGACTGATTAAAAACAGGCTGTGGTTCTGGTTACAATAAATTAGAACAAGCGTATACCCGCCACTGAGCACAGATACACACTTGGACAGAATGCACTGAGCCGCTTCTGAGGATTGTGAATAGGAAAGAGTAGTGAGAAGTCTGAAGCAAAAAAGCCAGAATTCCAAGTACCACCAAACCAGTGATGGCTTTGCTGCGTTTGACCTCCAGCATCCCCAGGCTGAATGCAACTCAGCAGGCCAGCTTGAAACCCGGAGCTGGTACTGAGTCTGAAACAGAGACAGTTCCAGGAAACGCCCCCTCATCCTGGCTTCTGGAGTGAGGGAGGGAATCCTTAAGATTCAGACAGAGCGCAGACATCCCCCATCTTTTTCTTCTCTGAGGTCTCTTAAGCCTCAGCTTTCAACCAATCCCATGAGCAGTGACATTAGAAGTCATTGCTAATCCGGTGATATTAGAAGTCCCAGGGGAATAGGAATTAGAACTCTTAGGAAGGAAACTTTCCTCTCTGATCTCAAGAAAGTGGGACAAACTCCCATCTTACTCTTTCTCTCTCTTCCTCCCACTTGGGCCTGGACACAAGAATAGTGACAAAAGTGTGCAACAGAACAGGAGAACAAACTCCAACTTCCTGGCTGAATGAAAAGAATCTGAAAGTATTAACAACCCTACATAAATTAAAAGGAGTAAAAGAGATTTGTTGGCCTACTAATAGGTAGGCAGTTTAGATAAAATGAACAAATTTTTAGAAAGACACAAATTATCAAACTGACTCAAGAAAAAATAGAATATCTTAACAGGCATGTATATAGTTTAAAATCTGAATACTTAAATTTTAAATTGATATCTTAAAAATATTCCCACAAAGAAAACATCAGCCTCAAATGGCTTCACTTTGAACCCTATCAAATATTTAAATAGTCAATACCAATAATTCACAAACTCAGAAAACAGAGAAAAACTCAAAATGGACCATGGTCTACATGTAAGAACCAGAACTGTACATTTCTAGGGAAAAAAAAAAGAAAATTTTCATGACTTTGGGTAAGGTAGGGTTCTGAGATATGACATCAAAAGCATGATAATAAAGGGAAATAACTGATAAAATAACTTCTTAAAATTTTTAAACTTTTGCATTTTAAAAGATACCATTAGGTAAATGAAATGACAAACCACACACTCTAAGAACACATTTGCAAATCATGTGTCTATTAAGGGGCTTGCAACCAGAATATATAAAGAACTCTTACAACTCAAGAGGAAGACAGAGAACCTATTTTAAAATGGGCAGAGATTAGCTCTGGTAGGATCCCGTCTTGTACAGCTGTTCCCTGGAAGAGAAGTCATTTCTCTTTCTCTGCCTTCTCTCCACCTACGAGTGAGCCACAGTCCACAGAAAGCCACCCAGAGGCTGCAGAACAGTCCTGGTCGTGAACTGTGATGAAAGCGAGCAGGTATCTTTGAAAACAATCAGTGGAGGGGCCAGGGCAAAAGATGGTTTTGCACATTATTGAAGCCGAGGCAACGAATGATGAAGGCAGCCCAAGTAAAGCAACACTGGCGACTTTGAGAAGTATCTCTCTAGTCAACGGTTTGCCTTGGGGACTCTGAAATGACACCGCCTGGGGTCTCTCAGGAGAGTGGCGGTGCAGGTCTGTGTGCGTTGGTGGGCAGCGCACGGCAGCAGTGGAGAAAGACAAAGATGCAGGAAACCCCTAAGTATCCCTGGAGAGCAACCCGCCCCTGGAAGTGGCAACAAGGCTCCACAGGAAAAAGCAAAACTCGATGCTGATGAAGGTGATGATGAGATTGTTACAAGCTGAAAAGCTCCAGTAAAGAAATCTTTATGATGTATCACTCCTTCACTGTGTGCTACAGCAGAAAGTAACACAACATTGTCTATCAACTAGACTCCAATAAAAAAAAAAAATGTTTAAGAAGTCTGTATGAGATACTAAAGCAAAAATTGCACAGAACTCAAACGAGAATAGAAGAGACTCAAACCATCACTACCAAGATCAAGATGTCAAGAATATTTTAAAAAAAAAATGGGAAGGGGAGAAAACTCCTAAGGCACAGAAAGGACCTGTTCTGTAGAAGACATTGAAAAAAATGCAAGCGAGTAGAGAAAATGGTGGTTATCTCCCAAAGTGGAAACCAAAATCATCGATTATGTGAAGAATTCCTCCAGATGACTGACCTGAAAACTACTCAAGATTTCCTGCAGTTGAGGAAATCTCTTTAAGAAAACAATTTAAATCTTTTGTCAAAACTTTCCATCTTATTTCGTTTCTGTCCCAGTTGATATCTGGGTTGTACTTTTTATAATGCAGGGTGAAAACTTCCCCTACTGTGTCTGATAAATGCTACCCAGGTTCACTGCCAAGAACTCATTGTCCAAAATGCCCATTTTATTTTTAAAAATGAAACTCTACCATTTGTTCAGTCTTAAGAATATATGGAATGCTGTGATAGGACACAGTAGTCATGGTGATCAGACAAACTAAAATGGTGGAAAGACGAAAATATACGTGTGAAATAAACGCAGTATTTCAATAAAGCAAAAAGTAAAATAAAGTCGGGAAAAGATCTGAACATTTCACTAAAGAAGATATCTGAACTGCTAACAAGCACACAAAAATATCTCAAAAATCATTAGTCATTAGGGAAATGCAAAATGAAAACTACAGCAATACCACTTCAGACCCACTAGAAGAGCTATAATCAGAAAGACAACAAGTTTGCCAAGGATGTGGAGAAACTGGAACCCTCATACGCTGCTGATGAGAATGTTAAATTGTACAGTCACTTTGGGAAAGAGTTTAATAATTTCCTTTAAAAATTAAACAGACACTTATCACATAAGCTAGGAATTCAACTCCCAGGCATCAACTCAAGACAAGTGGAAATGTATGTCCACACAAAGATTCCAAGTATATTTATAACAGCTAAAAATTGGAGAAAAATAAAATGTCTATCAATTGTTGAATGAATAAATGAAGCATGGTCTATTCATAGACTAAAATACAATTCAGCAATAAAAATGAACAGACTACTGATACATGATACAATGTGGACGAACCTCAAAAACATTAATATTCATGAAAGAAGCCAGATGCAAAAAACTACGTATTTAAGCTTCCACTTATATATAATGTCCAGAAAAGGCTAATCCACAGATACTAAAAGCAGATTCGCAGTTTTGCAGATTAGTGGTGGGAACAGGGATCAATGGCAAATAGACATGAGAAATCTTTCCAGGGTAATGGAAAATATTCTAAAACTGGAACATATAGCCACCCACGTTGTTGAAATTGTTAGGCTTAAAAATTTTTCAGGTGGAAGTAATTTTTATATGGATGTAAACAAAGGCATTAGAAAAGACTACCCAGGGAAAACAACAGAAAAACCATAAAATGAGTGCTAAGGAATAGCAGACAGCAGCAAATTAGACATAAATCAAAAGATTAGCCACAAGATTACAGAAGTGGCAACCACGATTCTCCTTCTCCCACCAGGACTCTATTTCCCCCACTTCCTATAACTTGCTTTGGTCAAAACAATGTATGAGCAGAGGCCACATGTGAGCTGAGAGCCTAGATAGGCCCCCAAAGGCCTCATGCACTTCCACTCTTGCTGCTTTGAGAATCTGAATCTAACCAACCACGGGTGAACCAACGCCGGGTGGCCTGATGGAAGGGGACAAACCGTGTACAGGCAAACTGTGAGTCAGCCAGAAGCCCATCAACTGAAGCCAACATATGGCTGGGGCTGGCTGTGATGAGCCAAGCCTGACTCAGACCACAACCACTGGCCAGCTGGGCACAGCTCAAACTGCCACTTCTCAGACTTGCGGGCTAAATAGTTAACAGTTGTTCACTATCACAAAGCAGAAGCTAGCTGATACTCTCTAGGAGCAAACCTGGTTGCTGGATAACATAACAAATGGCTGGGTTTTATGATGCTGTCCAGTCAGGCCAGGCCTCCTGGGCATAAGAAAAGCAAAGCAAAGACACGGACTCAGATCTGGTAACTGTCAAGTCACTGCGGCAGAGGAACTGAATGACCAAAGCGAGAACAATAGTAAAAGCTTCTCTACGCAACTGATTAGGGGTCTATACTAGGCAGAAAGGCAAGTGCAGTTAGACCAGGGAGTGGTGGCAGGCTGAACCTAGAGAAGCAAGAAACTCATTAAGAGCTCATGATGAGATGCAGAGACAGGCAGGGATGTGGTCAGAGAGAGAGATTTCAGAACTTAGCATCTGGGAGTTATAGTAGTTCTAAGACATGGTGAATAATTAGAGAGCTATAAGATATTTGTCCATTTCATCTAAGTCGTCAAATTTCTTGGCATAAAGTTGTACAAAATACTCTCTTTTCCTCTTAATGTCTGTGGTTTCTATTGTTAAAATGTTTCTTCCATGTGTTTTATCAGTGATTTGTCATTTTCTGAAATCAGTCTAGCTTGATATTTATCAACTTTGTTGATCTTTTCAAAAAACCAACTTTAATATATACACTCTACTATATATGAAATAGATAAACAACAAGGATCTACCATGAAGCACAGGGAACTATATACAATATCTTGTAATAATCTATAACAGGAAAGAATCTAAAAAGGAATATACACGTATATAGAACTGAATCACTTTGCCATCTACCTGAAACTAACAAAAAATTGTAGCATATATTTCAATTTTAAAATACTTTAAAAAAAATCTTGCTTTTGTTAATTTTCTCTATTGTATGTCTTTTCTTTCATCAGTGTCTACTCTGATTTTTATTATGTCCTTCCTTCTACTTATTTTGCGTTTACTTTTCCTTTTTTTAATCCCTTAGCTTCTAAAAGTTTACAATTTGTTAGATTGTAGACCATAAGCAGTAAAAGCTACAAGTTTTCCTCCCAGCAGTGCTTTGGCTGCATCCCACAATTTTGAGATACTGTGTTTCATTACCATTCACTTCTAAATATTTCCTAATTTTCCTTATGGTTTCTTTCTTGATGAATGAATTTTCTAAAGCATGTGATTTAGCTTCCAAATATGGGAGGTTTTTCCTAGAGATATTATCGTTATTTATTCCTAGTTTAATTGTGTTATGATCAGAGAATATACTATATATGATTTCAATCATTTTGAATTTAAATTAATTTGTACTGTGAACTGATTTATGGCCTAGAATATAGTCTGTCTTTGGGAATGAGTCATGTGGGCATGGTGTTCTATAAATATCAATTAGGTCAAGACAGTTGATGGCATTATTAAGATTGCTTATATTTTTACTGATTTTCTCTTTGGATACTGTACCGATTGCTGAGAGAAGGATGTTGAAATCATCAACTGTGATTCCAAAACTGTTTGCCCTGGTGGCTCAGAGGTTAAAGCGTCTGACTCCAATGCAGGAGACCCGGGTTCGATCCTGGGGTTGGGAAGATCCCCTGGAGAAGGAAATGGCAACCCACTCCAGTATTCTTGCCTGGAGAATCTCATGGACAGAGGAGCCTGGTAGACTGCAGTCCACGGGGTCGCAAAGAGTCAGACACGACTGAGCGACTTCACTTTCACTTTGCTTCTCCCTTTAATTTTGACAATGCTTACTCCATGCATACATTTATGATTATATCTTCCTGAACACTTAGTCTTTTAATCATTAAAAAAGACACATCCTTTTTGATCTCTGTTAATACTATTTGCCTTGACATCTATTTTGTCTGAGCTACTCCAATCTTCTTCTGATTATTGTTTATATCATTTACATTTTTCCATCTGTTCTCTTTCAATCTAATATAATAATTGATATGATTGGGTTGAGGTCCACCATATTCTTATTTTCATTCTGTCTTCTCTGTTTGTTCTTCTTTTGTCCCTTCCTTCTACAGATCATTTGGATATTTTTTTAGAATTAAATTAACCTTTTGGCTGTGTGTTATTTTTTACTGGTTTCTCTGAGAATTAAAATGTTCATCTTTAACTTTTCATTCTATTTAGTATTTACAGTTAATACACCACTTCATATAAAATGCAGAAATCCTACAATCATATGGGGAGCCCATTTACTCCCCTGTAGTTCTCTACACTAGAGCTGTCAAATCTTTGTATACATTACAAATCCCACAATGTTATCATGTGCGCTTTAAACAGTCAGATGTTTTACAGTTTTACTAGAAAGATGGTACTGATGAAATTATTTGCAGGGCAGCAACAGAGACATAGACCTAGAGAACAGACTTATGGACACAGCGGTGGAGGAAGGAGAGGGAGGGACGTATGGAGAGAGAAACATGGAAACTTACATGGAGACTTTACATATGGTAGAAGAATGAGAATTCTTTTACCATATGTAAAAGAGACAGCCAATGGGAATTTGCTGTATGACTCGGGGAACTCAAAGCAGTGCTCTGTAACAACCTAGAGGAGTGGAATGGGGAGGGAAGTGGGAGGGAGGTTCAAGAGGGAGGGGACATACGTATACCTGACTGATTGATGTTGATGTATGGCAGAATCCAGCACAATTCTGTAAAGCAATCATCCTTCAATTAAGAAAAACAGAAATTACAAAGAATAAAACTTTATTTTATATGTACCTTGGTATTTGTCATTTCTGATCTTTTTTTATTTAAATTTACCACCACGCTTCTTAAAACCAGCTGAACAAAGATAACCACAGCACATTACTTGGCCTTCACCTGGCATGAATGCATAAAGCAGCATTTAAATTGCCCTGGTGTTTTCACTTAAGATCATGACAGTTTAAAGCAACACCACTTGACACCAATTTGATTGCGAACAAAACATAAGATGAGGTACTGCAACTGGGAATCCAAAACTGGTGACAAGGGAAACATTTACACGATAATTCAAAGTACATTTATGTTGATGTCTCAGATTATAAACTAAAGCAACATTAAATATTAGGCTTCCCAGTAGGCTCAGTGGTAAAGAATGTGCCCACTAATCGAGGAGATGGAGACATGGGTTTGATCCCCGGGTGGGGAAGATCCCCTGGAATGGGAAATGGCAACCCACTGCAGTATTCTTGCCTGGAGAATTCCATGGACAGAGGAGCCTGGTGGGCTAGTCTATGAGGTCGCCAAGAGGCAGACCCAACTAAGCACACATGCACACACATTAAATATTAAAGCTTTTGTTCAAAATTCTCACCTCAAAGTAAAAAATCTCTTCAATAATATACAAAAATGTTGGGAAATATTTTCAACTCATTTTAAAAAGCACCTGTAGATGAGATGGATATCACTGATATCTTCAGGACATTCCATCCAAATGCAGAAGAATACACCTTCTTCTCAAATGTGCATGAAACATTCTCCAGGATAGACCACATCTTAGGTCACAACCCAAACCTCAGTAAATTTAAGAAAATTGAAACTGTATCAAGCATCTTTTCTGACCACAGCGCTATGAGACTAGATATCAATTACAAGGAAAAAAAACTGTAAGGAACACAAACACACAGAGATTAACAATACGTGTCTAAATAGCCAACAGGTTACTGAAGAAATCAAAAAACTTCTAGAAACAAATGACAATGAAAACACAACAACTCGAAACCTATGGGATGCAGCAAAAGCAGTTCTAAGAAGGAAGTTTAAGAAACAAGAAAAACATCGAATAGACAACCTAACTTTACACCTAAAACGACTGGAAAAAGAAAAGAAAAAAAAATTAGCAGAAGGAAAGAAATCACAAAGATCAGAGCAGAAATAAGTGAAAAAGAAATGGAAGAAACAATAGTAAAGATTAATAAAACTAAAAGCTGGTTCTTTGAGAAGATAAACAAAATTGACAACCCTTTAGCCAGAATCATCAAGGAAAAAAAAGAAGAATCAAATCAACAAAACTAGAAATGAAAAAGGAGAGGTGACAACAGACAATGCAGAAATACAAAGGATTATAAGAGACTATTATGAACAACTCTATGGCAATAAAATGGATAATCTGGAAGAAATGGACAGATTCTTAGAAAAGTTCAATCTTCCAAGACTGAACCAGAAATTATGAAAAACCCAGTTATAAGCACTGAAATTGAAGCTGTGATCAAAAATCTCCCAAAAAACAAAAGCCCAGGACCAGATGGTTTCACAGGAGAATTCTGTCAAACATTTACAGAAGAGCTAATGCCTATGCTTCTAAAACTCTTTCAAAAAATTGCAGAGGAAGGAACACTTCCAAACTCATTCTATGAGGCCACCATCACCCTGATACCAAAACCAGACAAACACAACAACAAAAGAGAAAACTACAGGCCAACATCACTGATAAAACATAGATGCAAAAATCCTCAATAAAATTTTAGCAAACAGAATTCAACAACACAGTAAAAAAGCTCATACACCATGATCAAGTTATTCCAGGGATGCAAGGATTCTTCAATATATGCAAATCAATCAATGTGATATACCAATATTAATCAATTGAAAGATAAAGACAACATGATAATCTCAAGACATGCAGAAAAAGCCTTTGATAAAATTCAACACCCATTTAAGATGAAAACTCTTCAAAAAAATGGGCACAGAAGGAAACTACCTCAACATCATAGAGGCCGTACATGAGAAGCCTACAGCAAACATTATTCTCAGTAGTGAAAAACTGAAAGCATTACTCCTAAGATCAGGAACAAGACAAGGGTGTCCACTTTCACCACTATTATTCAACATGGTTCTGGAAGTCCTAGCAACAGCAATCAGGGAACAAAAAGAAATAAAAGGAATACAGATTGGAAAAGAAGAAGTAAAGATCTCACTGTTGGCAGATGACATGATACTGTCATAAACCATAAAGATACCATCAGAAAACCATAAAGATACTATCAGAAAATTAGTAGAGCTAATCAGTGAATTTAGCCAAGTTGCAGGATACAAAATTAGTACACAGAAATCAATTGTGTTTCTCTATACTAACAATAAAAAAATCAGAAAGAGAAATTAAGGAATCAATCCCATTCACCATTACAACAAAAAGAATTAAATATCTAGGAATAAACTTACCTAAGGAGACAAAAGAAGTGTACACAGAAAATTATAAGACACCGGTGAAAGAAATCAAAGAAGACATAAACAGATGGAGAAATGTACCATGTTCCTGGGTAGGAAGAATCAATATTGTGAAAAAGACTATACTACCAAACACAATCTACAGATTCAATGCAATCCCTATCAAATTACCAATGGAAGTTTTCACAGAACTAGACAAAAAATTTCACAATTCATATGGAAACACAAGAGACCCCAAAGAGCTAAAGCAGTCTTGAGAAAGAAGAATGGAGCTGAGGGAATCAACCTTCCTGACTTCAGATTATACTCCAAAACAACAGTCATCAAGACAGTATGGTACTGGCACAAAAACAGAAATACAGACCAATGAAACAAGATAGAAAGCCCAGAAATAAACCCATGCACCTATGGGTACCTTATTTTGACAAGGAGGCAAGAATATACAACGGGGCAAAGACAGCCTGTTCAATAAATGTTGCTGGGGAAACTGGACAGCTACATGCAAAAGAATGAAATTAGAACACTTCCTAACATCATACACAAAGATAAACTCTAAATGGATTAAAGACCTAAATGTAAGACCAGAAACTAGAAAACTCTTGGAGGAAAACAAAGGCAGAACACTCGATGGCATAAATCAAAGCAAGATCCTCTATGACCCACCTCCTAGAGTAATGGAAATAAAACAAAAGGAAATAAGTGGGACCTGATTAAACGTAAAAGCTTTTGCACAGCAAAGGAAACTTTAAGCAAGGTAAAAAGACAGCCCTCAGAATGGGAGAAAATAATAGCAGATGAAACAACTGACAAAGGATTAATTTCCAAAATAGACAAGCAGCTCATACAACTCAAAACCAGAAAAACAAACAACCCAATCAAAAAGTGGGAAAAAGACCTACACAGACATTTCTCCAAAGAAGACATACAGATGGCTAACAAACACATGAAAAGATGCTCAACATCCCTCATTATTAGAGAAATGCTAATAAAAATGACAATGAGGCATCACCTCACACCAGTCGGAATGGCCATCATCAAAAAGTCTACAAACAATAAATGATGGAGAGGGTGTGGACAATAGGGAACGCTCTTGCACTGTTGGTGGGAATGTAAATTGATTCAGCCACTATGGAAGACGGTATGGAGATTCCTTAAAATACTAGGAATAAAACCACCATATGACTCAGCAAACCCACTCTTAGGCATACACCCTGAGGAAACCAAAATTGAAAAAGACATATCCCATTGTTCATTGCAGCACTATTTACAATAGCTAGAACATGGAAGCAACCTAGATGTCCATCGACAGATGAATGGATAAAGAAGTTGTGGTACATATACACAATGGAATAGTATTCAGCCATAAAAAGGAACGCATTTGAGTCAGTTCTGGTGAGGTGGATGAACCTAGAGCCTATCATACAGACTGAAGTAAGTCAGAAAGAGAAAATAAATATCGCATACTAATGCATATATACAGCATCTAGAAAAATGGTACTGAAGAATTTATTTGCAGGGCAGCAGTGGAAAAACACACAGAGAACAGACTTACAGACATGGGGAGAGCAGCATGGAAACGTACATTACCATACGTAAAACAGATAACCAACGGGAATTTGCTGTACGGCTCAGGAAAACTCAAACAGGGGCTCTGTATCAACCCAGAGGGGTGAGATGGGAGGAAGATGGGCGGGACTTTCAAAAAGGAGGGGATATACATATACCTATGGCTGATACATGTTGAGGTTTGACAGAAAACAACAAAATTCTGTATAGCAATTATCCTTTTTTTTTTTTTAAGTGTCTGAATCTGCATATTTTCAAAGCAAACACAGGATGTTAACTAAAGCGCAACTAAGGTAACCATCAGGGGTTATGAGTATGCCCGAAATAAAAAATGAAAAGCATCTGTCTCTTTCCCTTTAAATAAAACAAGGATATGGGAATATTTTGAAAGTTAGCATCCATGAGAACTAAAAACTAAACTGACTTTAGAAAACATCCAATACATTCATTCCTTCACTAAACATTTACAGAGCTAAAAACCAGGGATTTAGTCTATCTTCAAGATACTTAACAATCTTTTAAGAGAGACAGATTTTAAAAACTCAACTATTATTATTATTACAAGGGAGTTAAGAAAGGTTCCTGAAGACAACTTATGAACCGAGTTTGAAGGAAGAGCAAAGAGTTTGTCTTTCGGTGCCTGAGTATTTCTGCTTTCGTTAGGAGTGGGTGTGCAAAGAAAGAAAAAGAAGACAAAGAAGGGCTTTCTCTGTTGGAACTAAGATGATCAAAAACAATAATCCAAAAAGTCACGGTCTGTTTGGAGAATTAGAACCGTCACCAGGACATCAGCATAGGGATCCCTCTGATATCACATTAAAAAGGTCTAACTTTATTACCAGAACAAATTGGAAAGATTTTAACTAGGGGAGGAATATGGCCTATCCAACCTTTTCTTCCTGCCTACATCTACCAGGAAGCCAAGAAAAATGAAAGCTCATATTCAAAACTTCCTCTGCAGTGAGAGGTAAGCTTGTGACACAGTTCTAACCAATGAAGCATAAGAAGAAATCTAACTGGAAAGGCATCCGGCAAAGATTTTTATTTCCTAATGAATATCTTTCCTTGACTGGCTCTGCCTTTTCCCTCCCTTCCTTCCTTGAATTCGGGCATGATGTCTAGAATGGTGCAACCATCCTGCAACCATGAAGGAAAGGCCAGGGCCATTCGAATCACCCCAGCGATAACAAGCGGGACTGCTGCACCAAAGCCAGCAGCATCTCTAGACTTCTTGCTGTGAGAGAACAGAAATCCTTGTTGTTTTTACTTTTTTTCTTAGCTGTTTGTTTATTTTTTGGCCACACCATGAAGCATGCAGGGTCTTAGTTCCCCAACCAGGGATCAAACGCAAGCTCCCCTGCGCTGGAAGCACAATCGTCACCACTGGGCCTCCAGGGAAGTCCACAGAAATCCGTGGTTATTAATAACCCATCTTATGCTGGGATCACTAAGATCAGAACGGCTCCCTGACCAGGAAGTTTTAAGACTTAATCTGTATTTTAGATGTTCTTTACTAAATTAGTGTATATGGACTGGGAGTGGGGAGTTAGGGGGACTTGCCTGGAGGCTTGTTTTAGGGTCTGAAGCAAGGTAACCATTGGGAGGACGGTAAGGAAGGCAGAACGGGATAGGATGGATGAGTGGGTCTGTCACAGCTTCTAGGTTTCTAGTCTGGGCAACTGCAGCAGCAGGGGTGAGAGCAGTATGTGCCCACTCTCCACAACGGGGGCACATACTCAGTCTGAGATCCCTGGGGGGCACCTACTCGAGAATGAAGGAAAAGGGTCAACTCTTTGTATCTGGAGGTCAGGCGTGAAGCCTGAATTTGACATAGAGATTTGAAAGTAACCATTCTATGAAGGGGCTTCCCTGATAGCTCAGTTGGTAAAGAGTCCACCTGCAATGCAGGAGACCCTGGTTTGATTCCTGGGTCAGGAAGACCTGTTGGAGAAGGGATTGGCTACCCTCTCCAGTATTCTTGGGCTTCCCTTGTAGCTCAGCTGGTAAAGAGTCCGCCCGCAAAGCAGGAGACCTGGGTTCGATTCCTGGGTTGGAAAGATCCCCTGGAGAGAGGGGAAAGTCCACCCACTCCAGTATTCTGGCCTGGAGAGTTCCATGGACTGTATAGCTGCAAAGAGTCAGACACGACTGACCAACTTTCACTTTCATTCTGTGAAAAGGAACTAAAACAGGAAATATGTGAGTACAAGCACAGTTTGAACAGGATGAGTAAAAATGAGGTCCAGCAAATCTATTTAGACAAAACTAGGTAAGTGGTTGCCTACGGTTGGGGTGTGAAGGTGGGAGGTGAATGCAGAGTGACTGCTAACTGGTATGGACTTTCTTGGTGGGGGGATAATGAAAATGTTTTCAATTAAATTGTGTGATGGTTGCACAACATTATAAACACACTAAAAATCACTGAATGGGTGAACTATATAGTATGTGAATTTTATCTCAACAAAGTTATTTTAAAAATTAGGAGAAAGGGAATATCAACATAAGTAAATTAGGAGAACTTGGGAATATCAACATAAGTAAATTCGGAGAAAGGGAATAACTTGGGAATATCAACATAAGTAAAAAGAGGGTCTAGCATAGGAATAGAGGGAGCCGTGGCCACAAAAAAAAAAGAGGGAAGATTTTCAAGAAGGGATTGGTGTTGGGACTTCCATAGTGGTCCAGTGGCTGGGACTTCAAGCTCCCAATGTGGGAGGCCTGGGTCCAATCCTTGATCGGGGAGCTGGATCCCACATGCGGCAACTAAGACCCAGCAAAACCAAATAAATAAATAATAAACAAATAAATAAATATTTTTTAAAAAGAAGGGATCAGTTGTCAACAAAGTCCAATGCAAGATAGGTTGATTAAACCTAATACAGAAATATGGAATGTAACAATATGGAACTCATGGCTGAGCAAAGGGTGAGTGGCTTCAAGCTGCAGCAGCAGAAGTAGATTTTACTAAGTCGAGCAATAAATAAGAGCATGGAAACAGTGACAGACTTTATTTTTTGGGCTCCAAAATCACTGCAGATGGTGACTGCAGCCACAAAATTAAAAGACGCTTGCTCCTTGGAAGAAAAGCTATCACCAACCTAGACAGCGTATTTAAAAAGCAGAGACATTGCTTTGCCAAAAACAAAGGTCCATCTAGTCACAACTATGGTTTTCCAGTAGTCATGTATGGATATGAGAGTTGGACTATAAAGAAAGCTGAGCACTGAAGAATTGATGCTTCTGAACTGTGGTGTTGGAGAAGACTCTTGAGAGTCCTTTGGGCTGAAAAATCAAACCAGTCAATCCAAAAGGAAATCAGTCCTGAATATTCATTGGCAGGACTGATGCTGAAGCTGAAACCCAATACTTTGGCCACCTGATGCAAACAACTGACTCATTGAAAAAGACCCTGATGCTGGGAAAGATTGAAGGCGGGAGGAGAAGGGGGTGACAGAGGATGAGATGGTTGGATGGCATCACCGACTTGATGGACATGAGTTTGAGTAAGCTCCAGGAGTTGGTGATGAACATGGAAGCCTGGTGCGCTGCAGTCCATGGGGTCAGAAAGAGTTGGACCCATGACTGAGCAACTGAACTGAACTGAAGGAACGGGAGGTGGCAGATAAAGAACCTTTTTCAGGGAACTTTTCTTGCCAAGAGAAGAGCTAGTGGTATAGGGAGGTTTGCATTGTTTTTGAAAGGATGCACCTATGTTTGTTTGTATGTCAGGAGCAGGCGCCAGCAGACAGCGGGCAACAGAAGACAAAACAGCGGAGCCAACTCCCCCGAGAGACAGGAAGACAAGGAATTCATGGCATAAGCATAAGACACCCATAAGGAGGCGGACAAATGGGTGGGAGGGAAGAGTAAGATGCCACTTAATATGCAGGGGCAAGAAGTTTAAAGTGTTATTATTTGGTGGCACTGATGTCTTCAGTGAGTTAGGAGACGGAAGTCACTGGCTGAGGGTGAAGGGCTAGGCTTGAGGATTTGAGGAGGAAATAGACATTCAGATTATTATGGGAGGGGGATTTTCTTCAAGGAAGAGGTTTAAAAGCAAAGACGTATTTCGAATATTTTTAAAAACTGTAATATATCACACGGCCTTGTACATAATAAACTGCCTGCAAATCCCTGGACCCACAAGGTGTCCGTGGTCAAGAATAACCCCGCGATGCTTGAGAACGAGACCTGAAACAAGCAATGTCCTGCGAGAACACAGCTTTCAGGTGACCAGAACGGTCCCCGGCCAGTCACGGTCCCAGACCTGAGAGCCGAGGCCACAACTCTCCACTCTGTGACACAGTAAAAAGACTAAATGGGCTGTTTAGCCATAGTTGCTAGAAAAGAAATAAAAACTCTTTGCTTCTCTTGAGAGTTCAGAGCAGGTGTCCTCCTAAGATGCCCAAATAATGTTCTGTGAAAGCCTTTGTCAGCTACTGAGCGGTACTCAAAAATAATTTGAGCTTATGTCTCCAGTTCGACATTCCGTGATGTGATCTCAAGACCCCTACCTTCTAATCACATGGATATATTCTGAGCTATCTAAAAACAAGTGTGTTTCCTAAATTGTTGCCTATTCTTAAGGGGTTCTGCTGGCTTGAGGGTTTGCTCTGAGTCCCTCTCTGTCTAGCCGGATACTACTCAGCCTGCACGCTGCAACAGAAACACCACCTCCTCCTGGAAGGCTTCTCTGATCACCCCAGCCAGAAGCCATCACATCATCAGATTTACTCCAACCGTCCCTTTTATAATAATCTGTTACTTCATGCTTATGCTAATTATTTTACCTTTCCCTGCTTTAAATTCTTAGAAAGAATTGTACTTTACATGCTGCCTTTTTTAGCAGGATGCTTTTTTTGCACATAGCAAAAACAGGGCCTGTTTACTCAGAGATCATCTTCATGTTACCAATGGGAACAGCAGGTCTGTGGCAGAGCCCCTGAGAGACTAGACTAAGATGGCACAGTTAGTGGCAGAGCTGGAACCCAAACCAAGCCTCTAAACTCTTATTCCTGTAGTCTCATTAAACTACTGCTTGTTATCTGCCTGGTTCTATGCTGTAACTACAGTCTCAAAAATTGAGTTCTTAACCTTTAAGTTTAGACAAAGATTTCAGACTTCTCTGAAAAAGCTTTCTTCTAGATTGGATTTAATAGGTTTGGATGCAAGAAAAAAAAGTAGGTTTTTTTTCTTTTTTTCTTCTTCTTTAGCTCTCAGCATCCTCTGTCACCACAGAGCTGAAGTAAGGGTGAATTCTATGCTAGTGGTGACTTGGTGGATGGGATGAATTTGTCTTTTTCATGAATGTACTCGCTGTACTTGCACAGCGTGGCCTCTGATGCTTCCATCACATTTGTGATTCATAGCTGGAAATCGCATAGCAGTTCAGTTACGGGAACCCAACCAGTAACTGCAAAATTTCAGCACTGCTATTGGGAGTGACCTGAAAAGTTATCATGAAGCGCAAGGGCTATACCTCAGACCCTTTGTTATTCCTACATCTAATATTATACCTTGTAGGTGATGAAAAAATAAATGTCTGTTTTTAAAATAACTGAGTGAAGCAAAATGAACCCAATATCATGTGTCGAGTTCAACTTAAGATTGTTTTAATTAGCATAAACTGACTTAGACCTAGAATTTAACTCCAGGCAAGGAATTTGTTTATAAAGATAAATTAATCGCAAAAGAAAACAAAATAATAAACGATCATTTTCTCTAATTCACTAAATGAGTAACACTCTTTTTTTCTTTGGGTCTCAGCTGCAGCACACAGGATCTTTAGTTGCAGCACATGGGCTCTAGTCCCCCGGTGAGGAATCGAACCCTGGTCCTATGCACTGGAAGCTCAGAATCTTAGCCACTGGACCGCCAGGAAAGTCCCTAGATTGGTAATTCTTAATGGAAGATGCAGATTCCAGGAGAAGCTGTGAACCACGGTTACTCCACTGAACATGCTTCCATGGTTTGAAGCAGAGAGGCTCTGGGAACATGATGAGGCCAAGACAGTCTGTGTGCACCACCCATTCATCTAGGAGAAGGTAACGTGGAGAGTCCCTGGGAAAATCTAAAGCATGTGCCTTGACAGCTTCATCAAATGGCCACTAAAAATTCACTCCACTGAGCTTCTCTCTTTCACTGAGAATTCTGGGCACATGATTCTCTGGAATGTGAATGACACAGTTAAAAAAATCACACAGTGGTTCCTTTTCCCTGAAACAGGAAGTGAAGTTATTTACTCAATCCTGATGGACACAAAGCACACTTTTGCTTTTCCTGATATCAAACAAGGCTGCCCTTATTCCACTGAGCTGATGAATAGGGATCATGTTCCAGTGTCCACACTGGGTATTCTCAAGGGCCTCATATGTAATTGTCTCCACTCTCCTGAAGGGCTCCCAAGGCTCCTTCTTGTAATCTAATGGTACCTCAATTACCCATATCACTTTCTGAGATTTCCTTAAAATCAAGATTGTCATTGTCTGGTCCTCATGACAGGCATCTAGGGTGACAGGCATTGTGTAAAGTCACAGCATCAAATCTTTTAAGTCCTCAGGAAAAGTATCCTTCTTACAGACCCAGAATGAGCACTTGGTTTCCAGACTGTCTCACATCAATATGAAATCACTTCTCCTCATCAATGTATTACATAGATATATATGTATCACACAGCACAAGTTCTTTATTTTCACATACAAAGTGCATATTTCTAGTTACCTAACTGAGCCCCTTTTTATCTGTTAGAGAATTGGGGTTGACCCCTTGCTGGGTGGTTAATAATTTCACATTCTCATAAGCTATCATTAAAATTCAGGGAACTCCTAAGCCAGTAAAGATGAGTTTGCAAGTGTGTGAAAAATAAAAAGGGATTACTGCTGCTAAGTCACTTCAGTCGTGTCAGACTCTATGTGACCCCATAAGACGGCAGCCCATCAGGCTCCCCCGTCCGTGAGATTCTCCAGGCTAGAACACTGGAGTGGGTTGCCATTTCCTTCTCCAATGCGTGAAAGTGAAAAGTGAAAGTGAAGTCACTCAGTCATGTCCGACTCTTAGCGACCCCATGGACTGCAGCCTTCCAGGCTCCTCCATCCATGGGATTTTCCAGGCAAGAGTACTGGAGTGGGGTGCCATTGCCTTCTCCGAAAGGGGACTGTTAGTAGTTGCCAAATATAATGAGGGAGAGACTGAGATGAGATGTTGATTATTCACTTGTGAAAGTGAAGTTGCTCAGTTGTGTCCGACTCTTTGCAACCCCATGGACTGTAGCCCACCAGGCTCCTCCCACCATGGAATTTTCCAGGCAAAAGTACTAGAGTGGGTTGCCATTTCTTTCTCCAGGGGATCTTCCTGACCCAGGAATCGAACCTGGGTCTCCCACACTATAGGCAGACACTTTTACTATCTGAGCCACCAGGGAAGCCTGATTATTCACTTAGAACTAAAAAGCTGCAGCCACCCAGATGAGAGATGTGGATTTTTTTTTTCCTGCTGCAAAACTTCCCCAAAGCATGCTGGGTCCTGATGACAAAGTCTCCCCACTGGGAGAAGTATTTCTCTCCCTACCTGGGAAGAATCATCCTGAAATTTCCTGTCCAGTTGGACTCCTATGGAACACAGAAGCGATATCCTCCACCAAGTAAAGCAGCCAAGTGCTAACTGAACTTCTCCTGTGTTCGAGGGCATCCCCAAACCTCTTTCACCTTTCCAAATACACCAGCAGATCTTAAACCCACTTCCCTCATTTGACCACTATAGAAACGCTGAGAGTGATTTACCTACAGACTGAGACTGGGATAAGTAATAGAATACTTGACAGGACTATAACTTGTAGGAAAACAAAATCATTTTATTTGATACTTATTTTGGATCAGCTACTGCTAAAAAACAACACAAGTTCTAATTTTCTAGTTTGCTAGAATCCAAAAACTTCAGAGGTATTTCCCATGGAGAAAATTCTGCAGGAAATGGCGTTTTGAAAGGGAGAAGGGGAAAAAAATCCACCCCTGTTTTCCTTAGGGGAAAATGTTTTATTTGTAGTGAACATGAAACAGTGATGAAATAGACATTCTCCTGGAGCAGTCTAAGGATGTTCACTTATCACATGACTTTCTTTGAGTAGTTTAGCACAAGACCTTGGTATGAACAAGAACACAGCTATCACAAATGACACTAACATTGCACTGAACTTTTTGAGAAAAAAATTCTAACCAAATCCATTTTCTTGTAATTAGTGATTTACATTCTCAGTACAAACTCCAGAGCAATATTTGAACATCCAGAAAGATAAAATAAGAGCTGGGATTTAGCAAATGCTGAATTCTGAGCACTGTCCTGAGAAAGTGCAAAAAAATTTCTCTCTTCAGCCCAATTCTGAGTTGTATTTGCCCAGTTATGGGAACAGGCACTCATTGAGGGATTTTTCACTCATTTGATAAATATTCATTAAACAACAAGCAATGGGGATACAGCCCTAAATGAGAGACTTGGTCCAGGCCGTCAAGATGCTCACAACCCAGCAGATTAGGCAAATATGAAGCACACACAGCATGTCAGTCTGTACAGGGGATCTTGTGAAATGAACGATGGTGTTAAACAGTCACTCTGAGCTTTCCTAACCAAAGGCAAGTTTAGGATAAATACTTAAATGACAGATAAACAAAACGTAGTCCTATCTCATTTTTTCTGTGTGCACTTTTCTCTGAAACACTTCATGGTTGATCTAACAACCCATAACAGAATTTTAATTCTGGTTCTAGCACTGATGTGTATTGGACTGGTAATCTCTTTTTAAAATCAAAATCGTAAATTTTGGTGTTCATATCTTGACTGTGCTTGATTTTTTTATCACTTCTAGATGGGTTATTCTAGTAATCAGATATTCAAAAATGATTGGTTTATAATAGACAGTTTATGTTGTTTCAGATAACTTTTAATTAATCTAATAAAGACTTAAAGATTTGCAGACAAATCTTTTATTTTTACACATTTTTAATTCAATTTTACAAAATGTAATGATACCTATCAGGTACTGAATAGCTACTATAAACTAAATGGGCTTTTGTTTCTGGTTTTCTTTCTTTTTTTTTTTTTTTTTGGCCTCACTGCACAGCTTCTGGGATTCTAGTTCCCTGAATCCAGGCTCCCTGCAATGGAAGGGCAGAGTCCTAATCACTGGGCCACCAGGGAATTCCCATAAATGGGTTTTTTTAAAAAAACATGATTACTGCTAAATCCTGGCCTCCCTTTACAGCCCTGTAAGGTACTATTAGCCCTATTTTACAGGAAGGGGAACTGAGGGTCTAAGAAGTTGAGTCTCCCAGCATCACACAATTAGTTAGCATTGGAACCTCTGATTATCTGATTGGTTATTTTATTCTCTTTAGAGTCCTAAATTGAGCCCAGAGTTCTCACCCACCGGGACACGACACATAATTCCTCATTGGGCAGCATTATAAGGGTGTTACAGTAATACAGTCAAAGCTTTCAAGCAACCAGAGTCCAATCAAACATCCAGGGTGCGACAAAACTCCGGATTAACAAGGGAAATGAAATGTGAAATAACTTCTCGGGTACATAGCAAGCCGATGGAGGGTGTTTAACTATGAAGTCTTTGCTAAGATGATCAAGCCACATCACCCATTGCTACCAGCAACCTCCTGGCTGTGTGAAACTCCCCGGGAAAGAAGGGGCAATCATGTGGCCTTAAGCGGGGGGTTGGCCCGGAAACTCATCAAGAAACGCTGCGTTGGGATAGCTTGTGCTTCTCGGTTTTGTTCTGTCTCCTGCAGACCTAGCGCTACAACAGTTCCACTGAGTCAGTGCAGCCAGATCACCTGTTTAAGGAGGGATGGATGGTTCACCTTTTGAGGGTAAAACCGGATCACTATCATCATCACTTTGCAAAAGTCATCAGACGTCCCTAGTAAAACATGGAGCGCTTTCTGGCTGAACAGGAATACAAACTTGCAAGTCTAAATGGTAATGCACACGGATCAAATTGCCCTGCACTAACTCCCTAAAAGCTCCCAGTGTGGTTGGATACCCAAGTGAACAGCGGCGGCTGGCTGACTGCGCCCAGAAAGCTTCCGGCCACTTCCAGATGCTCAAGGAAGCTGACAGCCACCGCAAGGCTGCGTTCCTGAGGTCAGGCCGCTTTTAGGGGCTGTCTCTCCCCTTCCAGAACAGCGGCTCCACGACACAAGAAAGCTGCCAAAACCACTCCCGGGGAACTCATGCTGGGGAGTCGCTTCAAAGCAAACATGTCCCTTTTGGCTTGGGGGCTGTGGGCTCGCAATTCAACACCCTCCCTGCTGGCTTCTAAACACGCCTATGATTAATACTGGTACCCAGGAAAGAGAACTTCTTCTGACCTTGAGCGTGCGCGCTAAATAAATTACCTCGGAACGAAAGTGGTGAGATCTCAGAACAGCATCTGGGGGAAGAAAAAAAAAGAGAGAAAAACGAGACTTCAATTAACTCCTTGTTCTTCACCTGCCAAGTCACCGACGACTTACCTGGGGGGCCGGGGGCCGGAAGGCGCGTTCCGGACGCCTTAAACGCAGTGGGGACAGCCCGCAGGGCCGGTTGGCTGCTAGGCCATCAGTTTAGAAGTTTCAGGGAAAGTTTTGGGGGAGTTAGGGCGCCCCGAAGTCTCCCTGCCCCAGGCTCCGGCGCCGGGGGGCGCGGGTGGAGGCGGCTGCCGCAGCCTGGACTCGGCTCGGTCACCCCGGGCTCAGGCGCCAAACCCGAGCGTCCGCCGCCTCGCCTCTCCCGGAGCTGTGCGCGCCACGGGCACCACGACCCGGCGGACCCGAGGAGGCGGCCAGGGCTTGAAACACCGAAGCGCACCGGGCCGGGGCAGGGAGAGCGAGGACGCGGTGGGGGCAGCGGCGCGGATGGAGCGAACCGCGTTCCCCTCTCCAGACCCGCCGAGCGCTGCCCCCGGCCCCGACGAAGCCCGCCGCGACGCGCCTCACCTCGGCTCCTTGAACGACCCGAAAAGACCGATTTCATGGGATGCCTCCCCTTCTGGAGCCTGCGGTGCCAGCAGCAGAAGAAGATGATGGTGGCGATGGTGCCCAGCAGAAGCAGCAGGAGGAAGAGGGCACATTGGATGCTATAGGGTCTCAGCAGGACGAGGAACGCGGCGGCGATCATGGTGCGGGAGCGGCGCGGCCGGCCGGCGGGCGGCGGGACCGGAGGGCGGCGGCACAGGCACCCGCGCGGGGCGCACGCGGCGGAGCGAGCGCGGCTCAGCGCGTCATGCCCGGCGCTCGCGGCCCCGCG
>NW_024070195.1:47414832-47434309 GCF_014754425.2 Oryx dammah
CCGGCGGCCCCTGGCTGCGCCCCGGCCTGAGCGCCCAGCGCCCTCCCGCCGGGCCGCCGGCCGGTCCGCGCCGTCCGCGGGGCTCCGGCCCGGCGCCCCTTTGCTCCCGAGCGCCGGGGCTTGCCGCCTCCCTGGCTGCGCGCGGCCGGATCGCTGGGGAGTCCGGCGACAGGGGGCGCCCGGGAGCCGGGGGTAGACCGCAGGGCGCCGGCGGGAGCCTCCGGGCGGTGCTGCCCCCGCCTCCCACCTCACCGCGCCCCGACCCGCGCGGCTGGGGCTTCGGAGGATGCAGCCGGGTGAGCGATTGCTTGCGGGAGGGGGGAGTTCCTGCACGACCACGCGTGAGCCCCAGGCAGGGCCTTCCCTGGGATTCGGGATTCCCCGGAACGGGGCCCACTACCTCTCCGGCACCCCTGAACTGGACGCGCGCCCCAGCTCGGGTCTGCAGACGTGACCCCGACCACCCCTAACTTGGCACAGTTTGGCAGCCGAGAAGTGGGCACTTGCCATCCCCTTCTATCCATCCATTCGTTGACCCTAAAACCTCGCCTCCTTCAGTGCAGCTGGAGGGAGAAGCAATTTCAGTTTATGGAACCGGCAGATGGAGTAGCTGGAGGTTGACTTGTAAATACTCTGAGGAGAGATTTTGTAGGGAGAGGGAGGCAATAGTGATCTGTCACACTCAAAAGGCACACACTCCTCTGCATCTTGCCCGCTCCCCTTCCTTCGTCATCAGCAAAAAGGATCCTGCAGTTGGAGGTTGTCCCGGGGCCGCTGGCGCAGTGCGGACGCGGGAGGCGCGGAGGGGGCGCTGCAGCGGCCGCGGGGCACCGGGTCGGAACCAATGACAGCAGCGACCTCGGCCGGCCGGTTCTGCGCCGCTGGCTGCTGCCCCCTAGCCGGGGCTGGTTTTGCTCGTGCGGGGCTGGGTTTTGCTTGTTTTATTTACTTCAATAATGAAACAGCAATTAGAATGACAAGGTAACCCATTACTACATGTGTGGAGTTTCTGCTAACTACTAAGGTGAAAAATATTTAAAAGACTGAAGAAATCGTGTAATTTTGTAAAATTCTGGAAAGCAGTTAAAGAATTGATGGCAATTCTTGTTTTGTTACTTGCTTGTAGGATATCAAAATCCGTATAGTTTTCTAACTATACGTAATCTACTGTTCAGCTCTGCATAAAGGCTTAACTCTTGATGTTCTTAAGGCCCTTTAAGCATCATCATATCTAAGCGTTATGGGGCACTCAAAAAGGCATTGCCTAGCGCATGTCTAAAATGCGATTCATCAGCATGGGAAAAATGGGGTTGAGTTTTCTTATGAACATCTTGTTTCTTAAAACAACATGTTCTGGTTTGAAGATGGACCTTGCTTGCAGTGGTTGTATAAAGTGAGAATGGTGGATCAGAGCGCTGGCAGGATGGGCTTACCAGCAAGGTCCCAGGCTCTTGGGCTGACAGGTAGCACTGTATCTGTGCAGGTAGCTCAAAGGTTTCCTGATTCTGCAGCCACTGCAGTGAGACACCACATTTCCATCCACCGTGCAGGGGTCATTGAGGAAAAGTCTGGGAGCCTGCCCTGAGGGGCACACCAGAAAAGAAAGAATTCCATATCCCTTTGCTTCGCAGAGGCACAATGGAGTAATTTAAAGCAACAACAAAACTGAATTAACCTTTTGCAAACATTGGGAGAAATATCTCACATAAGATAGGAAGGTCATCTTTACTTTATCCTTCTTATTGAGGAAAATTTCTGAGTGAGTAGAAATGGCCTAACTCTCCTTGAAACATGCCTAAGAGCACAAACACAGCATAGTAACCAGTTTGCCCCAAACTGTACATTTATAACAACTAAAAGCAACTAAATAGCAATTTTGGTTTTCTGAGCTATAACTTGAGCACAACTGTTATCATCCTGAGTCTTACTGCAGCCATTTGTAAGTTTCAAGTGCACACAAGAACATCATTTATCTCTTTTGGCAGGCAAATACTTTACCGCCCTGCAGTTAAGATTATAGATACTTCGTTTTAGAGCTGTTCATTTCTGTTCTTTGCATCAAAATCTCAAGGATACTAAGAATAAGCTAACCAAATCGTTGAAAGAATTTAGTATTTAGGTTCTATTGTTATTTTCTGGCATCTTTGTTGCTAATTTATTATCCCCTCTCCAAATGATGGCATGTTGTTAATTGCTTCTTTCTGTGTGGTTGTGCAATGCTAATGCATTGTGGAATTCAATAAATATTAAATCAGCCAATCAATCGTTTTGGAAGTTAATTTAGTAGAATTCATACCTATTCTTTCCAGTAGGTTTTTATTAATAAAGAATAATTGATATTATAGCAAAATCACAAATTTAAAGTCTGGAGGTAGCAATGGAGGAAGAAGGTCTTTCATACCTTGGAATGAAAAATCAAGATGGAAAATATATATAATTTTAAAATTTTTATGATAGTGAGTTAGCACTGTCACCCAAGACAGTGAAGCTGTGAAAATTAGTGAAGAGAATTTGGTATCAGGGATGTAGATGATACATCCTGCAGCCCTTTTCCCCTTTACGTTTTCAACCAAATTGAGAACACATACAAGGATTCAAAAGGAAATTAAGAGCCTGGCTTAGACTCAGAGCCAAGATGGAGCATCTTATCCCTTTTCCCCCTAACTCTGCTGACCCGCCCAGTCACAAATGAAGTATAGTCCTTCCCAACACTAAGGCAGGAAGGAACCCTACCTGTACTGCTTCTCACCTGAAGACCAGGGGCTCAAAAGAGCCTGACACGCTCCAGTCCACGTGGCCTGCAGCACAAGTGAGCAAGAGACAGGACCATCTGTGAGAGGGACCTTTCCTACACCAGCCCTGCCAATGGTCCCAGTCCCTCCCCAGGAACCCTCACCAAGGAGTCATTCTGCTCCCAAAGATAAACGTAGTAAGGGGCTTAATAAGGTGACAGAAACATCTTCTACAGTATCTCCGTAAAGGTAGGAATGGCATGAATTCCTCATGTGTGCATCAGAAAGAAACATCGAGAAGAAGTGTCTTCACCTAAGCTGTGGGGTGACCAGTTGAGGAAAAGACAGGGATTGCAGATGACTCGGGTTTGGGGCTCAGATGAAGGAACAGTTGTGAAGGCAGAGAAGACAAACTGAGGTTCGGACCCATTGAGGAGCAGAGTTGTCAGAAAGTCATCCATGTGAAATTACCCACGGAAACCCGGCTGGGGAATCAGAAGCAGAGAAGGGTGGGAATCGCACACATCAATTATAGTTGCAGTCACGCAGGTGGACAGAATTACAAAGGAAGAGAAAGTGTAGAAAGCACTGAAATCTGTTGAGGTTTATCCTGATGGGGCTTTTTTGTAAACCTACATTTCTGGAAATGCCTCATAGAGTAACTATGGTTTCCTTTAATCATAGAACTATGTATTAGATCTGTGGTAAAGAACTGTAAGTCAGAACTGCCAAGTAAACTATGAAAAACTTAATGATCAAACTTTTTTTATCATAAATATTGTTATATCCCAATGATCTGTACTGTTCTAGTGTGTGATCGCTTAGGAGTGAATATGATCTGAACTTCATGCATTCACAGAGAATGTCTAAAAGTCAGAACCATGCAGATCCATCTCCTGACCCTAAACATGGTAAATTGCTTGAGGAAATTGGACCCCAAAGATTACAGGTGAGGAACTTTGAAGTGTGTCCATATTCCATTGGAGAACAAAGAAGCCAACTAAAAGAATTGTGGACAGACTGACATGACAGCTGTGGACTGAGCAAAGCTTCTTTTTGAAAGGGTTATCTTGAAGATTCTGACTTTTGAGAACTATGGTGATTGGTAGTGCAAAGAATCAGAACACGTGAAATTCCTTACAAATTTATTGAATGAAATAATTTTGCCTGTTACACATAATAATAATAATTTTAAAAAGAAAACCTTTACACTTTGTGCAGAAAGTAAAAAAAAAAAAAATAGATTCAGAACTTTGGAGACGTCTAACCCCTTGAAGGCTGGGAAATGAGAGCAGGAAGTGCTTCCGGTTCAGGGGCTTCTCAGGACAGGTGCACATCCGGAGTAAGGAGTCAGAGCACAGAGGACCAGTGGTGAAGAGCCCTCTGCACACCCTCCAGGGAATCGGTTCATCACACTGGGAGAGGCTGAAACCAGACGGGAGGGGGTCGGAGAGGGACTAGGATGTGGAGAAGAGGCAAGAGCGATGTGTACAATCTTTGGAGAAATTTAGCTCTAGAACGCATGGGCAGAAATGCGAGTAAAGCCCAATAATTGTGCTTTCGTCAGAACAGGATACAACTTGGGAGAAGGAGCCAATAGTGGAAGAGAAATTGTGAGTTGAAGGGAGAGGAGAAGACGACCACCTCGCCCATGTGTTTTGTGGTTCAGCACTTGTCCTCAGGCTCCCTGGGTCTCCCAGACCTGTCGTTTCTGCTCTCAGGCTGCCTCTGACTCTACGGAGTTAAAACCGGCCCTAACTGGTTGTGATGGCTCCCTACCCCAACCCCTCCCCACCGGCCCTGGCTACCAATGTTCAGATAGAAGAAGGATTTTTAGGGCAAGAGAAAGAATACCTTGGAATATCGCTGAGGCTGTTTGTAAGCGTTTATTACAAACTTCGGTGGAAGTGAGTGGATGACCTGATTGTTAATCAGGCAGAGATATTCCACTGGAATGTTACCCCGGAAAACAAAAAATTTATGTAAGAATGAGTCTAGCAATAAGTTACTTGAAATCGTACCTTCTTGACTGAACTTGTTTACTCTCAGAAATTGGTGGTGTGAAAGGAATTGGGAGGAATCTGAGAAAGGTTGTATACTTGTTCATTCCCAAGTGGTTTTCATGACAGTCTGAGACCAGGGCCTGTGCCAACCGTATACATGCCCTTGGATTGAAAGTCCAAGGAGCCACATCATTTGGGCTGGAGTGATACTCCAGCATCTAATGTAATCCAGGAGGCAGTTTCTACCCACCAGAATCAGGGGAGCCATCATATGAATGGATCACTATTCTCTTTTAAAATTTTGCATTTGAAGGCAAAAGAATTATTCTTTGCAATAAATATCAAATATTATTTGTAGCAAATATGTCCTATAAAAGATTTTTATTTTACCATAATAAAAATTTGAAAAATAAAGGCCATCATTGTAAGAGAAAGTATTTTATATGACATCATCCCAAATTGTTCTTTTATGTTTTAGAAATTTTAGAGCCAGATTCGGATTTGTTGTCCTAGCGGTGGCAAAATTCATAATCATTCTTGGGGGGGAGGGGTTTGTTCTTCTTTTGTGAATGCTACAGAGTTCTCTAAAAAGTCTGCTGACTTTGAAAGTTTAAAAACATCAATATAATTGAATTCATCTCCTCTGTAATGCTTTGCAGACAGTTTTTGGAAAGTGATCATTTATTATCCAGAAGCAAATAGACTTCATTTCTATAGTTTCCACACTGAGTGTGGGATTAGTCATGCAGCAAAATACTGAGTCATTTGGCTGGAAAATTTACTCATAGTTGTGTGAACTGCCACTGGAAGATGTGAGAGCTGTTCATAAATCAAATGATAAAGCTCTCAGAGTTATAAATCACTGCCCAAACTTGTTCATTATTGTTCAGATAGTGTGGACTACTTCTACCATTTCTAAGAATGGGCAACGTATACAAAGCAAGTTTGAAAGCAGAAGTCATTGGCTTCTAGATCCAAGATAAGAGTCGTCATATTCATTACAAGCATTTCAACATTCTTAAGGGGAAAAAAGGTAAGCAAGTGGTTTATAGTTGAAGCCCACCTGGGCTTCCCAGGCGGCTCCACGATAAAGAATCTGCCTGCCAATGCAGGAGACTCTGGAGATTTTGAGTTCAGTCGTTGGGTTGGGAAGATCCCCTGGAGAAGAAAATGGCAACCCACTCCTGTGTTCTTGCCTGGGAAATCCCATGGACAGAGAGGCCTGGTGGGCTGCAGTCCATGGAGTCACAAAACAGTTGCACAGGACTGAGCAACTAAACTGTTTACGAGATGAATAAGTTCTTGATTAGCTAATATTTATGGATTAAATTCCAGATTGTCTTAATAAAATAACAGCAATATTTATTAACTAAAGGATCTCCATTTCTTACAACAGTTTCTGTAGTACTTTTCCATTAACTATTTTGTGGTAACAGATTGGTATACTAATGCATCAATGTGCTGGTAGCTGAAAGGATGTCACTAAGAGAACAGAAGTAGCATGTGTACCCAGGAAAAGAGGATGAGTAACTGAGAAATAGGAAAAGATATTTCAATAACATACAGCTCCAGATGTTATTGAAATTATCCAGGTATAATGGCATCCCATGGGTCTAGAAACAGAAAGAAAAAATATATCTTAACATGATTTCGTGGTTCCAAAATACTTTTTGGAGTAAAATAGGAAAACAAATAGCAAACTCACTAAATTAGGATATAGTAAAATTTATATTTCAAAGACGAAAGCCAAAAATCTAAAGTGTGTTCTTGCAGGTCTTATCTGTGCTGTAGGAGTCTTTAACCTGGGATTCACAAACAGGATTCTAGGGACCTGAAATTATATGTAAAATGGTGCATCTCTTTAGAGGGACATGATCCAGTTTTCACCAGGTTCTTAAGGAGTTATTACCAAAAAGAGCATCCTCAGAACCATACACAGCCACACAGATATACCAAGGCTTCTGCAGCATCAAATCATTCTCTCCTCCATCAGCATCACATCACGTCAGTGACCACCCGCGTCCCAGACTGGGGGAAGAGTCTGAAGCATCTTCAGACTAGGATGAACTGAGGAAGCTCTCGGCTGTAACTAAACAAGCTCAGGGACGTTTCCCCAGTGCAAGGGAATAGCTCGGCAGAGCCAATGTGCCCTGAGCTTCCTTGTCCTCCGGCAACTTTAAATGAGTTTGAAGAGGGACTAAAAGGCTCCTTCAGTAACTTTTATTGGGATGTCAGTTTCAACCCTGAGAGGGGGAAACCTGTATTAAACTATCCAGGGCCACTCCACAGACATCTAGATGTTTGAAGGCAGAAGCCCATTCTGAGCCAGAAACACTGGTCCTGGAATTTAGTCTTTAGCTCAGAGTCTGCAAGGATCTCCATAAAATCTTAAAGCTCAACAGAGAGGCAGGCGGACTTCCCTGACAGTCCAGCGGTTAAGACTCCCTCTCCACTGCCGAGGGCTGGGGTTCCATCCCTAGTCGGGGAACTAAAATCCCACGTGCCACTTTGTGTGGCCAAAAACTAAAAATGAGAAAAAATTTTTAAAAGAGTGAGACAAGGACTTAGTATTAGGCTCCCAGAAACTACTCCTAGACATCCTAGTGAATTTAGCAGCCACTCCTATATCCTGCTTAAGCCACAGCTGTGAGGTTTTTCAATACCCAGTGTTCCCTGGAGGCCTGGGAACTGGGGCCCTGAATCCCGCCAGGATAACCCTGCCTGAGGTGTGGAACGGGCTTTCCAGGTGGCTCAGTAGGCAAAGAATCTGCCTGCAGTGCAGGAGATCCAGGAGACACAGGTTTGACCCCTGGGTCAGGAAGGTCCCCTGGAGGAGGGCATGGTCACCCACTCCAGCATTCTTGCCTAGGAAATACCGTGGACAAAGGATTCCGTGGGGTCGCAGAGTTAGACATGCCTGAAGCAACGAGCACTCGCGCACGGGGTGTGGAAGACCACCCTCCGTCCCCAGGAGCTCAGCCCCGTCCTCCCACTCCCCTGCCTTCCCCTCCCCATGCCGTGCCTGGGAGCCCCGCTCCCCTGCCCCTCATCTCCCAGGACATTAGGTCCTGTGGCCTGTCCCTGGGATCACATTCCCCGACTTCACGAGGCCCTTTGTTTCATTACGGGACTTCCTCACCCCAGTGGTCAAGTCCAGAGTCCAGGGGTCCTCGTCTCTGGGTCTGGTGGCTCCATCTCCTCCAGCTTCCCTACCGACGCCGCAGGCTGTGGAAGGTTTTGTGGTTTGACATGCACACATTCCACAAAGGAGCAGACTTGAGACAATGCCATTTCCAGAGTGTCTCTGGTCCCTCTGGGCACTGCTCTTGGCGCAGTTTCGTTTGGGGTCCATCTCCAGTGAAGCAGGAATCCACTTTGAGGAGATACTGCTGGCTCACAGTTAGTGCCCACCCCCGGTGGTCTGCCCATGCGAGCTGACGTGGTCTGGGTCTTGGGGCCCTGGAAGCTGGCTGGCGTGATCGCTGTTCACCTCTTGCCCTCACTCACAGGGCTCAGGACTCTGTGTGCTGGGCTTCCTCATCACGGAATGGAATACTGCTTCAACAGCGTGTGAAAGAATATTAGAGCCAGAAAATTACTGATAGTAGGTGAAGGGGCACCTACTTTTTTGTTACAATTGATTAAGTAAATTATCTGAAATAGGTGACTCAGCAGATTAATTATGTTCAGATCTAAACTTTTAAGACTACTAAAGTACAAAATTAATAGAGACATTGGTAATTGGTATACACTTAATTTCATTAGTATATGACATTAATGTAGGGTATGTGCTTAGTCACTCGGTCGTATCCAACTCTTTGTGACCCCATGGACTGTAGTCCACCAGGGCTGTCCGTGGGATTCTGCAGGCAAGAATACTGGAATGGGTTGCCGTGCCCTCCTCCAGGGGATTTTCCCAACCCAGGGATTGAACCCAGGTCTCCCGCATTGCAGGTGGATTCTTTACCAGCTGAGCCACCAGAGAATTGGGCAGATATTTCAAAGAGAAATTGGCTTGTCCTTTATGTTGTAATCAATAAGATAGATTAATATTTGAAAGTTGAATCACTCCTGATTTTTATGCATAGGCATTAATTCCTGCATCAGAATGATTACATTTTATGAATTTTTAAAATTTGTCTAAAAATTATTAAAATTATAGTGATCTCATCTTGCAGTCAACTTTCAAGACGGATAGAATGTTCTACATGAATCAAAAAAAAATGTGAAGTGGAAGATGGTTTACATGACTTAACAACTATCCTAATATAGAACGTTTCATTGATTCTTACTCTTCTTTAGGCGTGACTCTGCACTTGTGTTTCTGATAAATTGGGAAAAGCACATAAATATCAGAGGGTAGAGTGAAGGGACAAGTAATAACAGAGGAATAGCCAAGGAAAACAATACTCACAAAGACTGGTATTCCTTAGAAAAGATTTTGGAGGCCCTATAACCATGGGAAAACTTATCCGGAGTCCTTCTGAGTTTTGCATATACTCTCTTGTGCAGACTTTCAGATGGTCCTACACACACACACACACACACACACACATGGCTATAGGCTTTTTTTAATAGTTGATTAACAAGGTTAATTTCTGCTGCACAGCAAAGTGACTCAGTTATACACATGTATTCTTTTTCGTATTTTTTCTATTATGGTTTATCACAGGATATTGAATATACTTCCCTGTGCTATACAGTAGGACCTTATTTATCCATCCTATATATAATAGTTTAAATCTGCTAATCCTAGACTCCCAATCGTTCCATCCCCCTGCCCCCTTGGCAACCACAGGTTTGTTCTCTATGTGGCTACAGGCTTTCTGTAGACATTAGAGGGGACAGGTGACATCGTGGAGCAGGTGAAGGTTGTCTTCCACTGCTCCCAGCCTCTGATTTCCATGCTATTACCGCTCTGCTGTGAACATCTTCCTGAACACATCAGGATAAAAATGAGGTGGTCTCACTGTCTCATTACAGAAGAGTTGGAGACTGGGCCATTTAGGGCCCGGTCAGGAGCAGCAGAGAGACTTCGGTGCAAAAGATGAGGTTGGTGTCTTTCTTTGTTCAAGCTACTATAGAAAAATACCAGACATGGAGTAGCTCATAAACAACAGAAATGTTCCTCTCACAGTTCTGGAGGCTGGGGTCCTGGATCAGGTGCCAGTGTGGTAGGGTGCTGGCGAAGGCCCTCTTCCGGCTGCAGACTGCTGATTCCTCTGTGTCCTCCCCTGGCAGAAGGCTAGGGATCCCCTGGAAGCCTTTCTAACAAGGGAACTAATCCATTCATGAGGCCTCCCCCCTCCCCCCTCCCCCCTCCCCCCCTTGCCCCCTCTTCTCCCCCCCCCCCCCCCCCCCCGCCCACTTCATGACGGCATCACCTCCCCAAAGCTCCACCACCTGATACCATCACCAATGAGGGTGAGGATTTCAACATATGGATTTGGGGAGGCACTCATTCTGACTATAGCAGCTGGGTGTAGGGAAACTAGGAGGAACTTCCTCCAGTATATATATAGTTTAAAAAATAATATGGACGTCTCCTACTCCCATGTCCCACCTTGCCAGAGGCAGAGCTCAGACAGGTAGCCCATTTCACAGAGAGCATTAAACCAGCACTGGATATTTAGAAATATGTTGCCATTATTTTCCTGGCACTTTGGAACTCACTGAGAGGTGAGTCTTCAGTTCATATTCTGACTTGAGTACTGAAAGGGACTGTCTATGTCTACACATTCTAAAACTAATATGTATAGAAAACAAAACTTTTGGCAATTTGGAAGAATACTTAAGTTTTATTTTGCTATTTCTTTAAATCTGGTAATTTTGTTTCTTACAGTTTAAGAGGTGGCTTTTGTATTTTGAATTCCTGAGTTAATTGTATTAATGACATATTAAAAGTAAACTTAAATGCATTTATGATTTATATTTTTATTAAATTCATTTGCTTTCATTAGTTACAAAGTTCTCTGTTCGCTATGTCTTATTTCTCAGATATGTTTTGTATAATTTGAAGGTTTCTTGGAATATTCTTTTTCAAACTATGGGTTATAATCCATTAGTGAGTTGTGAAATCAATTTAATGTGCTATGATCATCCCTTATTAAAATGAAATAAAATACAGTACATAGAATAAAAACTGAGAGAATGCATCACATGCAGTAAAAATGAATATATTTCCTGAAATTTTATTTTAGATGTATGTGTGTGGGTATGACTGTGGGTGTGTGTTTTCTGGATCAAAATGTAGAATGTGTTAATATAGATTACGTTTAATATATTTAAATATAATAGTATATATTTTATTTATAAATTTTAATATAATATTCACTATAAATATATTTAATATACAGAATATAGTTACTGTGAGCTCTGAAAGATTACTCATCCAACCGCACATCTTAGAGAGTCTCATGGCTGTGGTCATATTTAATCTTGCCCACTACAGCTACCTGGGGAGTTAATGGTTTCTGTTAGCAAAAAAGTAAAAAATAAAGAAGGACATATAACTACACAATTTTTTTTACTAACTAATAATGTTTAATATACAGTCATATTCATAATATCCCTTCTGAATTTGCTAATTGGCTGGTAATATATACATTGACCCACTTGTTTGTGGATATTAGAATAGTGGCCTGAAATCTACTGAAAAGCAGAAATTCTGAAAGAAGTCTGATATGTCCATTCTGTTTGGTCTTAAATGAATTGTCTGTTTGTGAAGAAATTTGAAGATTTGTTCTATAAGGAAATTATGTCAGCAGGAGAAAATTTTAGTACAGTTAAGAATATTAAAAAATTCTGTATTTTTGCCAACTGATTTTTTCCAATTTTTTTACTATGGTAAAAACACATAGCATCAAATTTACATCTTAATCATTTTTAAGTATATAGTCCAAGGGCATAAAGTACCTTCATATTACTGTGCAACCATCACCACCATCCGTCTCCAAACCGCTTTTCATTTTGCAAAACTGAGCTCTATATCAATAATTTCCCAGTTCTCCCTCCCCCGACCCTGAGCATATCAGCAACCGCTGTGAATGGAACTCTGGTATCTGTCACCATCACTAAGGAATAGTTGACAGGTCTCAGAGTTGGTGATGGACAGGGAGGCCTGGCATGCTGCGGTTCATGGAGTCGCAAAGAGTCGGACATGACTGAGCGACTGAACTGAACTGAACTGGTTAAATCTGGCAAATCTAGTTTTATCAAATAATAACAATTTGCTGTTGGATCTTCATTTCAGTTCAGTTCAGTCGCTCAGTCATGTCCAACTCTTTGCGACCCCATGAACTGCAGCACGCCAGGCCTCCCTGCCCATCACCAACTCTCAGAGTTGACCCAAACTCGTGTCCATCGAGTTGGTGATGCCATCCATCCATCTCATCCTCTGTCGTCCCCTTCTCCTCCTGCCCGCAATCTCTTCCAGCATCAGAGTCTTTTCCAATGAGTCAACTCTTCACATGAGGTGGGCAAAGTATTGGAGTTTCAGCTTTAGCATCATTCCTTCCAAAGAACACCCAGGACGGATCTCCTTTAGGATGGCCTGGTTGGATCTCCTTGCAGTCCAAGGGACTCTCAAGAGTCTTCTCCAACACCATAGTTCAAAAGCATCAATTCTTCAGCACTCAGCTTTCTTCGCAGTCCAACTCTCACATCCATACATGACCAATGGAAAAACCATAGCCTTGACTAGATGGACCTTTGTTGGCAGAGTAATGTCTCTGCTTTTGAATATGCTATCTAGGTTGGTCATAACTTTCCTTCCAAGGACCAAGCGTCTTTTAATTTCATGGCTGTAGTCACCATCTGCAGTGATTTTGGAGCCCCCCAAAATAAAGTCTGACACTTTCCACTCTTTCCCCATCTATTTCCCATGAAGTGATGGGACCAGATTACAGGCTCTAAATTATGTCTCTCAAGTACCGTCCTAAATATTTTAGTAATAATGTGCAGTGAAGTAAGGCATGGAGAGAAAAAGGTTAAAGCAGTTGTTTTGCTCACCAGGAAAAGAAATGAAGATGAAAGAAAAGGAAGCATGTGACGCAGCTAAACTCCTTTTCAGTGTGATCACTGAGCCCCTAGGTCAGGGTTCAGCAAACTGCTGCCCCTCTGCCTGCCTTTGGTTTCTGTACAGCCTGTAAACTGAGAGCAATTTTTTAGTTTCAAGTCATGAAAAAATAATGTGAGAATATCATATCATGATATGTGAGAACTGTATAAAATTGAAGTTTCGGTGTCCATAAACTTTTCTTGGAGCACATCCGCACTGTTGTGTGTACAGATTGCCTGTGTGCTTTCGTGCTGCAAGGGCACAGCTGAGTAGTTGTGACAGATGTCACACGGGGCAGCCCGCTCAGTGCGGTGCCGTTGCAATGACTGGACAGTGTTTTAATGCCATGCACATTGTTATACCACTGTATGACACTGCGTTTTATTTTCTTACTATCAGTGCATGCCAGTCACACCAAAGCTAGAAAGAAAGAGAAATCTGGACTCATGGCTTCTGAAGCAGAGTGGCATGTGGGTTATTTTGTTACCAAATTAGATGGCAAAGCATTGTGTGTATTATACAAGACACTATAGCTGTGCTATAAAAAAAAAAAAAAAACACATTACCAAACTCAGCACTCATCACAGTATTTTCCAGCTTACCAGACAGCAAGTCACAACAATTAGAAAATTTATTTATTTTTACTTTGGGCCATGCCCTGTGGCTTGTGGGATCTTAGTTTCCTGACCAGGGATTGAACCCAGGACCTTGGCAGTAACAGCCTGAAGTCCTAACCACTGGATTGCCAGGGAATTCTCCTTGAAAATTTAAAGTGAAATATCACAGCAAAATTTTTTCACAAAAATGAGGAATGAAAAGGAGTCTGTGACTAGAGTAAGTTTCTGGGTGGCTTGTTTGTTAACAAGGAAAGCCATTAGTGACAGTTAATGAAGTCATCCCTTTTTGCAGTAGCTAAAGGCACGTGCCCAGAAAAAAAACAAATATACTTAAGACTTAGTTTTTTAGCAGAAACAGTTACTCAAAGGAATGAGGACATCAGGAGCAATGTAATTAAAATACACAGCAAATGACTGCGTGTTTCTTGGCTCATGATGAATCAACAAATGTTACTGATATTGCTTAGTTGTTCTTGTTTATTTGGGGAGTAATTGCTGAGTTTAAAGTGACTGATAAATTAGCCATTATAAACAGTCTTTGTGAAACTACTGTGGGAGAGAATAATTCCTAAGAAGTTGAGAAAACATTGATTCAGTACAACCTGATGTGGAATCTACTAAGATGTGATGCAGTTGATGGTGGTTCAAAATGTGTGTGAAGCCAAAAAAATATTTGTTGGAAAAATTTATAAAACTTGTGAAAATATAAGGTATTTAAAGCCTATAGTTACTCATTTTATTTTTAATCAGAAGATACTTTGAAGAAAATGTTTGAACCTATTTTATATATATATATATATTTTACATAGCTATATTGAATTATTATTTAAATGCTATTCACCCATTTGAAGTACACAGTTCAATGTGGAGTTTTATTTTTATTATTATTTGTTTTATTCACAGGGTTTGTGCAACAACCACCACAATCCAATTTTGAAAAAATATTTTTGGGGCCTCCCTTGTGGTCCATTGGTTAAGACTCTGTGCTTCAAATGCAGGGGTTATGGGTTCAGTCTCTCGTTGGGGAACTAAGATCCCACATGTCGCATGGCTTGGCCAAAAAATTTAATTTTTAAACATATTTTTGTCTTTTTTTAAAGAAACCCATCAACAGGGATTCCTTTCCCCATCCACCAATCTTTCACCTCTAAGAAACCATTAATGTATTTTTGTTTCTAGAAATTTGACAGTTCTTGACATTTCTTATAAATGTAATCATACAATGTGCGATCTTTTGAGACTGATGTCTTCAACTTACCATAAGGTTTCCAAGGCTCATTTATGTTGTAGCCTGTATTAGAACTTCATTTCTTCTTATTGCTGAATCATATTTCACAGTAGGAATGTACTTACTTTTATTCATCTGGTCAGAAGTTGATAAACTCTGGGTTTTTCCACTTTTTAGCTGTTATGGCTAATACTGCTGTGAACATTTGAGTACACATTTTTGTTTTGCTGTATGCTTTCACTTCTGTTGGAGATATACTTAGGAGAGAAACTGATGTGTCATATGGTGATGCAATATTTAACTTTTGGGAGAACTGCCAGACTGTTTTCCAAAATGCATGCCCTATTTTTACAATCCCACCAGCAAGAGTGGGATTCCAGTTTCTCCACATCAGTACCAAAACTTTTTGTTTTTTGTCTTTTTTGGTTATAGCCACCTCCGTGGATATGAAGAGGCATCTTATTGTAATTTTTATGAGCATTTGTGTAGTAATTAATAACACTGGGTTATTCATTGTTTATCTTCATTGAAATAATGTCTGTTTAAATCCTTTGTTTAAAAAAGGATTTATTTTTTTGTTTAAAAATAATAACTTTTGTTAATTATCCTTTGTTTAAAAAAAGCTGGGTCATTCATCTTTTTATCATTGTGTTGTAAAAGTTTTTAGATATCCTGTATTCAAGTCCTTATGAGATCTATTTTCAAATATTTCCTTCCATTGTGTAAGTTTTCTTTTTACTTTCTTAATGGTATCATTTGTGAAAATAATGTTTTTGTTCATATCTGTGAAATCGTTGCCTAACCCAAGATCACAAAATTTATATAAACTCTCATAACACGTCAGCATTAGCAAGTGAGCAAGTCAGCACTTTAATTTTGTAAAGGAAAAGGGAAAGAAAGAAAAAGAAAAGGGAAAACATTGAACACTAATTAAATAAGATTTTTAAAAATTCCATTCTCCCTAGGCCTATGTTACAAAAAATTGTACTCAATTATTATCAGTTTAGTTTCAAATATGCGGAGTACATCATGAGAAATGCCGTGCTGGATGAATCATAAGTTGGAATCAACATTGCCAAGAGAAATATCAACTACTTCAGATATGTAGATGATACCACCCTGATGGCAGAAAGTAAAGAGGAACTAAAGAGCCTCTTCATGAGGGTGAAAGAGGAGAGTGAAAAAGCTGGCTTGAAACTCAACATCAGAAAAATTAAGATCATGGCATCCAGTCCCATAACTTCACGGCAAATAAAAAGAGGAAAAAGTGGAAGCAGTGACAGATTTTAATTTCCTGGGCTTCAAAATCACTGCAGATGGTGACTGCAGCCATGAAATTAAAAGATGCTTGCTCCTTGGAAGGAAAACTATGACAAACCTAGACAGTGTATTAAAAAGCAGAGATACCACTTTGTCGATGAAGGTCCATAAAGTCAAAGCTATGGTTTTTCCAGTAGTCAGGTACAGATGTGAGAGCCGGACCATAAAAAATGCTGGGTGCCAAAGAATTGATGCTTTTGAATTGTGGTGCTGGAGAAGACTCGAGAGTTCCTTGCACTGAAGGGAGCTGTAATCAGTCAATCCTAAAGGAACTCAACCCTGAATATTCATTAGAAGGACTGATGCTGAAGTTCCAATACTTTGGCCACCTAATGCAAAGAGCTAACTTCTTGGAGAAGACCCTGATGCTGGGAAAGATTGAAGAAAAAGGAGAAGGGGGTGGCAGAGGATGAGATGGTTTTAGAGAGCATCACCTCAATGGACATAAATTTGAGCACATTCCGGGAGATAATGAACGACAGAGGAAGCTGGCATGCTGCCTGCTTCCTTTGCTGGAGTTGCAAAGAGTCAAATACAACTTAGTGAATGAACAGCAATAATATTTCAAATTCATGAATGAAAAGTTTTGAAGATTTATGTTCTCTCTTACTTATAAGTACCCACATAATATCCTTGATTTTGCCTCTTGGCCTGCAAAGCCTAAAAAATATACTACCTGACCCTTCACAGAAAATGTGTGTTGACCTTGCTCTGAGTAACCAGATGAATGAGATTTGCTGTAAGTGGAGACTTTGTTGACAGAATCCTCTCTAAATAATTATATATCACTGATTTAAGATTGCTTATGGCAAACACACTTAGGATCTGTGTATTGACAACTCCCTAGAGAAGGTCATGCGAGCTACACAGCTCTGAGGTATAAAATGGAGGTGTGTCACAACCTAAACACACCCACTGTGTGAGCTGACCCCCAACTCTCAGAGGTCTCACCTGTTATTCTAGAAGGAAGGACCTACAAAACCAGCAGAAAGTCCTAAATATCTCCCCATTCTGCCTGTGCCTTTTTTAAAATTGGAGTATAATTGCTTTACAATGTTGTGTTAGTTTCTTGCCTGTGCCTTTTGATTGCTTGTATCTTTGAAATTATTAACAAAACTTGATACTAGGTAAGGTCTCTGATGTTTGTGAGTAAGATATGATAGTCTAGTCCCATGTGTTAGCTGAAACACTATTCATGCATTTAAAAACTTAAAGTAAATTTTCAAAAAGTCAAACCAAGCAGTCTTGGAAAGACCATCCCAAATATAATTTTATACTTGGAGTAGAGAATAATTAATTTCTCTGAAAATAGGTAAAAGATCCATATTTTCTAAAAGGAGTGCTTGGTGTAATTTGGTAAGGAGCATAGTTACCTTCTGTTTAACAGTCCCTTTGAGATCAGTCTCTTTTGTAAAGTTTCATCGAAAGCGTACTTAGTCCCTCAGTCGTGTACAGCTCTTTGCAACCCCATGGACTGTAGCTCACCAGGCTCCTCTGTCCATGGGATTTTCAGGCAAGAACACTGGAGGGGGTTGCCATTTCCTTCTCCAGGGAATCTTCCTGACCCAAACTCGTGTCTCCTGTGTCTCCTATGTCTCCTGCATTGCAGACAGATTCTTGACCTGCTGAGCCATCAACTACATAAATTATATATCTTTTCGTAAAAACAAACCAACATTTGCAAGTAAAAAGGATTCTCGGATCAAATGTGCTGAATCATCCATAGACAGTAAAAGACAGATTTGATCATTTCCACTCTATTCAAGTTAAACACTGTCGTCTGCTTTATCAGGTTTTGAAAAAATGATTCTCCCTTAAAATTTTTATGAAGTCTATTACCTTTGAAATTTGCCCTCATTCTTTATAGTACTATTCTTAAGTTTATACCAAAGAAGATATTCCATCTCAAAACTTTAGAGGTTTCAGAAAAAAAAAAAAAAGGACCAATTTCTAGGCCATTATTGATCTCCCTTGGAATATTTTGGTCCTGATGAGATCTGCTATCTTTAATGTCTTTTTCCTAAAGGTATATAACTTCCATCTTCATTTGCATCATTTTGTAATCTTTCTACTTAGACTCCTCATAACTGACAAGAAAAAAATTGTAAAGATGGGGAAAAAAGTATACTATTTAATTTTATATGTGACAACTTCCTGCATCCCACATATTGGAAACATAACATCCTCATGATTTTGAATCAAGTGGAAGTGTGTCCTAAATAGGCTCATGGGAGAAGAATGACAGGAAATATGAGTAAACTAGTTCACTTGAGTGGCTAGTGCCTTTATGAAACATACAGTTACAAACATATTATGTATCCCTTTGCTTTTTCTTTTTTATTTCATATATGACCAAACATCTCAAAATATCCCTACTTTTTTAGATTTTATTAACTTTATTCAACAGTCTAATAAAGATAGAAAAATGTTACAATTTTATACATACCTACATATACTTTCTTTTTTGTTTATTTGTTTTTTACGGAAAGGTATTTTATTTTAAACATAGCAAGCAGTGCTATGCACATGTCAATCTCAAACTCCCAATCTACCCTCTCTCACTTCCTCCCTGGTAACCACCAGTTCATTCTCTAAGGCTGTGAGTCTGTTTCTGGTTTTTAAATAAGTTCGTCTGTATATTTTCTTTTTAGATTCCACATATAATTGATATCACACATTTGTGTTCCAATCTCCGGGTCCATCCATGTTGGTGCAAATGGCATTGTTTTGTTTTTTTTTATGGCTGACTAGTTGCCAGCAAATTTGCAAAACTCAGCAGTGGCCACAGGACTGGAAAAGGTCAGTTTTCATTTCAATCCCAAAGAAAGGCAATGCCAAAGAATGCTCAAACTACTGCACAATTGCACTCATCTCACGTGCTAGTAAAGTAATGCTCAAAATTCTCCAAGCCAGGCTTCACCAATACGTGAACCGTGAACTTCCTGATGTTCAAGCTGGTTTTAGAAAAGGCAGAGGAACCAGAGATCAAATTGCCAACATCTGCTGGATCACGGAAAAAGCAAGAGAGTTCCAGAAAAACATCGATTTCTGCTTTATTGACTATGCCAAAGCCTTTGACTTTTGGATCACAAAAAACTGTGGAAAATTCTGAGAGAGCTGGGAATACCAGACGACCTGACCTGCCTCTTGAGAAACCTGTATGCAGGTCAGGAAGCAACAGTTAGAACTGCACATGGAACAACAGACTGGTTCCAAATAGGAAAAGGAGTACGTCAAGGCTGTATATTGTCACCCTGCTTATTTAACTTCTATGCAGAGTACATCATGAGAAACGCTGGACTGGAAGAAACACAAGCTGGAATCAAGATTGCCAGGAGAAATATCAATAACCTCAGATATGCAGATGACACCACCCTTATGGCAGAAAGTGAAGAGGAGCTAAAAAGCCTCTTGATGAAAGTGAAAGAGGAGAGTGAAAAAGTTGGCTTAAAGCTCAACATTCAGAAAACAAAGATCATGGCATCCGGTCCCATCACTTCATGGGAAATAGATGGGGA
>NW_024070195.1:47434709-47490024 GCF_014754425.2 Oryx dammah
AGAGTCCCCTGGACTGCAAGGAGATCCAACCAGTCCATTCTAAAGGAGATCAGCCCTGGGATTCCTTTGGAAGGAATGATGCTAAAGCTGAAACTCCAGTACTTTGGCCACCTCATGCGAAGAGTTGACTCATTGGAAAAGACTCTGATGCTGGGAGGGATTGGGGGCAGGAGGAGAAGGGGACGACAGAGGATGAGATGGCTGGATGGCTTCACTGACTCGATGGACATGAGTCTGGGTAAACTCCAGGAGTTGGTGATGGACAGGGAGGCCTGGCATGCTGCGATTCATGGGGTCACAAAGAGTTGGACACAACTGAGCAACTGAACTGAACTGAACTGAACTGAAGTAGTCTGTTGTATATATGTACCATATCTCCTTTATCCATTCCTTTGTTGACGACATTTAGGTTGCTTCCATGTCTTGGGTGTTGTAAACAGTGCTGCAATAAATGCAGGGGTGCATGGATCTTTTCAAACCATGTTTTTCTCTTGTTTTTCATTTTAGGGCAAAATATTAACAGAGTATCCCCATCTCATGGGCTTTCCCTCCTCCCACAATTTCACAAAACCTTTGGTAACTAAGAAAAATGCAGAAGATCTTTCAAACAGAGGAAACCACTGATGCCCAGGCTCTCAGAAAAGGAAAGAGGAAAAGGACGGAGCCGATGGACTCAGAGAATGTGAACAGTGACCCAGACAAAGCCCAGGTGGGTGTGCTGCTGCTGGGGGTCCACCGCGACTCCACAATTCCTTTCTCAATTTATTGCTGCATTTCCTCCTCTTATCTCAATTTATTCTTCCCTTTAATTCTTTATTCAACTGAAGGAATAAAATTTCATGTTATCTTTTTATTATTGAACAAGTTGAATTAGAAACATACTCAAAAGCCATCTTACGTACTTCTATTGAAGTGTAGCCAATTCTGCATTGTTCAAACTTTCCTTGATATCCTGGTATATTAAAGATTCGCAAACCATCAAAAATGTGTTTTTCTTCCTCAAACCACTGGAGAAATTGGAACACCTCTTCTAAAATTTACTGGCGGCTTTTCTTTTTTGACTGCTATTTGTAGTCAGGGCCCCTTTCTTGTTTGTATTCATTCATTTATTCCTTTCTGATCTGAGTTCCCTACTCATATTCTCCTCCTACACTTTCGACAAACTATCCATGTGTTTATTCTGTGCCTTTTTGTGTGTCTTTGTAATGCATGAAGTGTTTATGTGCATATATTTTTAATTTTTCTTATGGTTTAGAATATTTTTTAGCCCCTGGGAATGGTGTCTAGAGGCATCGAGAATGGTCCAGCATGTGGCACATGTCCGTCCTAGGCTGCCCTACAGCACAGCCTCTGACAAAGCTAGACTGACTTGAACCCCTGGCAATAGAATTGTTTACCTTTAAACCCAGAAGTTTGGGGAAGTACCAAAATCCATGTGTTGAATGTGCCCAGGCTGACTTTGAGAAGTTGGCTGTGTGAGACCAAAAGATCTTACGAGGTTTTCTGAAATGAAACATCTCAGCTGGGCATATGGTGGGTCCGTGTCTGCCAAGTGTGTCCGTGACTGGATTACACATTCTTTCCTTATAGAGGGACAGAAAATCCTTGTAAAAGTGTTGGAGGCACAAGCACAGAGTCAGGAACGTAAATTTAAAATGAAGCCTTTTTCACCTGAAATTAATGAAATACTGTTAATCAACTATACTCCAATATAAAATTTTAGATTTTTAAAATAAAATAAAAATTACATGAAGCACCTTTGGGTAATTAAAAAATCAAAAGGCTAAGAATTATATAGTATATATATAGTATATAGTATATATATATAATATATAGTATGATCATTATATATATATCATATTATATGTGTGTGTATATATATATATATTGTGTGTGTGTGTGTGTGTGTGTGTGTGTAAAACATCTCCTACCCATCCTGTTCCCCACCCCCCAACCCCCATCACAGAGAACCACATGTTTGGCTTTCTTGTTTATCATCCCAGTGTTTCTTTGTTAAAACAGAGCAAATTGAATGTAGATATTCTTATCCCCTCTTCTGCACAAAGAGTAACTTACTAGACAGGCTGCTTTGTACTTTGCTTTTTTTATTTAGCATATTTTGTAGATCTTTCTATTAGTGCATAAAGAACTTTCTCTTCTGTACATCAGCACCCCCTGAGCGTATGTACCCTTTCTTTACTTATCCAGGCCCCTAGCATGGATATGGCTTGTTTCCAGTCTTCTTTCCACAGATCACGCTGTACTGTACGTTATGGCTCCATCATCTTGCACATCACTTAGTAGCATGCTGGTATCATAATAGACACCTCAATCTGTTTCTGCTTTTTCAGTCAGTGCTCTTTTAACGTCTGCCTATACTGCTATTATACATGATTCATTGTGTCTAACAAAGCATAGCATTCATCATTTCACATGTGCTTTCCTCCAATGATGAAGACTTAGATTTCCTCCAGCGTCTTAGTACTACAAACAATGACAAAGTAAATGTCCATATACGTGTCCTTTTAAGAAACAGCGTGAGAATGTCTCCGGGATAATTGCTTTCATGTGACAGTGAAATTACTTTCCAGAAGGTGTGCGTTGATCCACATGCCCAGCAGCAGCGCCTCAGGGGTGCCGTGTCTGTGCTTCCCCGCTATGGAAGGGGCTGGTGGGCGTCGGCCTCTTTGCCCTAGCCCGTGCAGCCTTTTCCACTGCGCAGCATCGTTCTTATATGCAATTAACAGAAAAGGAAGATGAATCACTGCCAATAGATATAGTTCTTCAGACACTTCTGGCCTTTGCAGTTACCTGTTATGGTATAGTTCATATTGCAGGGGAGTTTAAAGACATGGATGCCACTTCAGAACTAAAAAATAAGATATTTGACACACTAAGGAATCACTCATCATTTTATATATTTAATCATAGTGGTCAAGTACTGTTCCGGCCTTCAGATACAATAAATTCTTCAAATCAAGATGCATTGTCCTCTAACACATCATTGAAGTTACGAAAACTTGAATCACTGTGTCGTTAAGATTTTTACAAATTATAATAACAGGACAGGACACAAAGCTGGAATATTGGAGTCTGGGATACAGAACACTCCCCCATCAGTATTTATATTGATCGCTTAGACCTAATTAATTGTTAATCAAGTCATTAATGCAGTATAAGTTATCTGTGAAATGAGTCTTTGATCTTTCATAGACAGAATTCTTTTTTCATTTAAAACAAATTCACATTTTTTGTAAAAGTCACTGTTTTGAGCACATTTCTTTGATAAATATTGATGGTTTTGTAATTATTTATTTTCTTAGATTCCTTTTGCACTACAGTTTTTAGGATCCTTTTGGAAATAGTGTGACTGGTGCATTTTGCAGCATGAATGGTAGTAAATGGTCTTAAGTTCTTAACAACAAATGGATTTCTCTAAAGAGACCAAAATGGTGACTTATCAGTTTTTCTTATGCCCCCTAAAAAGCGGCTCTGCTTCAGCAGATACTTGCCAGTTTTTAATTTATCCATGACTTCTCACCCTACCCCACTCCCATATACCTCCTAACATCAGTTGTCTTGTTTCATCACTTCTCTGGGGTTCAGTGTGCAGTGAGCAATTTTTGTGTCAGAAATTCCCTGTCATAACAAATAGATTTAACAAACTCAACTTACATAAAGCTACCTGTGTTCTCTTCATATATCTGTAAAAAGGTGTCCCTAATTGATTATGTAGTGTGAGAATAGTTGAAGATAGACCAGAAAGACCATCCGTGAATTAATTATCCTGCCTATGTAGAAGAACAGTGATCACTGAAGAAAACGGATTAGTTGTTACTAGCCAGTTTAACTTATTCAAAGCCTCTGTTATTTTATTGCATACTAAATTAGTAAATTAGTTGGAAAAGGCAATGGCACCCCACTCCAGTACTCTTGCTTGGAAAATCCCATGGATGGAGGAGCCTGGTGGGCTGCAGTCCATGGGGTCGCTAAGAGTCGGACACGACTGAGAGTCTTCACTTTCGCTTTTCACTTTCATGCATTGGAGAAGGAAATGGCAACCCACTCCAGTGTTCTTGCCTGGAGAATCCCAGGGATGGGGGAGCCTGATGGGCTGCTGTCTCTGGAGTCACACAGAGTCGGACACGACGGAAGCGACTTAGCAGCCGTACCAGCAGTAGCAGCCAACACACAGCATTTATGTCCTTATTGCATATATTTGGTAATTGAGGGGAGAAAATGATATCTTGTTTCAATTTGCTAGTGCAGGTATGGGGGTCCAGAGGTTCCTTGAGGATAAAACAGTTCACCTGCTCTAGCCGGCCAGTGTTATGGTTTCTTTTGCAATTTGTGTCTCTCAAAAGCTTTAACAGCTGATCAAACTCTTTCTATTTGATTTCCTTTCAAGTAACTACGGCCACAAATCTTATTTGGTCCTAAATAAGCCTGAAAACTCTCCTCTTTTATTATGGCTGCCCAGCCTCTTTTCTCTCCAACTTTTGGCAGTGGGTTAATTCCCATGGGAAACTAAAGCCTTGAAGGTAACACTCTGAAGCCAAGGTTTACTTTTGGGATGGATTTCAGTGTCTGGCAAGGAGCACTTAAAGAGAAAGCTCTTGAGAAAGCCTTGAGGTCACAGGCTTACCTCCTGCAATTTAGATATAGACATCATTTCTTTTTCAAGCCTTGAAGATTTAACATTATTGGACTCAGTTTAGATCACTTGCTGCATTCTCAGTGTCAATGGATGAAGAAAGTCTTCCGTTTCTGCAAGCCAGCTAGCACTGACAGGAAGTCACTGATGCACACAGACATTCTCTTTCCAGGCTCAATAAGCACATGGTCGGCCTCCCAAGGCATTGCAGGTGACCGTGTTATCAACTGTGTCATCACTGAGGCCTAACAAGAGTCAATGACCTTCCAACATGCTATACCTGTGCTCATTTTGCTCACAGCCTGACCTCTAAGTAATTGAAACATATGCCACTTTTTGGGTATCTGGCTTCTAGTTTACAAAATCTACATTAGGATGCATGTTGCAAAAGCTGTAACAAAGACCCAAACGTCACAGTGGTGTATAAAGATAGTTTATTTCCCTTTCACACAACAGGAAGCAGAGTCCTGGTTGCTATGGCAGCTCCACAATGTTGAGAATCCCCCTTATCTTCTATATCTACCTTCCTGAACACACAGCCTTGGCATCTGGGTCAAGGTGGCTGCTTCAGCACCTACCCTCATGCCTCTCTCTTTGCCAGTAGAAAAAGGAGAATTGAGGCAGGACAAAACATGCCCGTTCCTCCAGAGGTCATGACCCAGTGGTGGTACACATGGTTTCTACTCCTGTTGATTGGCGGAAGCTTAGTCACAAAGCCACACTGAGATGCCCAGGAGTCTGGAAAATGTAATCTAGCTGACACCCACCTGCTGAGCTAAAAACCTACAGTTATATGTAGAGGAGTGGGAGAACAAAAGCCTGGAGATAGCCAGCAGTCTCCGTCACTGCCCCTACCTCTACTGAGTTTTTATACTTTCTGCTGGGTTTCTTCACATATTCTGCAGGGATTCCTGTTCTCTTCTTGTTGATTGGTACACATACCTTATCTGTTGTAGGTTTTAGATATCTTCTCTAGATCTATCATGGAGAAGGCAATGGCACCCCACTCCTGTACTCTTGCCTGGAAAATCCCATGGACGGAGGAGCCTGGTGGGCTACAATCCGTGGGGTCGCAAAGAGTCAGACACGACTGAGCGACTTCACTTTCACTTTTCACTTTCATACATTGGAGAGGAAATGGCAACCCACTCCAGAGTTCTTGCCTGGAGAATCCCAGGGATGGAGGAGCCTGGTAGGCTGCCCTGGATGGGTCGCACAGAGTCGGACACGACTGAAGCGGCTTAGCAGCAGCAGCAGCTAAATCTATTGTCTATTAACTTTGTCTTCCAATGATGTTTACAAATGGATTCGCTTTAGGTTGATTTTATTTCTCTCGTATGAAATTGCTGCAAGAACTAGATCATGTATTCTGCTTTTTTTCCAATTGCTCTGCATAGAATTACGATCTCAATAGGCATCCTTCAGTTTTTTTCAAAAATATTTCATTTCTATTTAACCAAATCTATCATCTTTTAATTTAAAATTTATATATCTACTGTGAATACATTAACTACTTGCCCACATAGGACAATAGTCACTTTCATTACCAGTATATATATTATATATGTCACATACATATATGGAATAATGAAATATATACACATATATAGATTTGTATATTTGTAAAATAAGGAGTGAGGTTAAATGTATACATTACTAATCATACAAAAACGAAATTGTATTTCCTATAACTGATCCTACCTGGCTTTCAATTCTCCTTCCCTGCTTGACAAGGAAGTGGGAGGATGGGAAATTTGAACTTGTCCATTGACAGTGAATTACAGTCAGAGTGTTCCGGGGTTTAAAAGTCCCTTTGAGATATTGGTATGATTTAAGTCTCAGTGAGACTAGACTCTCACCCTCCTCCGCTTCCTGTTTTTTTCTAAGAAATGATTCAAGTTTTGAGGAGTCTTCTACGTCATGCAGCGTCTGCGGAGGGGCGGCTGCTCTTCCACCCAGGCTCGAGTCTTCTTTGTGGTTCCTGGGTGTCCAGTACCGTGACTGCTGAGGCACAGGGGTCCCTCCAGCCCCCCCGGGGGTCCTGTTGGCACTGTCTACTGATGTTTGCCGTGCTGGAACCCACTGCCATCTTCTGTAAGGTTCTGTCACTCTGTAGCCTCTCTGTTCCCCTGTTCCCCCAGCACTTAGCCAGTTCCTGACCGGGACACGGGGACCATTCGGATTCTCCAGCTGCTTTGCCTGATCTCCGAGGGGTCTGGACACTGTCTCTGGTTCATTTCGCCACACGCCCCTTTTGGCCATTTCTGATCTGGGGCTCAGAAAGACACTGTGTTGCCCTGATGTTGCTGGACAGGGAGCCCATTTAAGGCATTTATGATGCTCTGAGAAGCCCGGAGCCGACCCTGCTGCCTAGATTGCCTTCATTCATCTGGATGTTTCTGGCATCTACCCTGACCCCAGTGATCCACCTCCATTCCCACAAAGGGCAGGGCAGGAAGAGCAGACACGAATGTTTCTGTCTTTCTTGTCCCTAATCCCTCTTGCTCCTCAACCCGGCCCCAGGAAGTCTCTTCCCCTCCCGTTCAGCAGGAACTTCCTTGATGCCATGCCTTTATCTCTCTCTATAAAATGTATTGTAGTATAGCTGATTGACAGTGCTGTGTCAGTTTCAATCGTACACGTGCCTCCAGCTCATCTCCTTTGAAGTTTATTTTTATAAACATACTCCAAGCTTCTAGGTTTCGACCTTTATAAATTCTATTCTGTTGTAATTTCCCAGATTTAGATTTATATAAATATAAAGATAAGCTTTATAATTTGAGAACATTTTTCTCTTTCTCTACACAGCCTAGGTTTAACAGCTCAAGTGTACACATTTCAGACTGTTGTCCTGCTGTGCTCAAAAAATATCTTTTAAACTAAAAGGTAAACATCAATGCTTTGTTCTGGATAAATCTCTCTCCTTTCTCTGGTGGAATAAACCCCCAAATTGGCCTCATGGCTTAGTCTCAACAGAGAGGCTGAGGATGAGGCAATAGGAGAAAAATGGAGGATGTGGGTGAGTTATGAAGATCTGAATAGCAGTCTGGTTGTTTGTGCTCTGTTATTCTATTTTTCTACTTTGTGTTTTTCACTGACATTAAGCTGAAAGTCAGAATCCTGATGACTGTTTTGAGAAAGACGTGTGTGTGAAGCTTTGATGTCCTCCCCTACTCTGAGCTCCCCTGCACGGTGGAGGACCAGACTGAGGCTAGATTGCTTGCAAGGACCCAGCTCCCTCCTGGGAGAGCAGGAGCCTGTAGGTCTGATTAAGTCCCAGCAGCATCCAGAACACAGGATAAACCACAAAGCTGCCTTGATGCTTTTGTTGTGCCTGCCTTGTATTTTAGAGAGACCCATATTCGGGAAATGCCTTTCTGCCTGGTGAAAGCTCCAGTGAGGATGAAGAGCCTCTAGCAGAACTGTCAAAGGAGGAATTGTGCACAAAAATAAAAAGGCTGAAACAAAAACTAACAAACATCCGGAAAGAAAACAGCCGCCTTCGACAGTCTTTGGTCATGCTGCAAGGTAAACCTGGAGAAAATTAACATTTTTGGATAAAAAGAAAAATACTTGATGAGTGGAAAGTATTTAAATCAGTTGTCAAGAATGAAAAAATCAGTGCCTTAGAGAAAAACTTAAAAACTACATTTTAAGAAAATCTATGATTACACAATTTAACATGGATACACTCTATCAAATCCTCAGTTTATTGCCTAGAAAATTTTAGATTATTCCTAAAAATTACCAAATGTTGTATTCATTTAATAATGTCCAACAAATATTTACTGAGCGTTTAATATAGGCCCAGACAGAAAAGAACAGTTAGACAAGAGATACGTCAATGTGTTCACGATGTGCTTATCTCGTTCCCCTCTGCTAATGAATCACTAGAAAATGGGGCCTGTGGTGATCCCTTATAGAATCACTGAAATTAAAGATTCCATATATTAAATTTCAGCTTTAGAGTTGGGAGGAGTAGAAAATAATCCCATTCCATTGAAGACGTACGAAGGAGAAAGATAGGCCCAAGAAAATTAAAACTCTCCTGGTATAATGCTTTCTGGCAGAACCTATTAACATACTATGTTTAAGTGTTTATTGTTTTAATTATGTTTTCCACTTGTAGTTCAGCATCATGCACTATTTGTACAGCTGAATTATATTCTGTGTTGGAAAGCATTCTTTCCAACATAAAACAGCAAACACATAGTGTATTTTGAAAATACATCCCTCTGGCTGCTGTGTACAGAATGAGTGCAAGGAGCACAGAAAGGAAAGTGGGGAAGAACCACTCTGAAAGGTGTTCCAGTCCTCATACTAGCAGGATGGCAGCCTCGCATAGGGCTGTGGCCATGGAAATAAAGAGGACGATCTTGCAGTATTCTGGGAGGCAGAAATGGCAGGAGACGGAACAATGTCGTGAGCTAGATCGACACAGTGGGATGGCTCAGATGCCTTCTTACAGTTATTGGTTAAGTTGAAGGCTTCTTAGTTTTAAGTAGAAACGGGGACGTGTGAATGGAAATAAGATATTTATTCCACCAACAAGCTATTCTCTCTTTATTTTTTACATCTTAAATATTGCCTTTTTATAACTGATGGTTTTTCCTGGTGAGGTTTTTGCAGTTTTCCTTTTATAAGGATGTCAGTCATTTTAGATTAAGGCCTACCTCATTTTAACTTGATTACATCTGTAAGACCTTATTTCCAAATAGGGTCACACTCTGAGATTTTGGAGGTTAGACTTCAGCATCTCTTTTTTGGGGATGCACAGTTCAGCCCACAATATTCCATATTGCTGACCCCAGAGGTCCTTTCTGAAGGGTCCCATTAAGTGCCTGCTACTTTTGACACCTTGGCTACCCCTCCTCCCTTGGCTTCGAGGACACCTGTTTCCTCCTGCGCTGCTGAGCTTTCCACCCCAGGCTGTGTGTCTGCCTCATTTCATCATTTTACCCTCCAAATCTCTAAGGATGCCCAGGCTCAGCCTTTGGACTCCTTTCTTTTCTGTCTGCGTGCATTCCACAGGGGCTCATGTCCAATTCTATGGTGTTAAATTCAACAGTAACTGTGATTCTCAGACGTACCTCTGGCCGGGACTGCCCCCGACTCACCGTCTTACATGACTGGCAGGTATCTCAGGTCTGCCTGTCCCGACCATGTGCCCAGCCTTCCCCTCCACCTGCTCCTGTATTTCCTTCTTCCTTGTCTTGGTTAATGCTAACTGCCTAGTTAAAGTTTCTCAAGTCAAACATCACTTGAAGTATAGTTCTTTTACATCCTACACTCAGTCTCTTGGCAAATCCTACCAACTTCCCCTTGAGAATATCTCTGGTTTAGACTAGTCCAGATCACCAGCATCTCTCCCCCGGCTATCACGGCGACTTTCTCCCTGGTCTTGCACTTTTGCTCATGGTCCTGTGCAGTCCCCTCTCAATACGCAGCAGTTACAACCCTGCTCCTTGGAGGCCAGCTCATGCCGTTCCTCTCTGAAAACTCTTTGGTGCATGTCCACCTCACAGGGGGAAGAACCAAGGTCAGTTTTATGACCTAGAGTCCTTACATGATCCAGGCACCTCCCCACCACCTACCTTTCTGGCCTTGTTTTCTATTCTCTCCCCCTCCTTCTTTGTGATTCAACCCACCCTGGACCGCTTGTCTTCCCTCTGAATACATCAGAGGTGATCTGACTTCAGGGTCTCTGTATCAACTTTCTCCTTGGCCTGGGATGTTCCTCCCCCAGATATCCATGTGGTTTGCACCCCCACATACTTCAAGACTTCACTCTAAATTCATTTTTGCCCTGACTTACTCTCTCCATTTAAACTATCAGCCTCTCTTCCCTCACAACATTTTTTATCCCCCTCCCTTGCTTTGCTTCCTCTTTGGTATTTAGAACTCTCTATCCTCTATTCCACATTTAATATTGTCTGCCCCCCACATGTTCACACACTGGAATGTACTCCTGGAAACCAAAGTAAAATTGGCTATTGGCTGGACTTCAGGCAAAGAGGAAGAGTCAGGAACTGCCAACTGCCAGTGCAGTATTCATGCATGCATTTCTTCATTCAACCAGTATTTATAAAGTCCTCTATATATCAGGCACTGCTTTAAGTACCTAGGAAAACCCAGTGAACAAAATAGCAAAAGATCCCTGCTCTCGTGAAACTCACATTCCAGTGAGGCAAGCGATCAAGATCATGAAAAATAGTGATTAAATAAATTACATAATATGTTAGCTAGTGGAAAAAGCTATGGAAAAAAATAGGTGGTCAAGGAGGATGGGGATTTGAGAGAGAGCGTGTGTGTTTTAAAATAATGTGGGTCATAGTAGGTCTCCTTGTGAATCTATAGTTGGGAAGTAGGACAATATCAAAAAGTTGAAATTTCATGTATAATCCAAGTAAGAAAGGGATCTGAGAGAAGAGTGCACGGTGGTTAGTCATCTTTTGCTCAGCGGTATTCTTTGAACTAAGAATCAGTTTTTCTGTCTATAAAGCCTACTAACTAAGAAATCTGGCAGAACATATATGCCATTCTAGACGTTCAGGATGGCAGATGTGTGGGCTCTGTGTGCACATGTTAAACATTTGAAACAGATCTTGTGGACCACAACTAACCAGCACAGTAAGATAGAGAAGGAAAGAAGTGATATCTCTTCTGTACAGAATGCTATTAAATTGTTACTACGTGTAAAGAGTGAATATATACCCAGGAAAAATAATGCCTCAGCTGAAAACTCAACTCTATTAACTAAAGAGCTTTCAGTAAAGGAAAACTCAATCAAGTTTTGCCGAGGTTCATTTAAATATAGCAGAAAGCTGTCAAAGTTTCAGACATAGGCAAAGTAAAACCAATGGATCACTGAGGGAGTAATCATTAAAAGTTTATTGTGCTCACATCAAAAAGACAGTTTGCTAATCAGGAGCACTCAAATCAGAATATGGAATGAGGCTCAGGGGTATACTTTTATAAAGCAGCTTGTATAATGAGAAAGCAGTGACTGTTTACACTTCTTTATAATATTGGTTATAATATTAGAATTTTTTCTGATGGCAGGGAATTGGTCAGTGGTTGCCTGATATCAACCTTGGGAAGCAGTTCAAGTTTTGTTTATGATTTTTCAGAGATGAAAACAAGAAATGGCCCAGGACAAGTTAAGTCTTGCAAAACAAGCTAAATTAAGCCTGTTTGTGTGATTAACTGGTTTTGTCTGCTTGGGGAATTTTCAAGGCTGGTCTCCCTTTGTTTCTGATTTTTAACAAACCTTCAGTTAAATGGGTGAATCTCCCTCTTTTCTTGAAATCCTATGAAAAAGAAACTTAAAATGCATAAAACCACAAGGACCAAGAAAACTCAAAAGGAGACCACAGCAGATAAAAGAGGCCGATAGAATTTGAGAAGCTGAGAGCAGATGGATGAGTGGTAACTGAGTCCATCTGGAGAAATCTGAAAGCTTGGTGTCTGTGATGGAGTGGGGGAGGTACAGGCAGAGAACTGAAGAAGAGGAAGTCAAAGGAAATAAGCCACATCACAGCCGAGAACTACAGAAGGCTTAGAATTGTGCTTGAGAAAGGGATTATGTTAGTCTTGATAGTGTGAAAACTGGAGGAGTCATTGAAAAACTTCCTCAAAACCCTTTAGGACCCAAAGTCTCACATTTTTCCTGTGCAGCTGGCAACTTCCACCCTTCCCACAGCAAAGGACGGGTGTGCTCTCTTAGGAGAGGTTGATCCAAAGCCGTGAACTCAGGGACACTGGGCACAGTTGAGGGAAGGGGTGTGATCACTGGGGGAACTCCTCTAACATGTAATGCAGAGACAGAAACAAAGGGGAAAGTGAGGTCACAGGAAACAGAGAAAATGCAGGGAGCAGAGGGAGGCTCCGTGAAACAAGGCTGTTTAAGGAAGGAACAGTCAAAGACATCAGTAAAATGTCTGGAAGTGAAAGTTAAGAAAGTCTTATAGATATCACAACAAGGAGACTAAGGAAAGGGAAATAAAAGAGATTAGGAAAAACAGAGAATGAGTCCAGGAGGTCAAACATCCAAAGAAAAGAGGTCCTGATAGAGAGGCGAGAAAAAAGGGAGAAATTATCTTAAAAATAAATACAGTAAACTTCTAGAACTGAAAGACATAAAATTCTAGACTAAAAGATGCCACCAAAAGCAAAAAGGCTTATTTAAGGCACAATAATATGAAGTTTCATAATACCAGGACGGGAAGATCCAGAAGCTTTCAGAGGGAGCAAGCGTGTTCCCTGCTAAGACATGGGGGTCAGATGATGCTGGACTTTTCACCAGCCACACTGGAAGTTCCAAGGCAATGGAGCAATGCCTTTAACATTCTGAGGAGAAATGATTTAAACCTAGACTTCTATACCCAGTGAAACCATCAACCAAGTGTGAGGGCAGAATAATGATACTGCCACACTTACAACGGCTCAGTGTTCTTCCTATGCTTCCTTTTTCAAAAATTAAGGGAGGGTGTGTTCCTCTAAATGAGAGAGTGAATCTAGAAAGTCAATCTGAAAATGGTAGTCCAGTTCAGGAGAGGGACAGAGAGCAGCCCCAGACTAATAGTGAGGGGATACTCCAGGGGAACAGCTCCACAGTGGGCCGGAAGCAGCTGGTTCAGAGGTGGAGGGGGTTCCAGGAGAGAGAGGACTGAGAGAAATGTGAAACTGAGGGATGACATAGTCAAAAGTCAGTAAACAATTGTATGAATCTGAAAAAAATAAAAGAGTAGTTGGTTGTGCTTTTTGTTATTATTAAAGACTGTAATGGTAATGACCAGAGAAACAGGTAAATGAATTAGAAATTCTCCCTCTAAAGCACTAGGTAATCCAGAGTGGTGGCAGTAGGGCTGCTGCTGCTGCTGAGTCGCTTCAGTTGTGTCTGACTCTGGGAGACCCCAGAGATGGCAACCCATCAAGCTCCCCCGTCCCTGGGATTCTCCAGGCAAGAACACTGGAGTGGGTTGCCATTTCTTCCTCCAGTGCATGAAAGTGAAAAGTGAAAGTGAAGTCCCTCAGTCGTGCCCGACTCTTAGCGACCCCATGGACTGCAGCCTCCCAGGCTCCTCCATCCATGGGATTTTCCAGGCAAGAGTACTGGAGTGGGGCGCCATTGCCTTCTCCCAGCAGTAGGGCAGAGGACTCCTGTTTTTCACTATAAGCCTTATTGTATTTAAAAAATAAATGCTAGAACATAATAGGTACCCCAAATCTAACAGCTACCATTTTTTATCAGCAATTTTCTTAAAGATCAGAAACTGCTGGTTATGTCCCTAAGAAATAAAAAAACCTACACATATTAATTACAAATAGCTATAAAATATCTACTAGCTACCCTAACAAGAAATGTGCTGGCCTCCCCGGTGGCTCAGTGGTAAAGAGTCCTCCTGCCACGGCAGGAGACGCAGGGGACACAGGAGGCACAGCTTCAGTCCCTAGGTTGGGAAGATGAAGATCCCTGGAGGAGGAAGTGGCAACCTGCTCCAGTATTCTTGCCTGGGAAATCCCATGGACAGAGGAGCCTGGACGGCTACAGTCTATAGGGTCACAGAGAGTCAGACACAGCTGAGCACCTGGGCATAGAATGTGTAGGATCTATGATGGGAAATCAAAACCTCAACAGAGAAATACACAAATCTGCACTTCCCTGATGGCCCCGTGGTCAAGAAGCCTCCTGCTAATGCAGTGGACGCAGGTTCGATCCCTGGACTGGGAAGATCCCGCATACCTCGGGACAACAAGGCTGGTGCGCCACAGTTAACGAGCCTGCAGTCCAGAACCTACGCTCGGCAACAAGAGGAGCCCACACACCACAGCTGGAGAGGAGCTCCCGCCCTCCACGACTAGAGAAAGCCCGCATGCAGCAACAAAGACTCCATGTGGCCACAGATAAACAAACAAAATACAAAATCTGAATAGAAAGACCTCAAATTCATAGATGAGAAGATGCCAGTTCAATGGCATCCCAGTCAAAATGGAATGGAATCCCAGTCAAAATGTCAATAATTGCTTTGTTTTCGGGTTTTATCTTTGGGATAATTTGACAATAATTATTCTAAAGTTAACCTGAAAGAATTAATAGGCAAAACCAAGTAAGAATATTCTGAAACATGAAACCATGTGGTTCTGATAATTCCAAGCAACTTGCTAGGACAGGAGGCAGCAGATCAATGGAACAGAACACACATTCCCAGATAATACGTTCCACATAGAGAAGAAATGTCCCAGAGCCACTAGGGCACACGGGCATGGTTTAAAGGGATCAAGCCATCTGGGTTCAAACCCTGGCTCTGCCACCTACTAGCTGTGTAGCTGAGTGTGAGATAAATGGAAATGATCAAAGGACTGCCCTGGGTGACATGGAAAGCATTCAGAGCAGAGGCTGGCTTGTTAGAGGTGTTGCTGTCATCAGATTCAAATTCTGAAGAAGCTTTGAACAAGGAGTCCTGCATTTTCATTTCATAGTGAGCCTGGCAATTTACTACGTAGTGAGTCCTGCAAGCCGTTTAGGATAAGGATGAATTATTCAACAAACGATGCTGGGCAAACTGACATTCCAGTGTTGGGGGAGGGGCAGGTTTAAGTTAGGCTCTCGTTTCACACCATATGGCATACTAAAAACATAACCGTACAGTTTAAATTAAAACTTCATGTTCTGAATTTGAATGAGTTTCAACACAAGATGAATTTTATTTTTGAAAATTAATAATGCATTATTTTCTAATAATATTCACTGAAGAGGCCTAGAAACAAGAAACCAATAGCAAAGAGCACTTCTAGCACCTGGGTTATGGTCTCGAAATACTGTTTCCCACTAAAAGGAGCTGGGGCTCCCTGGAGAAACAGCTGATTCCAGAACTTGCCCAGGAAATGGACAAGATGAGCCTTGTCCGGAGCGTTGAAGGGAAATGCAGATGAAAATATTGTCCTATTGGGAAAGAAGGAGGTCAGCAAAGACCATGTGAACACGTCAACTGGAAGAGGTTCCTACTGGCCAAAAATTATCATTGAAGCATCAATAATAATGACTGTGGCAATTGGTTTTCATGTGTGTTTACATGCATGAGTTCATTCAAAAGAGAGAAAACTTAATGACCATCTGAAAGAACCAACTCATTGTTTTGAAAACTGGCAAATATAGATTGAAAAATCAAGTGCTTATCCTGCCATTATTATAGAAATTAACCTCAGGGTAACCAAATAGTTGATGAGAGAAAGTTTCCCTTGGAAGAATTTTAGCTAAATGAAGAAGAAAAGAATTAGGATATCACCATTTCATAACCCTTTGTAATTTAATGAATCTAGGCAGTGATCATTCAGTTCAGTTCAGTTCAGTTGCTCAGTCGTATCCGACTCTTTGCGACCCCATGAATCGCAGCACGCCAGGCCACCCTGTCCATCACGAACTCCCGGAGTTCATCACCACCGAGTCGGTGATGCCATCCAGCCATCTCATCCTTTGTTGTCTCCTTCTCCTCCTGCCCCCAATCCCTCCCAGCTTCAGAGTCTTTTCCAGTGAGTCAACTCTTCGCATGAGGCGGCCAAAGTACTGGAGTTTCAGCTTTAGCATCATTCCTTCCAAAGAAATCCCAAGACAGATCTCCTTTAGAATGGACTGGTTGGATCTCCTTGCAGTCCAAGATACTCTCAAGAGTCTTCTCCAACACCACAGTTCAAACACATCAGTTCTTCAGCTCTCAGCTTTCTTCACAGTCCAACTCTCACGTCCATACACGACTACTGGAAAAACCATTGACTGCTAATATTACAACAAAAGGTTATCATGCATTCAATGCCCTTTGCTGGGGGGCATTAGATCTAACTACCAATTTACACCAAGTACAAGGAACAAAAGAATATGTGAAACACTCTCTTAAGGGTGCGGTCAGCAAAATCCAGACTGTGGGAAACCCTACAGGTCGAAGGACTCAGTTTCTTCGACTAACAGCCTGGTGTGCTGCAGTCCACGTGGTGGCAAAGAGTCAGATACAACTGAGCGACTGAACAACAATGAAAAACAACTCTAAATCACAAGGGAAAAACTAGAAGAGGGAAAGGAAAAGCATAGTTTGTAAGAGACAGCAATGGATTGTATCAGCGTGTGTGCTTAGCTGTGTCCAACTGTGCAACACCAAGGAATGTAGCCCTCCAGGCTCCTCTAGCCCTGGAATACTCCAGGCAAGCATACTGGAGTGGGTTGCATTTCCTACTCCAGGGGATCCTTCTGACCTAGAGAGCCAGCTTCTGCCTGCTGCGTCTGCTGCATGGGCAGGCAGATTCTTTACCACTGTACCGCCTTGGAAGCCCAGCGAATTGTAGTATGTGGACTTTATTTGGATTCTGATTCAAACAAGCTGAAAACAACAAGGAGAAATCCGATCATTTGCTAGTTTGTTTTTTAATGATATTCAAAAACTATTGCTAAGTATTTCTGGTTGTAACAGTGGTGTTATGGTTATATGGTTATATATATATATATATATATATGTTTTTTTTAATTTCTGACCTTCGGTGATATACACGAAAATATTTACAGATAAAATGAAATGATGGCTATGATTTGCTTGAAGTAATTTTGCAGGTGAGGAGAAAGTGGATGGAGGTACAGGTGTAATAAGGTTGGCCATGAGTTGGAACTGGGGCATGGAGGACATGAGAGTTTATTATTTTGTGTATGTGTGTTTAAACATTTCCATTAAAGGTTAGAAAAAATATATAACAGGGAGAAAGAAAGCTTACTTGTGGAAAGATGTTTAGACTGTATGAAATATGCGAGTGAATATTTAACTGATCTGAATGGCTTTCTAAACAAATAAATAGTATGTTAGGGAAAAGACTACTACTTTTAACTAAAATAAAAACTTAAAATATGTGTCTGCTTATAAAACATACTAAAATCAAAATAAACACTCCAAGAAAAATAATTGTAACTGATGACAAATTAAAGATTAAAGTGCTTAAGACCGAAGGAAATTAATAATAAAAGCAAAGCTAATACATTCTGCTTATAGTGCAGTAGGCACTCCTATAAGCACTTTACAAAAGCCGTCTAGCATATTATAAAATAGAAAAAGTACTAACATTCCTTGGTCTAATAGCTATCTCATAGGATAAGTTCAAATAATCAATCAATAAATATTTAACTTCACAATAATAAAATAATTGCAATTTAAGTTATACTAAAATTTTTTAATTAATTAATTTTTTATTGAAGGATAATTGCTTTACAGAGTTTTGTTGTTTTCTGTCAAACCTCAACACGAATCAGCCATAGGTTACTCCTTGGAAGGAAAGTTATGACCAACCTAGATAGTATATTCAAAAGCAGAGACATTACCTTGCCGACTAAGGTCCGTTTAGTCAAGGCTATGGTTTTTCCAGTGGTCATGTATGGATGTGAGAGTTGGACTGTGAAGAAGGCTGAGCGCTGAAGAATTGATGCTTTTGAAGTGTGGTGTTGGAGAAGACTCTTGAGAGTCCCTTGGACTGCAAGGAGATCCAACCAGTCCATTCTGAAGGAGATCAGCCCTGGGATTCCTTTGGAAGGAATGATGCTAAAGCTGAAACTCCAGTACTTTGGCCACCTCATGCGAAGAGTTGACTCATTGGAAAACACTCTGATGCTGGGAGGGATTGGGGGCAGGAGGAGAAGGGGATGACAGAGGATGACACAGCTGGATGGCATCACGGACTCGATGGACGTGAGTCTGAGTGAACTCCGGGAGATGGTGATGGACAGGGAGGCCTGGCGTGCTGCAGGTCATGGGGTCGCAAAGAGTCGGACACGACTGAGCGACTGAACTGAACTGAACTGATACATATATCCCCTCCCTTTTGAAGCTGCCTCCCATCTACCTCTCCATCCCACCCCTCTAGGTTGATACAGAGCCCCTGTTTGAGTTCTCTGAGCCATACAGCAAATTCCTGTTGGCTATCTATTTTACATATGGTAATGTAAGTTTCCATGTTACTCTTTCCATACATCTCACCCTCTCCCCTCATCATGTCCACAAGTCTATTCTAAAATTTTAGCTATCAAAATAGTGAAGATCATTGTTAATAATGAACATCTCTTGTTGATAGTGCAGTGACATGGCTGACTTCGTACCTTACTAGTGGGCATGTAAGTTGGAAGATTCTGGAGAGCCATTCAACAATATTGACTGAGTCTTGGAAACATTCATACCTCTGAGCCTATTGTTATGCTTTCAGGAATTTGTAGTTATCGATATGATCAGAGATATATATATAGATGTCTCTGGCAAATGTTTCATAAATGTTGTCTATAATCAAGAAAAATTGAAGCAACTTAAATTACAAGAAGGAAAAAAAGGAGCATTTAAATAAATTACAGGAATCAATACCTTGAAATAGTAGGAAATCCTTAAAGTGTATGTTTAATTGGAAAAGAATGAATATATATGTATGTATGTGTGTGTGCATATATATATAACTGAATCACTTTGCTATATACCTGAAACATAGTAAATCAACTATTTGTTGATGTTGCTCAGCTACCAAGTCGTGTCCAACTCTTTGTGACCCCATAGACTGCAGCATGCCAGGCTTCCCTGTCCTTCACTGTCTCCTGGAATTTGCTCAAATTCATGCCCATTTAGTTGGTAATGCTATCCAACCATCTCATCCTCTGTTGCCCTCTCTTCTTTTTGCCCTCAATCTTTCCCAGCATCAAGGTCATTTCCAATGAGTTGGCTCTTCACATAAGGTGGCCAAAGTATTGGAGCTTCAGCTTTAGCATCAGTCCTTCCATTGAATATTCAGGGTTGATTTCCTTTAAGATTGACTGGCTTGATCTCCTTGCAGTCCAAGGAACTCTCAAGCCAATCAACTATACTTCAATAAATAAATAAATAAAGTATAATTCAATAAAAAATAAATAATATTCATCCTCCTAAAAAAAATGAATAACTGACACAACATGAATGAATCTCAAAACATTATGCAGAACAAGAATCAGACCAAAAAAAGGAGAATATACCACTTGTATCCATTTACATGGAATTCTAGAACAGGTAAAGAAGTCACATTAGTCGTTTCTTTTGAGGTGAGTCCAGGAATTAATTTGGAAAGAACATGAGGCAACTTTCTGGGCAACAGAAACATTCTATGAGCATATTAGTGTGTGCTAATTGGGTTTATCCTTTTGTCAAACTCATCCCCCTATACCTACTTATATCCTGTTCAGACTTCACGTAAGATCTTGCCTTTGATGCTAAGCAAATTATACCTCAAAAGGTCAAATTTTCCAAGATTTAATAAAATAGGTAAAATATTTAATGTATGGTCTTAGTTGGAAAAAAAAAAAGAACCATGATACAATGCTGTGGATGTAGCACAGTCCTAATTATACAAAAGAAAACATACGACAAAGACAAGAAATAGAATTGGCAAGAAGGACATCTGATGAACATGTACAGTTTTCATTATTAGAAAAAACAGTGAATGTTTTCTAAAACGCACTTTATATGAAATTCCCTTTTTCTCCTTACAGTCTAGCTTAGGCCTTCTTGCAGTTCCTTAAATACAGAACTTGTGTTTTTATGTTTCCTATGCTCCTAATGACCTCCAGGTATTTAATTCTGCTCAGCCTGCAGCTCTCAGGTAACTCCTGACTGCCCCAGAGAAGCCCTCTGTGCCCCTTCCCTTAGAGGAGAGGCTACTTGCCTCTCCTCAGTGGTCTTAACAACTGCAATTTTTCATTTCTTTGCATGCACCTTGAGTTACCCAAACCACAAAGTTAAGTGCACTGTCTTCTAGATGGCCAAGTCTGCTAAGACACCTGATGCTAAGTTGCTTCAGTCATGTCCGACTCTGTGCGACCCCAGAGACGGCAGCCCACCAGGCTCCGCCGTCCCTGGGATTCTCCAAGCAAGAACACTGGAGTGGGTTGCCATTTCCTTCTCCAGTGCATGAAAGTGAAAAATGAAAGTGAAGTCACTGAGTCGCGTCCAACTCTCAGCGACCCCATGGACTGCAGCCTACCAGGCTTCTCCGTCCGTGGGATTTTCCAGGCAAGAGTACTGGAGTGGGGTGCCATTGCCTTCTCCGCAATAATATGCTTAGAAAAATACAAAAAAGTTCCAGTCTTTTCGCCTTTCTACCAGGCATTACCCCCAACCACAGAGTGAGGAGTTGAATTAGACAGGGTTCAAAGTGTCTTCCAACTCCAACAAAGTGTTATTTGTCCTTAGGAAACAAACTAGATATAACAACAGAGAAGACCATTTTACATGGAGGCATGAAACCTATGAATGTGTAAGTTTCCATTTTAAAAAAGGAACAAAGAGAACATTCAAGTTGACTACCAAAATCCATCTGTTATATGTGAACACATATATTTGAATTGTGGCCATACATTTTTAATAATTTGATGTCATTTGACTCCCCGGCAAATCATACACTAAGATTATAGAAGATTTAGTGAGAAACCGATTTATTTAATCTTATCACTTAAACTGTCCTGATGGAAGGGGATGCAATCAGTAATGTCTCCAAACAAGAGATTAAGCACCTTCAAGTAATACCATTAGCAATTAGAAAAAGAATCAACTTCTAAAAGCATTTTTTTAGTTACAAAGTAATGCATATATATTTGGATACAACAACCAAATGATTTAACAGTGATCTACTATTATTCAGCAATTATGAAATTATTGAATAATAAAAAGTAAATGTGCTCCAATCACTGTTCTTACCATGTTTATTTTCCGGATGTAGCAAGTGTTAACAGTTTGTTCTATATACTTTTATGCATAGACACACAATAAAAAACATTGTTCTCGCCATTTTAGTGTTACCGCAGGCCGTCACTCAGTTTGAAGAACTGGTCGGTATGGCAGAGGCAGTGCTCAAGGGTGGAGGAACCCTGTCCACATCTGCGTCCAACCTCTGGAGAGCAGCGAATAACTCCTCACCAGATTCCTTTGCTTCTACGTGCAGTAATTCTAACTCTGATTCCGGTTCACCCATCTCCCTGAAGGCTGAGGAAGACCATCAGACGGATGAGAAACAGGTCAGCGGGGAGACTATTCCATCTTTCTCTGGGGTGCAGTTACAGGCAAAATGAAAATCACAGAACGACATAGTCATTGTCTTATCAGATCACTTTATGGAATTTTAGGTCAATCATAATATTCTGATGACACAAAACAATTTTTTTTACAGTAAATCTAATATCTGTGAAGCAAATATGCAGTTTAGAAAATGAATGGTGAACAATGATGAAGTTATTAAACTAGAAAATTCTTAAACCAGTGAGAAAAGGACAACTATGCATTAAAGATTATAAAACTGTATTATTGAGACCAGGTGAATTTCAGCCTGTACATGCTGGCTGAACACAATTCTTTGTCTTCTCTACCAATTTCTCTTAATCAAGAAACAGAAGCTAAAAATACAAGTTTGTTAGAATCAGCCTGGGAAAATATGCCTTCAAGAGCAAGTAATAACTATAAATGCTCACCATCTAGCCTTCAGAATACTTGAACCTTAGTGTACCAGTTTCCTCCTGCGATGTAACAGGATCCCACAAACTGAGTGATTTATGATATCACAAACTCAAATGCTATAAACCCAAGGTGCTGGCTAGTTGTTTCCTTTCTAGAGGCTCAGGGGAAGGCTCTTTCCTGCCCTGTGGGTTCTGGAATTCAGCTTCTTGTGGCGCCACGGCTGAGCTCCCTGTTTTCTCGCCAGCTGTAAACTGAAGGATGTCCCCACACGCCCTGATTCGTGGTCTTCTTCCACCGTCTTCAAAGCCAGTCAGAGCAGGCAAACCCCTCTCACTCTTCCGGTCCCTCCTTCCTCTGTGTCTTCTTTCTTGCCCACTCGTCTGTGTTCAGAGGGCTCACGTAAGCCCTCAATAGATGTTAGCCTGTTTTCTTTATTATTATTAAACACTTAGTGTGTGTGCTTACTATGTACCAGACACTAAGTGTGTGTATATATTTATACACATAAAACTATATATGTATGTGTGTATGTAAATATATATTCCTACTTGCAATAAAGTACATGAATTTTAAGTGTAAAAAAGGTAAAATTTAAAAATGTCTCGTAATTAGATTGAGCCTTTCTGAATAACCCAGCATGCTCTCCAACTTTCCCCATCTCAAGGTCCTTTATTGACTCCTGCAAAGTTGGTTTTCCCATGTAAGGTAACACATTCACAGGTTTCAGGGATGACGTCCGTGGGCCATTATTCTGTTTAGTAGGAACGGTTGAGGGTGGAATAATCCTTAAAGCACCAAATGCAGATTACAAGACAAGAATTCGAATACACTCCGGAACAAATACCTCATAAATATTGGGAATCTATCTCAAAAATAACATCTAACTCTAACCCCTGATATATATATATAAATATATATTAAATATATGGGCATCACCTTAAAGAATGTTGATTTTGTTTTCTGCTCTGTATTAATTCAATGAATAATATATTTCTTCAGATACTCCTTTCCTTTTTCAGTTATTTCAATTATCATTTTTAATTTTTTAGTTCAAGATTGAAAAATGGCAGATTGCACGTTGCAACAAGAGCAAGCCTCAGAAGTTCATTAATGATTTAATGCAAGTGCTTTACACAAATGAATACATGGCCACACACAGCCTGACGGGGGCAAAGTCCTCTACTTCAAGGGACAAGGCCGTGAAACCAGCTCTGAACCAGAATGAAGTCCAAGAAATTATAGGTGATGTGATTGCATGATATCGTCTCACACGAATCTGAAATCAGTTTACCATTCAACATTTAGCTGTTCTTTCATTACCTTTTTTTCTTCAAATTTATTTTTCTATGAGAGAAATATCTCAGGGTAGCCGAAACCTCTTATGATACATGGTGAATTTTGTGGACCAGCCTTACATGAAAAGTGGTTAATGGGACTTCCTTGGTGGTCCAGTGGTTAAGAATCTGCCTGCCAATGCAGAGGACACAGGTTCAATCCCTGGTCCAGGAAGATCCCACATGTTGAGGACTATCTAAGCCCAAGCACCACAACTACTGAGAAAGACACTGTGCGCCGCCATGACTAGAGAAAGCCAATGAGCAGCAACAAGAACCCAGCACGGCCCCAAATTAATTAGTTTAAAATTTTTAAGTGGTTATTAAAATAAAAATGAATTCTATATCACTGAAAAATTTGAATTCATACAATTCATAGCTTTAGAAGAGTAAAGTTTCAAAATTCACTCCAACAAAATTTTAGTAACTGTTCATATCTTGTATTCTTTTTCTTATTTTGGTTAGAAATATCCCTTATCTTTTATTCAGAAAAATGAAGGTTAATGTAACCATCCTACCTACAGTTTTTAAGTTAATCTCCTTAAAATAATAATCTAGGTTATCAAGTAACAATTTTAAGTACTCACAGAATCCCAGCTCTCTGTATTTTGATAGTACTTCATTTCTTAGTTGGAAAATAGTCAGTCAGAATCTGCTTGTTTCAGCTGATGCTGGGAATGGGTAAAAATAAATTCTTAGCATTTTGGGTCAAGGGCACGTGGTAAGCAGAACAAGCAACAAGGGTAAAGCTGGGTGATACCATAGGAAGACTCATACATATGTTCTCAGTTTATGATATAGAACTAGTTATCTCTTGCTTTGTTTTGGAAAATCTGCCTATATAGTCTGTTTCAATATCTCATGGGTGTTTGGGCTGCTTTTCCAAAATGGAGGCAAAAATTATAATGTGTGGTGCTTGGTGTTTTATCTCAGTTCATATCTTAATATGCAAAGGCCCGCAAGTATAAATTACAGGTGTACAGTATAGAATTTTGGGGCTTCCCAGGTGGCTCAGTGGTAAAGACTCCACCTGCCAATGCAGGGAACACAGAAGGTGTGGGTTCAGTCCCTGGGTGGGAAAGATCTCCCACTGGCAACCCACTCCAGTGTTTTTGCCTGGAGAATCCTATGGACAGAGGAGCCTGGCCGGCTATAGTCCATGGGGTAAAAAAAGAGTTGGACACAGCTCAGTGACTGAGCATGCACACAAGCAATATAGTGTTTCACAGTTTTTAATGTTTATACTCTATTTACAGTTATTATAAAATATTGGCTCTATTTCCCAGGTTGTACAATGAACGTGAAAGAGAAAGTTACTCAGCCATTTCAGACTTTGCAACCTCATGGATTGTTTTCTCCAAGCCAAAATGCTGGAGTGGATAGCCTATCTCCTCTCCAGGGAATCTTCCCAATTCAGGGATTGAGCTCAGGTCTCCCGCATTTCGGGCGGATTCTTTACCAGCTGAACCACCAGGGCAGCCCAAGAATACTGCAGTGGATAGCCTATCCCTTCTCCAGGGGATCTTCCTGACTCAGGATTCAAAGCAGGGTCTCCTGCATTGGAGGCAGATTCTTTACCAGCTGAGCCACAAGGGAAGCCCATATAACTTACTTTATGCATAATCATTGTACCTCTTATCCTCCCAGCCCATCATCGCCCCTCCCCTACTCCTCCACTCCCCACTGGTAACCACTGATTTGTTCTTTGTTTTTGTGACTCTACTCCCATCTGATAAAGTGTTTTTCTGTGTTCTGTTGTTGTTGTTACAGGAATCACAAAGCAATTATTTCCCAACACAGACGACGTGTCAATCAGGAGAATGATAGGGCAAAAGCTAAACAACTGTACCAAGAAGCCAAATTTAAGCAAAACTCTGAACTCTCAGGATATTAAGTAGAACTTCTTGGTAAGCCTTGTCAATCTTTGTAATCCTTTCAGTGTGGCGAGAAGATGCAGTACCTGTACCCGTGAGGCAGCCTTTCCCAAACACTCTGCTGGAGGAGACCAGTTGGCTGTGTGAAGCTGATGAGTGTTTCTGGGGTGAAGGACAGACAGGGAAGGGGATGGAAACTTGGGAAATGCTGGGTCAGGAACACAGATTCTCCTCTCCCAGAGCCTCTCAAATATTCTGATGCCCTTTAAATATGCCCGGGTGCAGCAGAAATCTCTCAGAAGGGCATATTGTGTATAGCGTTTCCCAAGTGCATTTCACTGAGGAAGTTTTCTTTTTCTTCACATCTTAACTATGGGTGGAGCTAGAAGGGAGCCAGGAGAAGTAAGGTGGGTACAGACCCTGGGGAGGTCCTTGAGGTCCATCACTGGGGCTGCACTTACAACGCTGAATAGAGAATAAACCGCTGGTTGAGGGTCTCCTCTACCAGCCCAGCCTGCTTCCCAGGGTCTTTAAATCTTTCAGTCAGTTGTTACAGTTTGTATTTGTTCAATAAGAATTTTCACCAGTATATTTGTATTAAAATACTCAAAGGAAGAACGATTTGTTTTTAGTGAGTTCTAAAGGAAATTCACTTTATGATCAGGCCTTGCCCTAGGCCTTCCACTGTGATGTGGAATTGTGTTTGCTTCACTAACTGAAAGTCTTGGCCTTTTCGCCTGACCTCACTCTTCCTCTTCATGATTTTGACGGAAAATGCATGACACACGTGCACTGTTATGCTTTTAATAACTTTTAAACAGAGGTATATGATAAGCAAGTGAAGGCTGCTTTTCCTTCCACTTTCTTTACTTCTGCCTTTGGCTTCCACTCTGCCTGCTCTCTGCCTGAGACCTTGAGACCTTCGTCACCTTGAGACCATGTCATTTGTCTTTTTCTTCTGACTGTGTTTTACATGGATGTGGATATGAGGGTAATACAGTGATTTCCCCCATCCATCAGTGACTACCACCTCATCCTTCTGGAGGGTCCCTTACTATCTTGCTATACACTGAAGGCTACCTCTGCTGAGGGTCAACAATAGTCTCTCTTCCTATAACAAAACAAAATGACCAAAAAACCCACTTATGACAGCTGCAGGGAAATTTTTTCCCTTGGCTCATACATGCTGGGCAGACCTACCTGAAGAATTTATAAAAGGTAAAGATACTGGTATCCTTTTTCTCCCTCAGGGATTAAAAATTTCCATAGATGGTGAATCTCACAACCACCCAGTTAAGAGCTGATTGCTTAAAAGAGCCCTTGGAACTTCTTGGGTTTAAAAAAAATTTATTTTATTGAAGTACAGTTGATTTACAATGTTAATTTCTACTGTAAAGCAAAGTGATTCACATATATATATTCTTTTTCATATTCTTTTCATTATGGTTAATCCCAGGATATTCAACATATGGACTTCTTTTTTGACATGAGGCTACTCAGTCGTATCATGGCCAAGTTCCCCATCTATGGGTCATGTTACCAGACCGCCAAGTCATAGGGCTCTCTTTTGGAGCACATAATTGTGTCTCAGAGCTCTGCAAAGCATTTTCATATCCTAACTTCTTCCTGCTGAGGGTAGGCATGAAACTCATATCTGATAACAACAGAATATTGAAGAAATTAAAGTTAAGACGTTTTTCTATCAGTTTTGCTTGCACTTGCCAGTCATAAAATCCCCCGATGATGACATTAATTGAAACTGAAAGGAAGAAGAAATCTTTTGTTATGAATGCAGGAAACTCTGGTGCCTGTGCACCTGAGCTTGGGTGCCAAGATGCTTGGAATAGAAATGCATATATTTTGAATCAGAAGTAGAGATAAACAGTAGAATGGGATTTTTGTTTAATTGGCAGATACGTTTCATTTGAAGTATAGGCTCAATCCAATTATTTCAAAAGGACCTAGAAAAGACTGGGAAAACACTGGGAAAGACAGGGTCACAGAAGACCTGATTCAGCTGCGCCTGATGAATGAGTCAGGTACAGCACCACCTAGTGGAACACTGCTACACTTTTCTCTTCTTGCTCATTTAACGAGTAGGAACCTAAAGTGACTGCATTTATTCAGGCAAACCATACTCCTCCTCACCGTGCCTTCAAAAGTATTCTTTGGAAAAATCATTGTTCTCCCATTACTGCAGTAAAAGCTGTAGATACTGCAAAACCATGTAGATTTCTATGAATTCCAATATATCCAGGAAACCCAGCAGTCCTACCGGGGCTCTGGTAGACTGTGCCCCCCATGCAGGACTGAGCTCCCAGTGGCCCCCAGCTTGGATTTGAGAAGACAACCATTTCCCAGCTCAGACTCATCTTTGTAAGAATAAGAGCTAAACCCATCCTGCCACTTTGAGTCCACTCCTCACTTCTGTGACTTTTCTGCAGCTCTCACTCTGCCTAGAGCTTCATGTTGCCAATCTTCCTGAACTTTCTCCATTGTTTTGCTTTTTCCTTACAAGAGCTATAGAAAATTTTATCTATAAGGATTACAGAATATTAGACTATCACCTCTGGAACATTCCTCTGTGGTCAAACAGCCTTCTGAAATGTCCACGGCTGCTGCAGTGTATATAATCTCTACCCTAATATTACATGTGCATGTAACTTAAAGGTGATCTAATACAGCAGTGCTCAAACAAGCTGGGAGGGATTTTGTCCCCTGCCCCTGAAAGGGGATATGTGAAAATGTCTTGGAGGCATTTGGGTTAGAGAGGCTCCAGGGATACTGCTATACATCCAACAATATACAAGACAGCCCCCATAACAAAGAATTACCCAGTCCAACTGTCAATTCTGCCGAAGTTGAGAAAGTGAAAGTGAAAGTTGCTCAGTCGTGTCCGACTCTTTGCGACCCCATGGACTGTAGTCCATGGGATTCTCCAGGCCAGAATACTGGAGTGGGTAGCCTTTGCCTTCTCCAGGGGATCTTCCCAACCCAGGGATCAAACCCAGGCCTGTCCCATTGCAGGCAGATTCTTTCCCAGCTGAGCCACAAAGGAAGCCCAAGAATACTGGAGTGGGTAGCCTATCCCTTCTCCAAGGGATCTTCCCGACCCAGGAATCAAACCGGGGTCTCCTGCACTGCAGGCAGATTCTTTACCAACTGAGCTATGGGGGAAGCCCAAGGCTGAGAAATCCTGACGTAAATGATTTCCTGGTCACCAGGATGGTAGAGTAGAAAGACCCTGAGTGTACCTCCTCCCAGGGGCACACCAAGATTAAACCTGTTTGCAGACCATCTATCAATAGGAATGACCTGAAGACTAGCAGAAAAGCTCTTCTACAACTAAAGATACGAAGAAGGAACCGCAACAAGGGTAGGAGGGGTGGAGACATGGTATAGTCAAGACCCGAGTGAGTAACCAACGAACAGGAGGACAGTCACAATCGCAGAGGTTCTCCCCAGGGAGTGAAGGGTCCCAGACCCACATCAAGCTTCCCAGCTGTCAGGGTCCTGACACCAGGAAGACAAGCCCCCAGAATATCTGCCTCTGAAGGTGCAGCTTGCATTCAGGAGAGCTAGAGGCCTGTAGGAAATAGAGACCCCACTCAAACAGGGCACGCACAGAATCTCACACACTGTAAGTCCCAGTTCAGAAGCAACAATCTGAAAGAAGCCTGGGTCAGACTCACTTGCTGCCCTTGGACAGCCTCCTGGACCAGCAGGAGGCAACGGGGATTTCCCTAGAGACAGAGACACTGGTGGCAGCCACTTTTGGGAGCTCATTCTACCACAAGGCCACTGGTGCTGGCAAGCACCATTTTGGAGCCCTCTCTCTAGCCTATTAGCTCCAGGACTTACCCCCCCAACCAGCCAGTCACCACTAGTCCTGGAACCCCTCAGGCTGAACAGGGACCTGGCCCCACCCTCTAGCAGGCTGGCAGAAGCCCTGGTACCCCCAAGGCCAGAACCAGCACTGGGAGCCCTGGACCCACAGCCAGCGTGCCAAGACCACACCACACACCAGTGGGCTGGCACAAGCCTCAGGACCCACTGGGCCCCACAGAGCCTGCCCTGGATCACCCTAAGCCTGCAGCCAGTTCACCAGGATCCTGCCTTGCCCAGTGGCTCAGCATAAATCCCAGGGCTCCGCAGGCCTGGCAGCCAGCTGTGCCAGGATGTGGCCCCTTCCACCAGCAGCCAGTAGCTTCTGCAGGCGGCAGAGCCTGGCAGCCAACTGGACAAGGGAGAGTCCCATATACCAGCATGCCCACAGCGTGCCCCACCATGATGGGAGGGCCCACTCAGCCTACATGGGGCACCCTGAGAGCACACAAGGGGTGTGTGCTACTGGTATCCACAGCGTGTCTCCTACATAAGTCCACTTCTCCAAAACGTGGATGGAAATGTAAGCAAGGGAACTTCCATTCCACTGTCAGCCAACTTTTCAACAGAAACTATGCAGGCCAGAAAGGAGCGGCACAGTATAGTCAAAGTGATAAAAAGGGAAACCTAGATCAAAATAGTCCACCCATCAAGGCTCTCATTGACATTTGGAGGAGAGATAGTTTCCCAGGCAAGTGGCACACTCTTTAGTTCCTCTTCACTTTCTGCCATTACATCATTTGCATATCTGAGGTTGTTGATATATCTCCTAGCAATCTTGATTCCAGCTTATAATTCTTCCAGCCTGGCACTTTATATGATGTACAGGGACGAACTGTACAAAAAAGATCTTCACGACCCAGATAATCATGATGATGTGATCACTAATCTAGAGCCAGACATCTTGGAATGTGAAGTCAAGTGGGCCTTAGAAAGCATCACTACAAACAAAGCTAGTGGAGGTGATGGAATTCCAGTTGAGCTGTTTCAAATCCTGAAAGATGATGCTGTGAAAGTGCTGCACTCAATACGCCTGAAAGTTTGGAAAACTCAGCAGTGGCCACAGGACTGGAAAAGGTCAGTTTTCATTCCAATTCCAAAGAAAGGCAATGCCAAAGAATGTTCAAACTACCGCACAATTGCACTCATCTCACATGCTGGTAAAGTAATGCTCAAAATTCTCCAAGCCAGACTTCAGCAATATGTGAACCACGAACTCCCTGATGTTCAAGCTGGTTTTAGAAAAGGCAGAGGAACCAGAGATCAAATTGCCAACATCCACTGGAACATGGAAAAAGCAAGAGAGTTCCAGAAAAACATCTATTTCTGCTTTATTGACACCAGCCTTTGACTGTGTGGATCACAATAAACTGTGGAAAATTCTGAGAGAGATGGAAATACCAGACCACCTGACCTGCCTCTTGAGAAATCTGTATGCAGGTCAGGAAGCAGCAGTTAGAACTGGACATGGAACAACAGACTGGTTCCAAATAGGAAAAGGAGTACGTCAAGGCTGTATATTGTCACCCTGCTTATTTAACTTCTATGCAGAGTACATCAAGAGAAACGCTGGACTGGAAGAAGCACAAGCTGGAATCAAGATTGCCGGGAGAAATATCAATAACCTCAGATATGCAGATGACACCACCCTTATGGCAGAAAATGAAGAGGAGCTAAAAAGCCTCCTGATGAAAGTGAAAGAGGAGCGTGAAAAAGTTGGCTTAAAGCTCAACATTCAGAAAACCAAGATCATGGCATCTGGTCCCATCACTTCTTGGGAAATAGATGGGGAAACAGTAGAAACAGTGTCAGACTTTATTTTGGGGGGCTCCAAAATCACTGCAGATGGTGACTGCAGCCATGAAATTAAAAGACGCTTACTCCTTGGAAGGAAAGTTATGAACAACCTAGATAGTATATTCAAAAGTAGAGACATTACTTTGCCAACAAAGGTCCATCTAGTCAAGGCTATGGTTTTTCCTGTGGTCATGTATGGATGTGAGAGTTGGACTGTGAAGAAAGCTGAGCACCGAAGAATTGGTGCTTTTGAACTGTGGTGTTGGAGAAGACTCTGGAGAGTTCCTTGGACTGCAAGGAGATCCAACCAGTCCATTCAAAAGGAGATCAGCCCTGGGTGTTCTTTGGAAGGACTGATGCTAAAGCTGAAACTCCAGTACTTTGGCCACCTCATGTGAAGAGTTGACTCATTGGAAAAGACTCTGATGCTGGGAGGGGTTAGGGGCAGGAGGAGAAGGGGACGACAGAGGATGAGATGGCTGGATGGCATCACCGACTCTATGGATGTGAGTTTGAGTGAACTCTGGGAGATGGTGATGGACAGGGAGGCCTGGCATGCTGCGATTCATGGGCTCGCAAAGAGTCGGACACGACTGAGTGACTGAACTGAACTGAGGATTACTCTGATGGTCTGGGGTCTTGGAGTCAGTGCCCCAACTCCAACAGCTCAGGGCTTGATCTCTGGTCAGGAATGAAGATTCCAGAAGTGGTTTGTTATGGCATTAAGTGAGATTAAAGCAAATATCCGAAAATGAGGAACCAAAGATGAACCCCAGACAAATGGCAGTTACAAAATCAGGCAAAATAAGTAAAATAATGGAATATACGTATACACCCATAAGCAAAATGAGAACAGTCCAACAAAAGTAAAGTACAATAGATTGACCTGGTGAACAAAGAAAACCAAAAATTATATCTACCTGTTAGGAACAAAACTAACTAAAGCACAAACTGGAAAACAAAACTAGAGCAAGGTGCCAGTTGAGGATTAAAGCAAAGAAAACAAAACTAGCAAATATGTTGAGAGGAAAGTAAAGGAGAAAAACAAAGAAAGAATAGATATTCAAAGTTAAGTAGAGGTAGATAAAGAAGCTTTATATACATTAAAGATTAACTGCAAGGGGAAATGAACAGTAGGAAAAAGCAAACAAAGGAATAAATGTAGAAAGAATAATACTAGGTTTAAAAAATTAAAATTTAAAAAAAGAAGAGGAAAGAAAAAAAGAAAAGGAAAGAAAAAACATAAAATAAAGAAAAACTCCACAGAATTGCAAACACCCAATGTAGAAGCAGCGGTTTATAACAACGATAAAAAGTGTGATTGAAAGAAAATAACTCAAAAGCTTGATTAGCTTTCACAGTGTCAATAAAATCGACAAGTACAACAGAGGAGGGGGGAAAGAGGGAAAAAAAGAAAAAGAAAGAGCATCCAAAAGAACCACAGAGCAAAAGTAAGAGTAACAAATGTTTGTTGCCGGGAGCCAGCGTGAGGAATTCCACCCAGGACAAGGTCATGCGGCAGAGCTCTGATGGCAAGGCTTATCAGATCTCAGGTTTTCCCCCTGGAATTTCCTGAACATCCACCCCCCAAAAAAATAAGAATCTGCCTGCTTTTCCACTCTTCTGACATTCTCCGGAAAAAGTCAATTCGGGGCTTTAGTCTTCTGCATTTGAAAGTGTTTCAATCCAAAAACCCCTCTGATGGCTTTTTAGCCTGCCTGCAGGACTCGTATAGCTGAGCATGTGATTGCTTGAGGCCTCCCGACTGCGGGAGGCACTGGAAGCTTAAAACATCCTAGGAATGTAAGGGCTTCCGAGGAGTCAAAATCATTAGAATAGGACTGATTAAAGGTTTCATTTGTTGAGCCAATATTTGCTGCCAAATTTTCATATCTTTTACTTGTTGATATAGTTGGTATATAGAAAAACAAGTAGTAGACCTGGTATTAGCAACATTAGATCTTTGAGTTAAGTACCTTCTTTGTTATAACCCACTGCGCCTTTGTTCTATAGAGATGTAACTTTAGCGCTTTAAGGAGATGCAGATTAAAGAAAAACACTTCAGGGGAAACGAAATTAACATTCATTAAGAAAGAGAGCCAAAAAGTGTTAACAAGCGTCTAGGCCAGAAGATAATGTAAATCACCTGAGATCTTTTGTATACAAAGATATACAGAAAGAGTCTGGGCTGCTAACTCTATATAATTTTGTATTACCCATTGATCTCTATGTATAATCAAAAGTATAAAAGGCCTTCTGAACAATAGAGGCTGGAGCCAGTCGCTGGACTGGTTTCCCCCGTGTCTCTTCTTTACTCTAATTTCAGGCTGAATTTCCATCTGGGGCGCGGAGGCCCGCCAAGTCTCCTTACTTGCCCTGGCTGTTAAGACCGGCGCGAAAGGGAGCCTAAGGCGAGGCATCCTTAGATATTCAAGCGAGCGCTGGTGGCCCAACGCAGATGGTGCAAATTCCTTGTCTGGAATTTTATTGGTCTTCCACGTAATCCAAATTATTCAGCCCTCTTTCTCCACTTAATTTCCTCCTACACTATTGTTTCTTAATCTAATCTTATATCAATCAATAAATAAGTCTTTCCTCGCCAGCGCCGTCCCCGCTTCGAATTCCCTGGATCCACCAGGGCTGGACCCCGGCAGTTTTTCTTGAGTTACTGCTGTCAGGGAGTCACAGTGCCCCTCACCTCCCTAGGACGCCCTCCAACACTGTGCTGATCTCTGGACCTGATGTGGGGGCAGCTCTGATTCTAATCTGGTCCTACTCCTGTGTGTTCTTGCCTCCAATGTCCACAGCTATCAGAACCAGTGCATTTTCTTTTGCGGGAGTTCTCAAGGTCCTTTCATCTATTCCATAGACACAGGGTCTGCCTAGGTGATTGTGTGGATTTAATCTGCAGCTTGTACAGCTGGTGGGGAGGTTTTGGGTCTTCTTCCTTAGCCACACTGCCCCTGGGTTTCAACTGTGGTTTTATTTCCACCTCTGCATGTGGGTCGTCCACTGAGGTTTGCTCCTGAGGCTGCCCTGGAAGACTTGGGTTTGCTCCTGTGAGGGCCGGGTGTGGAGGTGGTACAGCTGCTTGAGTCTCAGAGGTTCTGGCAGCAACAGTACTCAGTGGGGTTGGTGGCTAGGGCAGCAGGAAATATAGTGCTCTAGAAGGGTATGGCAACCAGTACTGGCCAGTACACTGCAGTATTCTTGCCTGAAGAACCTCCCTGATAGAGAAGCCTGGCAGGCCACAGTCCACACGGTTGCAAAGAGTTAGACACAACTGAAGTGACCCCATGTGCATAGACTTTTCTTTGCCTGTGGCAGCTCTGCCCCAGTGAGGGTTGAGTGTGAAGGTGGTGCAGCTACTTGGGTCGCAGGGACATGGACTGCCTCAGCCTGGGGAGTTACGGTGCTATCAGTCTCTTTTTGAGCCTTTGCTGCTAAGTCGCTTCAGTTGTGTCCGACTCTGTGCGACCCCAAGACAGCAGCCCACCAGGCCCCGCCGTCCCTGGGATTCTCCAGGCAAGAACACTGGAGTGGGTTCTAGTAGCTGGCAATCAGAAGGCCTCTTTGGCTAGTCTTTCTCCATAGCTCCGCCCATTCAGGCACTTAGAGGGTTATTTGCCTGGGGTCCTTCTATGTTGTTCTGAGTGTCAGGCACATAGAGGGGCCCCCCTGACTAGGGTCCCGCTCTGGAGATCAGCATGTCAGGCCCTTAAAGGGGCACCCTGGGTGGGGTCTTAACTCTAGTTCCGTGCATCAGGCACTTGAGAGGCCATCCTGTCTATTGATCAGCTGCCAATGCCGACCTGTGGGGAGAGAGAGGCTATGGTGATGGCTCCACCCCCTACGTGTGACTCAGCAGTATCGCCTTGCTTCCATGGCTGCCTGGCTTTCCTCCACAGGCATTTCCCACCACAATCTCCTCCCTCACATCCTCTCTGTCCGTCTCCCTACAGTCGACAGCAGCCCTTGCCCTGGGGTTTCTCCACAATCCCTAAGCTCCAGCTCCCAGCCACTGCGCCTTCTAAGTAAGGGACCTGTGTCCCTGTCCAGAGTATGTATGGTTGCAGCAAGGACTGTCTGATTCTTATTCCATTTAGGCTGATACAGATCAACTGTTTCACTCTCAGCCTTAAATGTTTTTCCTCTGACTCAGACAATTGCCCCGATGTGGGGATCAGACCCCTGCTTCAGTTCCCCCACCCACTGAAGGCAGGTCCAGACCTAGTAACACTCCTGTTTTTCCCCCTAGTTCCTTCATCCTGACAAGTTTTGCATGGCTCTATATATTCTTTTGCACTGGTCATATACTCCTGTCCACTCTCAGCTGGTGGTCTTTATGCATTTCTGTGTGTGAAGGTGTATTCCTGATGTATCCGTGAAGAAAGATGTACTCTGTGTCCACCTCCTCCCCTGCCATCTTGTTCTCCAAGACCTTTTTTGTATAGTTAGGTGTATTCTTGCCACCTCTTCTTAATCTCTCCTGCTTCTACTAGGTCTTTACTATTTCTGTCCTATATTGTTCATTTTCTTGCATGAAACAGTCCCTTTATATCTCCAGTTCTCTTGAAGAGATCTCTAGACTTTCCCATTTTACTGTCTTTTATTTCTTTGCACTGTTCATTTAAGAAAGCTTTCTTGTCTCACTATTCTCTGGAAGCATTCAGTGGGTATGTCTTTCCCTTTCTCCTTCACCTTTCACTTCTCTTCTTTGTTTCACAGACAAAACTCTGTGAGCCTTTGACCTGGTTCATGTTGTACTCCAAGGTCAAACTTGTCTGTTACTCCAGGAATCTCTTGATTTCCTACTTTTGCATTCCAATCCCCAGTGATGAAAAGGGTATCTTTTTTGATGTTAGTTCTAGAAGGTGTTGTAGGTCTTCATAGAACCAGTCAACTTCACCTTCTTTTGCATTACTGGTTGAGGCATAAACTTGGATTACTGTGATGCTGAATCAGTTGCCTTGGAAACGAACCAAGTACATTCTGTCATTTTTTGAGACTGAACTTAAGTGCTGCATTTTTTATTCTTTTGTTGGCTATAAGGACTTCTACACTGGATTTTTGCCCACAATAGTAGACATAATGGTCATCTGAGTTAAATTCACTCATTCCTGTCCATTTTAGTTCACTGATTCTTAAAATATCAATATTCACTCATACCACCTTCTGCTTCATCACATCCAATTTACTTTGATTCATAGACCTAACATTCCAGGTTCCTATGCAATATTGTTCTTTACAGCATCAAACCTTACTTTCACCACTAGACACATCCACAACTGAGTGTTGTTTCCAGTTTGACCCAACTGCTTCACTTCATTCTTTCTGGAGCTATTAGTAATTGACCTCTCTTCCTCTGTAGCATATTCTGATCTGAGAGACTCATCTTCCAGTGTCATATCTTTTTGCTTTTTCATACTGTACGTGGGTTTCTCACAGCCAGAATACTGAAGTAGTTCTTCTAAAGGGACTTCTCTAAGTGAAAAAGAAAAACCAGAAACTCCAAAAAAAAAAAAAAAAAAAACAGAAAACCGGAAAATAGAATTATATTTCTATAAAAACAAGAAAGATAAAATTTCACAAGGAAAAAAAACTCACCAGTAAGAGCAAACAGACAGTAAAGATAGTATACCCACCACTTATAATGCTAGTATGAAAGTTAAAAAACAAAATCATCCATATTGAATAGTTAAGGAGTACACAAAATACAAAGACATAAATATGATGTAAAAAACATAACATGCTCTGGGGAGGAAGTAAAAAGGTAGGATTGTTAGAATGTGTTTGAATTTAGGAGGTTATCAACTTAAAAAAAATTATCTGTATATATAGGTTGCCATATATAAACCTCGGGCTTCCCAGATAGCTCAGTGGATAAAGAACCTTCCTGCAATGCAAGAGACATGGGATCCATCTTTGGGTTGGGAAGATCCCCTGGAGGAGGGCATGGCAACCCACTCCAGTATTCTTGCCTGGGAAATGCCATGGACAGAAGAGCCTGGCAGGCTACAGTCTGCTGCTGCTGCTGCTGCTGCTGCTGCTATGTCGCTTCAGTCATGTCCGACTCTGTGCGACCCCATAGACGGCAGCCCACCAAGCTCCCTGGTCCCTGCGATTCTCCAGCCAAGAACACTTTAGTGCGTTGCCATTTCCTTCTCCAATGCATGAAAGTAGAAAGTGAAAGTGAAGTCGCTTGGTCGTGTTCGACTCTCCACGGTTCCTCCGTCCACGGGATTTTCCAGGCAAGAGTACTGGAGTGGGGTGCCATTGCTTTCTCCAAGGCTACAGTCTATGGGGTCACAAAGAGCTGGATACGACTGAAGCGACGGGGCATGCTCATATAAACCTTATGGTAACTAAAATCACAAATCCATAATACATTCCCCCATAAAAGAGAAAGGGATCCAAACATAACTCTACGTATAGTCAGCAAACCAGAGGGAAGACAGCAAAAGAAGAGCAAAGAAAAGAACAAAGAAAAAAGAATAATGAAAGAAACTATAAACAAGACAAAAGGTCACCCTATTGAATGGGAGAAGATATTTGTAAATGATATACTCCATAGGAGTTAATATCCAAAATACAGAGAACTCATACAATTGAACATCAAAAAAACAAACAGCCCCATTTAAAAATGTATAGAGGACCTGAATAGACATTTTTCCAAAGAAGACATACAGATGGCTAAAAGGCACATCAAAAGATGCTCAGCATCACAAATCATCAGGGAAATGTAAATCAAAACCACAATGAGATATCATCTCACACCTGTCAGAATGGCTATTATCAAAAATATAGCAAATAACAAGTGTTGGCAAGGATGTGGAGAAAAGAGAACCCTCATGTACTGTTGGTGGACTGATAAATTGGTACACCCTCTGTGGAAAACAGTATGGAGGTTCCTCAAAAAATAAAAAATAAAACTACCATATGAGCCAACAATTACACTTCTGGGTATTTTTCCAAAAAAAACCCCAAAACAGTAATTAGAAAAGATGTATATACCTCTGTGTTCATAGAAGCATTATTTACAGTAGCCAAGATTGGAAGAAGCCTAAATGTTCACTGACAGATAAATGGACAAAGAAGATGTGAGCTATTTATATATATACATATATATAATCTCATATATCTATGAAAGAGGTAAGGTAGGTTTGGGAAATTTCCAAATATTTAAACACTCAACAAATATTACTGAAGAGTGACAAACAGAACTGTAGATAATTTTTTAATATGGGTATGTGGGGATTGTTAATTTTCCTTTGTGTGTTCAAGTTTTTTTTTAAAGTCATTTGAGATTAAAAATATATGTTAAATATTTTAGTTGTTACCTATGCAGGAATTCTTCAGAGTAGATCATAAAATAATTTCTTTGCCACTGAGCTATCAGAGAAGCTTATTTAAAAAAAAAAAGAAAAACCTAACAACTGTTAAAAATAAAAATACAATAAGAACTCTCACATAAATGTTTTTTTTTTTTTTTTTAACTTGCTTCTTATAGGTACCTTAGGTTCCTGAAACAAGAGCACCTTCAGTTGTAAGTCTAATACTGGCTTTTGCTGGAGACTCTGCTGCCTCCCTGGCAGTGAGCACAGGGACAGGTGCAAGGACAGGCTGAGAGGACATTGCTGGCCGTCCTACTGGAGCACAAGCTCACGAAGAAGCTGCATGTAGATGCCACCCTCAGTACCAGTGATACATCAAACCAGAGAGTTTCTAGCAGACCCATGAGCATGCAGTATAGTTTCTTGGAGATATGCACTTTCCTGCCCCAAAGTGCTTCCCTGTACAGCTAATCCAACAGGATAATCTGAGCTCTTATCATAGCATCAAAAACTTTAACCCCTAAGATTCATCATTGTCCTGATCAATCCCTGTTCATTTATTATTACCAATGCCTCTCCATTTTAGCTTTTGGATCTTTAGTATAAGCACATGTTTGGAAAAGTAAACAGTGAAAAAAATCAATGTTCACAAACATGAGAGCAACAAAAATCTGATCATCATACCTAATGAACTACTAGTATTTTAGCAATAAGATTACATAAAATTTATAAAATAAGAATCTGAGAAAATAAGAACAGGAAGACCTTTTCATTTTAATATAAACTATTCCACTGTATTCCTGAAAAAGAAATAAATCCAAATTTTTGATTGTTAAAACATGCATAAACTTTTAAAAAAAATCTTTTTTATGTTTGTCTGTTTACATGCTTCTTTTTATTGCATAAAGTATATTAAATGCATGTATGTAATAGAAATATCAATATCATCTAAAACATTGTATATAAGATAAAAGCCTTTGTTTTTTGTTGGTTATACTGCTACATTGCTTAGTTTTAACTAATTTGGTTTCATAGTTTCAGAGGAGAAAATAAAAATGGGTTTAGTAATTAGCCACATACACAAATACCATTTTGTAAATGAATGAAAGATAAAATATTCTTTATCAACAGATTTCTCATTTGACACCGGGTTGTCACAAGTGACAGTTGTGCAGTGTCAAGCCATGCTTCTTCAGCACAAAAGGCCACGCTCAGACTTGGAGAGGAGGATGCATAAGATAGTTACAAGTCCAGTACTTTGGACCCGGGAACATTCCATAACAATTGCTTGATAACAATGTGATTGTACAAAATACATATTCTTAAGAAATAACTTAGGTTGACATTTGCTACTTTTAACTAAATATGAATAAATTTCATTGAAAATATAAAAACCATTTGCTTGTTTCTTATTAATGTGAAAAATCCAGGGAGAATATAATTTTCTAGGCTGATAGTTTTTTTACATAACATAGGGTTGCTTGTATTAGTATCTTTTCAAATCATAGTTCTGTCTGGATATATGCCCAGAAGTGGAATTGCTGGATCCGATGGTAACTCTAATTTTAGTTTTTTGAGGAATCTCAATACTGTTCTCCCTAGCGGCTGTACCAATTTACATTTCCATCAACAGTGTAAGAGGGTTCCCTTTTCTTCACACCCTCTTCAGCACTTATTATTTGTAGACTTTTAAAAAAGATTTTAAAAAAATAAAAAACTGAAAAGCTTCATATATTTAATGATCGTATATGCTTGTCAAATAAGAGCTGAGGTGAATTTTTTTTCTAAATTCAATATCTGTGATGTCATTGTTTGCTCTCTGGGTTTCTAGTGTGTGGTCACCTGATAGACCATCCGCTGGAAGTATATGTCCATGTTCATTCTTTGGACCCTGGTCACTGTGAGGTGGAGCCTGGCAAGGGCTAATCGTCCTGGGGGTCAATAACAAATATCAGTGCTCCTGTTTACTTTGTCATAGTCAAATAGAGGGTCAAAAAGTCAACATGTTGCAGGAAGTTCCAAATGTGAAAATTAACAAAGCAGTTGAAAGCTACAGCTAACACTATATTTCATTGGAAGACAGAATGCTTTCTCTCTAAAGAAAGAACAAATCAAGAATGTTTATTCTCACTACATATAGTCAAGATTATGTTGGAGCTTCTATCTAGTACAGTAAGCCAAGGAAAGAACTAAAAGTCACTCAGATTAGAAAAGCAGCAGAAAGATTGTCTTTATCCACAGACAACAGGTTTATCTATGCAGATGATCAAATGGAGTGTTCAAAAATAACTAAAAAGTAGAAAAACTAAAAAGTGAGTTCAGCAAAGATATAAGATATAAGATCAATTTACAGAAGTCAATTGTATTTCAGCTGTCGGGTCAGCAAGATGGCAGAATAGAAATTTACTATCATCATTTTCTGATAAAATATGGTCCACTGGAGAAGGGAATAGCAAACCACTTCAGTATTCTTGCCTTGACAACCCCATGAACAGTATGAAAAGGCAAAAAGATAGGACACTGAAAGATGAATTCTCCAGGTCAGTAGGTGCCCAATATGCTACTGGAGATCAGTGGAGAAATAACTTCAGAAAGAATGAAGAGACAGAGCCAAAGTAAAAACAACACCCAGTTGTGGATGCCAATGGTGATGAAAGTAAAGTCTGATGTGTAAAGAGCAATATTGCATAGGAATCTGGAATGTTAGGTCCATGAATCAAGCAAATTGGAAGTGGTCAAACAGGAGATGGCAAGAGTGAACATTGACATTTTAGGAATCAGTGAACTGAAGTGGATTGGAATGGGTGAATTTAACTCAGATGACGATTATATCCACTACTGTGGGCAAGAATCCCTTAGAAGAAATGGAGTAGCCATCATAGTCAACAAAAGAGTCAGAAATGCAGTACTTGGATGCAATCTCAAAATGACAGAATGATCTCTGTTCATTTCCAAGGCAAACAATTCAATATCACAGCAATCCAAGTCTATGCCCCAACCAGCAATTCTGAAGAAGCTGAGGTTGAACAGTTCTATGAAGACCTACAAGACCTTCTAGAATTAACACCCCAAACAGATGTCCTCTTCATTATAGGGGACTGGAATGCAAAAGCAGGAAGTCAAGAAATACCTGGAGTAACAGGCAAATCTGGCCTTGGAGTATAAAACAAAGCAGGTCAAAGGCTAACACAGTTTTGCCAAGAGAATGCGCTGATCATAGCAAACACCTTCTTCCAACAAAACAAGAGAAGACTCTACATGTGGACATCACCAGACAGTCAATACCGAAATCAGATTAATTATATTCTTTGCACCCAAAGATGGAGAAGCTCTATACAGTCAGCAAAAACAAGACCAGGAGCTGACTGTGGCTCAGATCATGAACTTCTTATTGCCATATTCAGACTTAAATTGAAGAAAGTAGAGAAAACCACTAGACCATTCAGGTATGACCTAAATCAAATCCCTTACTATTATACAATGAAAGTGACAAATAAATCAAGGGATTACATCTGATAGACACAATGCCTGAAGAACTATGGATGGTGGTTCGTGACATTGTACAAGAGGCAGGGATCAAGACTATCCCCAAGGGAAAGAAATGCAAAAAGGCAAAATGGCTGTCTGAGGAGGCCTTACAATTAGCTGAGAAAAGAAGAGAAGTGAAAGGAGAAAAGGAAAGATATACCCATATCAATGCAGAGTTGCAAAGAATAGCACAGGGAGATAAGAAAGCCTTCCTCAGTGATCAAAGCAAAGAAATAAAGGAAAGCAGTAGAATGGGAAAGACTAGAGATCTCTTCAAGAAAATTAGAGATACCAAGGGAACATTTCATGCAAAGATGGGCTCGATAATGGACAGAAATGGTATGGACCTAACAGAAGCAGAAGATATTAAGAAGAGGTGGCAAGAATACACAGAAGAACTATACAAAAAGATCTTCAGGACCCAGATAACCATGATGGTGTGATCACTCACCTAGAGCCAGACATCCTGGAATACAAAGTCAAGTGGGCCTTAGGAAGGATCACTATGAACAAAGTGGAGGTGTTGGAATTCCAGTTGAGCTATTTCAAATCCTAAAAGATGATGCTGTGAAAGTGCTGCACTCAATATGCCAGCAAATTTGGAAAACTCAGCAGTGGTCACAGGACTGGAAAATGTGTTTTCATTCCAATCCCAAAAAAAGGCAATGCCAAAGAATGCTCAAACTACCACACAATTGCACTCATCTCACACGCTAGCAAAGTAATCCTCAAAATCCTCCAAGCCAGGCTTCAACAGTATGTGAATCATGAACTTCCAGGTGTTCAATCTGGATTTAGAAGAAGCAGAGGAACCAGAGATCAAATTGCCAACATCTACTGGATCAGTGAAAAAACAAGAGAGCTCCAGAAAAACGTCTGCTTTTGCTTTATTGACTAAGCCAAAGAAGTTGACTGTGTGGATCACAAAAAACTGTGGAAAATTCTTAAAGAGATGGGAATACCAGACCACCTGACCTGCCTCTTGAGAAATCTGTATGCAGGTCAAGAAGCAACACTTAGAACTGGACATGGAACAACAGACTGGTTCCAAATAGGAAAAGGAGTACGTCAAGGCTGTACATTGTCACCCTGCTTATTTAACTTACATGCAGAGTACATCATGTGAAATGCCGGGCTGTATGAAGCACAAGCTGGAATCAAGATTGCCAGGAGAAATGTCAATAACCTCAGATATGCAGATGACACTACCTTTATAGCAGAAAGCAAAGAAGAACTAAAGAGCCTCTTGATGAAAACGAAAGAGGAGAGTTAAAAAGTTGACTTAAAACTCAACATTCAGAAAACTAAGATTATGGTATCTGGTCCCGTCACTTGATGGCAAATAGATGTGGAAACAATGGAAACAGTGTCAGACTTTATTTTGGGGGGCTCCAAAATCACTGCAGATGGTGACTGCAGCCATGAAATTAAAAGACGCTTACTCCTTGGAAGAAAAGTTATGCTCAAGCTAGACAGCATAGTAAAAAGCAGAGACATTACGTTGCTGACAAAGGTCCATATAATCAAAGGTATAATTTTTTCCAGTAGTCTTATATGGATGTGAGAGTTGGACTATATAGAAAGCTGAGCACCAAAGAATTGATGCTTTTGAACTGTGGTGTTGGAGAAGACTCTTGAGAGTCCCGTGGACTTCAAAGAGATCCAACTGTTGTAGCCACGCGTTCCGGGAAACAAACTCACTCAGAAGGACAATGCAGATAGTGGAGTGCAGTTTATTACACCGGTGGACCCAAGGCAGAGTCTCCTCTTAGCCAAGGACCCCGACCAGCATTTGTGAAAATCTTTTATACCCCATGTGTACGTGTCTGAACCCACCACTCCAAATTCCTTCAGACTTACATAAACCAAGGAAAATACAATCCCAATAACCCCATCATTCACATGCTATGTGCTCAAACAGTCAAACAATTAGCCAATAATTAATTAACCTGAGGTTACACTCAGATAGATACAAAAAATTTATGGCCTGTCTGGAGGAAGGGGTAATTAGTGTATGTTTTCTCTTAGGTGATGAGTAACCTAGATATAATCTTCAAGGTTCCCCTGTCTGGAGGGGGTCTTATCCTTCTGTTGTTGTTTTCATAGGCACTAAACACAGAGTTCAGAGTCCATTGGAAAGGTGGCCGAGCATGATCAGCATGAACAGGCCTAAGATGGAGTCCAGGCCGTATGAATTTCTTCTTCACAGCCAGTCCATCCTAAAGGAAATCAGTCCTGACTAATCATTGGAAGGACTGATGCTGAAGCGGAAACTCCAATACTTGGCCTCCTGATATGAAGAACTGAGCTACTGGAAAAGACCCTGATGCTGAGAAAGATTGAAGGTGGGAGGAGAAGGGGATGACAGAAAATGAGATGGTTGAATGGCATCACCAATGTGATGGACATGTGTTTGAGTAGGATCCTGGAATTGGTGATGAACAGGGAAGCCTAGATTGCTGCAGTCCATGGGGTCACACAGAGTCAGGTACAACTGAGCAACTGAACTGAACTAATCATCATTTTCATCCACGGATGAGAATATCTTTCCTGTATTTTCATTCTGGATGAGAGCCCCCAGGTCCAGCAAAGAAGTTCCAGCACACCACTGAACAAAAGAAGTACAAGAATAGACAGACTGAAGATGGTAAAAACAGTTTCACTTTACTCACATCACCATGCCCCAAACTGGCACAGCTTAGTGCCAAGAGAGCCTCCTTGACCCATGATTTCTCCCATATGGGTAAGAGAGAGGTAGTGAATGAGCTGGCCCCAATAAGTCATGCTGAATGCTGGTTAAGAGGCCCACTTCTTTCTTGCCCTTCCAGAATACCAAGGTATTTGGCATGGCTGAATAGGGGAGAGGCTGTGGTGCAGGGAAGAGAGATAAGAAAACTGAACAACAGGCCAAGGATCCCACTGATTGACAGGCTCCCCCAGGAGGCCTGCCAACCAGTGGAGTGGGACACCTCACACGTAGACCCCGACAAACGGGACACCCCTACTGGTCTGTTCATAGATTATAAGAATAATACTGTTAAAATTTCCAAACTACATTAAATGATCTACAGATTCAACTGTAATCTCTATCAAAATCCCAATGGCATTTTCAAGAAATAGGACAATGTTTATGTTACCACAAAACTCCTGAGTAGCCCAAGAAATCATGAGAAAGAAAAACAAAAGTCGAAGACATCACAATTCCTGATTTAAAGTTATATTACAAAGCTATAGTAATCAAAACAGTCTAGTATTGGCATAAAAACAGACACTGGCATAAAAATAGACAAATAGAACAGTATAGAAAACCTAGAAATAAAATCACCCCATATACAGACATCTAATTTTTGGGATAGGCACCAAGAACACACAATGGAGAAATAACAGTCTCTTCAATATATGGCATTGGGAAAACTGGCTATTCACATGCGAAAAATAAAATTGGGCCCTTATCTTACTTCATAAACAAACATTAATTCAAACTAAATTAAAGCCTGAAACTGCAAAACTAGTAGAAGAAAATGTAGGAGAAAAGCTCACTGACAATGGTCTTTGCACTGATTTTTCTGGATACAACACCAGAAGCACAGACATCAAAAACAAAAACAAATAAGTAGACTGCATCAAACTAAAAAGTTTCTGACACAGCAAAGGAAACAATCTACAAACCAAAATCAACCTGCAAAAGGGCATAAAATATTCACAAACCACATACCAAATCTCTTTTAAGAGAGATTACTATCCAAATATATATGGAATTCTTACAATTCAATAGCAAAAAACAAATAACTCAATTTAAAAATGAACAGATAGATATTTTTCCAAAGAAGTCATACAAATGACCAGCAGTTATATGATAAGGTGCTCAATGTCATTAATCATCACGGAAATGAAAGGCAAAACCACAAGGAGATATCTCTTCATTCCTGTTAAGATAACTATTATAAAAAAAAAGAGAGAGAGAGATAAGAAGTGCTCTGGCAAGTGTGCAGAGAAAAGGGAATTCTTGTACACTGTTGATGGGAATGTAAATTGGTACAGTCACTATAGAAAACAGTATGGTGATTAAAAATAGAACTACAATATGATTTAGCATGTGTCTCCTAGGTAAAATAAATAAAAAATAAAAAGAAATAAAATCTATATCTCAAAGAGATACATGAACGCCTGTGTCCATTGCACCATTGTTGCAATAACCAAGACATGGAAACAACCCAAGCATCTGGTGGCAGAAGACTGTATAAAGACAATACAGTATAGATACATAGTGCAATGGGCTTCCCCGGTGGCTCAGCAGTAAGGAATCCACTTGCAATGCAGGAAACGCAGGGGATGCAGCCTTGATCCCTGGGTTGGGAAGATCCCCTGAAGGAGGAAACGGCAATCCGCTCCAGTGTTCTCGCCTGGAGAATACCATGGATTGAGGAGCCTGGTGGACTACAGTCCATAGGGTCACAAAGAGTCAGACACGACTGAGCGCACACACACACATGCACACACACACACATACAGTGGAACACTATCCCACTTTAGAAAAGAAGGAAGTCCTGCCAAAATCCTGTTGTAAAATCCTGCCATTTTACAGCAATGTGGATGAACCTGGAGGACATTATGCTAAGTGAAATAAGCCAAACACAGAAGGACAAATAGCATATGATCTCATATGCAGAATCTGAAAAAAATTAACTTATTGAAACAGAGAGCAAAATGGTTGTTTCCATGGGCTGTGGGTGTGGGGAGAACGAAGGGATGTTTGTCAAAGGGTACAAACTTCCAATTATAAGATGAATAAGTTCTGGAGACTTAATGTATAGATAGGTGGCTAATGTATAGATGACTCTAGTTAACAATAATGTTTTACATACTTGAAATTTTCTAAGAGTGGATCTTAAGTGTTCTCACCACACACATGTGTTAATTAGTTTGTGGGAATCTCTTCACAATGTTTAATAATATCAAAACATTGTGTTGAACACCTAAATGTACACAATTTTTATTTGTTAGTTATAGCTCAATAGTGATAAAGAAAAATAAGTTTTACTTGTAAAACAATGAACAATCAGAAATTTAAATTTGAAAAATCATACCAGTTATAATAGCACAAAAATATGAAATACTTAGCAATTAACTAAACAAGATATATGAAACATCTGACAGTGAAAACTATGAAATGTTGCTGGGATAAGTTTAACATCTACAACAATTAGAAAAAGAAGATAAAGCTGAGAGATCAACATTACTTGATTTCAAGACTTATTGCAAAACTACAGTAATCAAGAAGATAGGTGGTACTGGGTATCAAAATAGATAAACTTCACCAACAGTATATAATTCAAAGTTCAGAAATAGACCCACATGAATATGGACAATTGGTATTTGACAAAGTGCAAAGGCAATTCAAATGAAAATTATTCTTTTCAACAACTGGTCCTGGAACAATGGCATATACATATCATATCCCACACCATATACAGAAATGAATTCTAAGTGAATCACAGACATAAAATTAAAACCTAATTCTAAAATTTTCATAATAAAACAAATGAGAATATTTGTAACTTCTTAGGCAAAGATTGGAAAACACCCTGATGTTAGGAAAGATTGAAGGCAGGAGGAGAAGGGGATGACAGAGGATGAGATGGTTGGATGGGGCACCAATTCAGTGGACATGAGTTTGAGCAAGCTCTGGAAATTGATGATGGATAGGGAATCCTAGAGTGCTGCAGCCCATGGGTTTGCAAAGAGTCAGACATGACTGAGTGACTGAACTGAGCTGAGGCAAAGATTTCTTAAATACACCACCAAAAGAAAAAATTGATAAATTAGACTTTATCAAATGTAAGAGCTTCTCTTTGAAAGACAACTTTAAGAAAAATGGAAAGAAAAGCCACAGACTGGGAGAAAATATTTGCAAATCACATATCTGTTAAGGACTTTTATCTGAATAAATAAGCAATTCTTAACATTCGACAAGAAAATAAATAATCCATTTAGGGCTCAAGATGGCGCAGTAGAAATATGTGCGCTCATCTCCTCCTCCAAGAGCACCAAAATTGCAACTAGCTGTTGAAAAACGATTGACAGGACCCTGGAACCCTCCCAAAATGATACCCCACATCCACAGGCAAAGAAGAAGCTGCAGCAAGATGGTAGGAGGGGCACAATCATGATAAAATCAAATCCCATACTCACTGGGTGGGTGACCCACAGACTGGCGAACAGTAATACTAAATACTAAAAGTAATAACCTTCTTACACTGTTGTGAAAGTTCTGAACACCATGTCAGGCTTCCCAGCCTGGGGATCTGACAAACAGACTGGGAATCCCAAGGGAATCTGGCCTCAAGGGCCAGCAGGATTTGATTATAGGACTTCCAGAGGATGGGGGGAAGCAAAGACTCCAGTTTTAGAGGGCACAAACGAAACTTAGCATGCACCAAGACCCAGAGGATAGGAGCAGTGACCCCACAGGAGACTGAACCAAGGCTACCTGCTAGTGTGGGAGGGCCTCCTCTGGAAGTGTGGGTCAGTAGGGCCTTACCACAGGGACTGGGGCACTGGAAGGCCCCCCTTGGTGAAAATCCTCTTGGAGTTTGCCATTAACCCTACCATAGACCCCATGGCTGGGTCACCTCAGACCAAACAACTACCAGGGAGGGAGAGCTACAATACCATCCATCAGCAGATAATTGGATTAAAGCTTTGTTCAAGCTGGATTTAGAAAAGGCAGAGGAACTAGAGATTAAATTGACAATATCCACTGGATCATCGAAAAAGCAAGAGACTTCTGGAAAAATGTCTACTTCTGTTTCATTGACTATGCCAAAGGCTTTGACTGTGTGGATCACAACAAACTGTGGAAAATTCTTGAAGAGATGAGAATACCAGACCACCTGATCTGCCTCCTGAGAAATCTGTATGCAGGTCAAGAAGCAACAGTTAGAACCGGACATGGAACAACAGACTGGTTCCAAATAGGGAAAGGAGTATGTCGAGGCTGTATATTGTCACCCTGCTTATTTAACTTCTATGCATCACTTATATAATTCAGAGTACATCATGTGAAATGCTGAGCTGGATGAAGCACAAGCTGGAATCAAGATTGCCGGGAGAAATATCAATAACCTCAGATATGCAGATGACACCACCCTTATGGCAGAAAGTGAAGAAGAGCCAAAGACTCTCATGATGAAAGTGAAAGAGGAGAGTGAAAAAGTTGACTTAAAACTCAACATTCAGAAAACTAAGATCATGGTATCTGGTCCCATCACTTCATGGCAAATAGATGGGGAAACAGTGACAGATTATTTTCTTGGGCTCCAAAATCACTGCAGATGGTGACTGCAGCCATGAAATTAAAAGACACTTGCTTCTTGAAAGAAAAGTTATGACCAACCTAGACAGCTTATTAAAAAGCAGAGACATTACTGTGCTGACAAAGGTCCATACAGTCAAAGGTATGATTTTTCCAGTAGTCATGTATGGATGTGTGAGCTGGACTATAAAGAAAGCTGAGCACCAAAGAATTGATGCTTTTGAACTGTGGTGTTGGAGAAGACTCTTGAGAGTCCCTTGGACTGCAAGGAGATCCAATCAGTCCATCCTAAAGGAAATCAGTCTATTCATTGGAAGGACTGATGGTGAAGCTGAAACTCCAATACTTTGGCCACCTGGACACGAAGAACTGACTCACTGGAAAAGACCCTGATGCTGGGAAAGATTGAAGGCAGGAGCAGCAGGGGATGACAGAGGATGAGATGGTTATGGCATCACCAACTCAATGGACATGAGTTTGAGTAAACTCCGGGAGTTGGTGATGGACAGAGAAGCCTGGTGTGCTACAGTCCATGGGTTACACAGAGTTAGTCACAACTGAGTGACTGAACTGAACTGAACTGAGGAAGGCCCTGCCCACCACAGCAAGGTCCAGTTTTTCCCATCACCAGTCCCTCCAATCAAGAAGCTTACACAAGACTCAGCCTCATCCATCAAAGGGCAGACAGAAGCAGCCAGAAGTACAGTCTCACAGAAGCTAAAACAAAAGTGTATTACAGAGAGTTAATCACAATGAGATAGCAGAAAGTTATGTCCCAGGTGAAGGGAAGGGACAAGGTAAAACCAGAAAAACAACTAAATAAGTGGAGATAAGCACTTTTCAGAAAAACGATTCAGAATAATAGTGAAGATGATCCAGGATCTCGGGAAAAGAACAGAGGCAAGAAATGTTTACCAAAGACGGAGAAGAACTAAAGAAGAAACACACAGAGATGAATAATACACTAGAAGGCATCAATAGCAGAATGATTGAGGAAGAAGAATGGATAAATGACTGGGAGGACAGAATGGTGGAAATCACTGCCACAGAACAGAATATAGAAAAAAAAAAAAAAGTGAAAAGAAATGAAGACTGCTTAAGAGACCTCCGGGACAACATTAAACGCACCAACATTCTCATTATGGGGGTCCCAGAAGGAGGAAAGAAAAAGGACCTGAGAAAATATTTGAAGAGATAATAGCTAAAAACTTCCCCACCATGGGAAAGGAAATAGTCAACCAAGTTCAGGAAAAACGGACAGTTCCAGGCAGGATAAACCCATAATACACTGAGACACATAGTAATCAAACTGACAAAAATTAAAGATGGAGATAAAATATTAAAAGCAACAAGGGGAAAATGACAAATAACACACAAGGGAACTCCCATCAGGCATCTCAGCAGAAACTCTACAAGCCAGAAGGGAATGGCATGATATATTTAAAGTTAAGAAAGGGAAGAATCTACATGCAAGAATACTCTACCTAACAAGACTCTCCTTCAGATTTGATGGAGAAATCAAACCTTTCCAGACAAACAAAAGTTAAGAGAATTCAGCACCACCAAACCAGCTTTACAACAAATGCTAAAGGAACTTCTCTAGACTGGCAACACAAGAGAAGGAAGAGACCTACAGAAAATACAGTCAAAATAATTAAGAAAAATGGTCATAGGATCGTACATATCAATCACTAACTTAAATGTAAATAGTTTAAATACACCAACCAAACAAGATAGACTGACTGGGTGCATGAAAACATGTGCATTTATGCACTTCCACTTACCACATCACTGGGCTTGACTCCCTGCCCCCCTCAATTATATGTAATTATTTTATATTGTTAAGTTAATCATGTTCCCATTATGGCTTGCAATTGTAATTTTTATTTTTTGCCTGGTTATTGATTGTGAAAATCGATAAACATCTTTTACTCTTGTGATTATGTAAATATTACAACTTAATACCATTGTATCATGATCGTTCAACAGAAAATAATAGAACTCCCTTTCACCAAAACTAGGAGCCAATAGAAAAACCTATCATCACTTTTTAAAATCCAGATGCATATCGGATTTTGAAATTAAAAAAAATTTTTTTTGAATTTTTTTGAAAAATACAAATGCTAAGATATTGATTTTTTTTTCTCATTTAAGAACAACTGGACTATATGATGATCTTTTATTTTTGTCTAGTTTGTTTCACTTTTTCCATTTCATAGTCAGTGCTCCCATTTCATTTAGTTTATGCTCTCCAATTTCTGCATCTCATCTTTTTTTTTTTGGCTGTTCTTTCTCAATTCTTTATCAAGTGTAGTAGAAAAGCTTTTGTATACTTATATATGTATGTATAATACATATTTTTGGTTCAGTTCCGTTCAGTTGTTGAGTCGTGTCTGACTCTTTGCAACCCCATGGACTGCAGCACACCAGGCCTCCCTGTCCATCACCAACTTCCAGAGTTTATTCAAACTCATGTCCATTGAGTTGGTGATGCCATCCAACCATCTCATCCTCTGATCCCCCTCTCCTTCCACCTTCAATCTTTCCCAGCAATATATATTTTAGAAAACATTAATTTTGCCTAACTAAAAAGTTTATGACATTTTGATTCCATTTGTTAAACTTACTATGAATAGAATGCTAGATTTCTACTTAAAAAATAAATGTTCAACAAGCAACAAAGGTTTACTATATAGCACAGGGAACTATAGTCAATATCTTGTAATAATCTATGATGTAAAATAATTTCAAAAATAATAATGTGTATCTGTATATCTGAATCACCTTACTGTGTACCTGAAACATTGTAAGTCAACTATACTTAAATACAATATATATTAAAAAATAAATAAATAAATAACCCATTTAAATAATGAACAGAAGGTCTTAACAGACACTATCAATGAAGATATTTGCTGTTGTTTATTCACTAAATAATGTCTGACTCTTTTGCAATCCCAAGGTCTGTAGCCTGCCAGGCACCTCTGTCCAAGAGATTTCCCAGGCAAGAACAGTGGAATGGATTGCCATTTCCTTCTCCAGGGGATCTTCCTGACTCAGGGATCAAACCCACGTCTCCTGCATCTCTTGCAGTGGCAGGTGGATTCTTTTACCACTGGACCACCTAGGAAGCCCCAAGAACACTGGAGTGGGTAGCCATTCCCTTCTTCAAGGGATCTTCCCAACCCAGGGATCAAACCCAGGTCTCCCACATTGCAGGCAGATTCTTTACCATCTGAGCCACTAGGAAAGCCAGTGGCAAAGGAACTCATAAAAAGATGCTCAGCACTGTTAGTCATAGCTATGCTGTGCTGTGCTTAGTTGCTCCCTTGTGTCTGGCTCTTTGCTCTTCCATGAACTGTAGCCTACGAGGCTCCTCTGTCCATGGGATTCTCCAGGGAAGCATACTGGAGTGGGTTGCCATTTCCTCCTCCAGGGGATCTTGCCAACCCCTTACACTCCAAACCGCATCTCTTACATCTCCTGCATGGGCAGGTGGGTTCTTTACCATTATTGCCACCTGAGTATCCTAAATGGAAAAGACTATCCCCTCAACACATACCAAACTGAAGGTCATGAGCCCATGCGGGCTCTAGACATATACTTGGCTGTTGTTTTCCAAGAGCTTAACTGAACTATCCCCCCAGCACCCCTCACCCCTGTCCCCCACTAACCCCCCCTCACCCCCCACCACCCACCTCCACCAGCAAACTATCTCAGGACATTTCTGCTGAATGTTTATTAGAACATTAGGAAAACCTTTTAAATGCAAATCTCTCCTAGACATTTAAGGGATTTAGAAACGTTACTTTATCCGTAGCTTTTGTGGAGGTCATCCTGTCTGTTCTCAACTTTCCTCTACAAGCCTCAAATTTAGTTGGAACAAATACACCTGTACTTTTTGTGCACTCTTTGTGCAGTTTGTGAAAAAGAAAGAAAGAAAAAAAAAAAAACAGTTGAATCTAATACCAGCTATGCCGTGTTCTCATTTACACTGGCAGAAGAGATTTCCCACAAGAAATTAAATGTCTGCTGGGCAAAAATAACTCGTGTACATAAAGTCAGCTGAAACATTAACAAGGGACAAGATTCCTCCCAAAGAAACACTGCAGAAAGTCAAAGTGGCTTTGATAAATAGATCTTTTTACCTGCTCAAAGAGAAACTTTGTTCTGTAAAATCAGAGTAGGAGACACTTTGTTCTTTGAAAATGTATCAGGAAGAGTGAAATACCCTTCTGTTGGCTGGTCTCGTCAACACACAGAACCAGCCTATCTCATGTCCAGCGCAGGAGTTTCTGGACACATCAAATGATCTATATTATGTATATATATATATGTATCAAGTATCTATATTAACTTGAAGTTCCCAAGTTGGCAAGACCCTTTGCAACCCAGACCTAATATTGAACCCTTTACACATGGCCCTAAAGTTGACTGTGACCCTATGAGAACACTGATTCACCAACATTTCACCTCCCTACACCCTTCCCTAAAATCTCATAATAATGACATTCATATCCCCTGAGATGCCCCATGGTTCCGCCCCTGTATGACCTTGCTTACTGCAAGCCAGGATCAGATCATAAACGTGATTCTGTGACAATACAGGTTTGTCAGACTACAGACTGATGGGAAAGGAGAAAAAGTTCTGCATGTTCTCAGTTAATACTGGTTTTCACACATTTTATCTATTTACAGTTGTTTGGATGTGAGAGTTGGGCCATTAAGAAGGCTGAGCCAATGAAGAATTGATGCTTTCCAACTGTGGTATTGGAGAAGATCCTTGAGAGTCCCTTGGACTGCAAGGAGATCCAACCAGTCCATCCTAAAGGAAATCAGTCCTGAATATTCATTGGAAGGACTGATACTGAAGCTGAAACTCCAATACTTCAGCCACCTGATGGGAAGAAGTGACTCATCATTGGAAAAGATCCTGATGCTGGGAAGGATTGAAGGCAGGAGGAGAAAGGAACGACAGAGGATGAGATGGTTGGATGGCATTACCGACTCAATGGACATGAGCTTGAGCAAATTCCGGGAGATGGTGAAGGACAGGGAAGCCTGGTAGGCCGCAGTCCATGGGGCTGCAAAGAGTCAGACAGGATTAACAGTCAGACTTAACAAATTATAAACAAAATCCTGGCCACTATTTCACTAGAAAGTATCTAGACGATAGTTTTGGTTTAAAAAAGAGAGAGAAAGAGAGAGGGGGATGCTGGAAAAGAAAGATCTCTTATGATTTTACTTGAGTAGCACAGGCTTTAGGAGGAGCGCAAGTCCCGTAGCTCCTTGTTTGCGCCACTTCGCACGCGGAGCGGTCTCGCGATCGGAACTACATTTCCCAGTAGCCTTTGCGGCGAGGCTGGCCGAGCGGACTACAGTTCCCAGAGGCCCTGAAGGCGGGAGAGGAGGCGGGCGCTGTGTAAGGGAGGCTGGGCGCCGCTACCCTAGCGGGTGGCCTCTGCCAGGCGCGGCTAGCGGTCTTTTCTGCTGTGGTGGCAGTGACGACTGCGGGAGACGGGAGACGCACGGTCGGAAATGCGTGGTGGGCTGGGCCCGGCCTTGAGCAGAGTCCGGCAGGTGCTGGGCGGGACCTGGGACTTGGGGGCTCTGTGGTCCTGGGGAGCCTGGGCTCCGGGGGACTGGGGAGCCGGGGGTGCGGCGCGGGTTCCGAGGCCCGTTGGCCCCGCGGGCAGGCTTCCTTCCTCGGGAGAAGGGGCCGGCGGGGGCCTGCGGTCCCAGCGCCAGCGCTGTTCTCCGGCGGGTCGCGGGAGCTGCGGCTCCGGGCGGTCTCCTCGAGAGCTCTGCCTTTTCATTCCCTTTGGAAAAATCGCCTCCTGCGAGCCGTGGCTGTCTGGATAACCGTGGTTTGGCTTACTTTATAGATAATAGAATGTGTCCCTCCAGCTGAGCCCGAGGCGTCCGAATCAACCGTGGAGGAAAACGAAGATGACATCCAGTTTGTGAGTGTAAGTAGCAGCGGTATTTGGGTTTTTCCGAGTCAGAGATTGTGCGGGACAAGCCGTGATGTGATTTCCCTCGCCTGGTCACTCATCGTCCAGCAAACGTGTGGACGTCTCATCCCGACTGGACAGTGTGGAGCAGGGC
>NW_024070195.1:47490034-47519152 GCF_014754425.2 Oryx dammah
GGAGCAGGGCACAGGAGCGGGTATCAGAGTGGACACCGTGGAGCAGGACACAGGAGTAGAGCCTTTGCCCAGAGAGAGGTCTCAGCCGCTCCCTTAGCCATCGCAGAGACTGTGGCCTGCGGGCCTGTTGGAGCCTGAATCCCGCCTCCCCCTCTCCTTTGCACACGGAGCCGCTGGTGTGCACAGGGTTCTGGTCTCCTAAGACTGTGTTTGAATTGAGACCAGAGTAACTTCTGAAAGATGGCCCCCAGGTTAATTCAATTCTATTTTAAGCTACATTCAGATCATAATTTACTTTCCTCTCACCCCATCCTATGCTGGGTTCCATCAGGATGTGTTTATTACTATATTTTTTATAGTACCATCCAGCAAAGATGAAATGCTACTGGGAACAACTCTCTGCTTGAGTGTTCTCAGATACAAAAAATTTTGTGTTCTTTTTATATCATTTATCAAGAAGAATATGTTACTACTTGATGTATTCTGGTTTAAGTTTCTTAGTTTTTTCATATAAATCTAATTTTCCAGCCATCAGTTTGCATTATGGCATAGCATCCTCTCTGTATATTGCCATATATATAAACACCAAACTAAACACAATATTGTTTATTGATGCTTTTGAACTGTGGTGTTGGAGAAGACTCTTGAGAGTCTCTTGAACTGCAAGGAGATCAAACCAGTCAATCCTAAAGGAAATCAGTCCTAAATATTCATTGGAAGGATTGATGCTGAAACTCCTATACTTTGGCCACCTGATGCAAAAATCTGACTCCTTGGAAAAGACCCTGATGCTGGGAAAGATTGAAGGCAGGAGGAGAAGGGGACAACAGAGGATGACATGGTTGGATGGCATCACTGACTCAATGGACATGAGTTTGACCAAGCTCTGGGAGCTGGTGATGGACAGGGAAGCCTGGCGTGCTGCAGTCCATGGTGTCTCAAAGAGTCGGACATGACTGAGTGATTGAACTGAACTGAAACACAATATGCTGAAAGAAAGGAATGATGAAAATTGGGGAGTACAGAGAGCACCGGTATCTTTGGCGTAATTTTTCGGAAGTTCAGTGTACTACAGAAGAGGCCACCAGCTGGCTCACTGTTCTCCTTGCCCTCACTCTACATTAGTACTACATTACCGTCTGGATCGGCTATCTTAACTAATCATCCCCCATTTCATGCTCTGCTAATCTTCCTGAAACACACCTCTAATGTGGTTCCCATCTCAACACTACTAACTTGATTCCTTTGCCTGTAGAATAAAGTCTAGATTTTGACTGGGGTATTTAAGGCCTTACTGATGATGTTGAAGGTAGTATGTGTGTAAGGAAAGGATTGAGGAAATTTGATATATGATTTCATAAGGATAAAGAGGATGAAGCCGAACTATCAAAGAACTCCATGATTTTGAGCTTAGAGATCTAAAAGATTATTGATAACCATCCCAGTTGTAAAATACTGTACCATGGTATCTGTATTTTTAACATTATCCTTGGACTGTTTCCCTATTTCCAAGGAGTACATGGCTTTTTCCCCTCTATGTATATTTAGGCTCTTTTCGGGTTTTGTCATTTTGTGTTATTGGTCTTCTCTGAATCTTTACCTCTGCTGCTTCTGTTTCTGATTATTTTGTGCCATCTATGAGGCCTCTTCTTCATAGGAATTCTTGTTAATTCCAACCAAAAAACCCCAGTGATTGTAAATGTATATGTGGTTTCAATGATTGTTCATGACTTGTAAGTTTCCTGACTTCCTTTTTAGGAGAGACCATCAATACCTGTTCTTGAATACACTGAGCTGATCTGTGGTGATGATAAAGAGCCTAGAACCTATGGTAGTGATGTAAGTATGTTTATGTTTCTTCAATTCTGTCATTAAGTACAGTATGTTCTGGACATGGCTTGAACTGGCTTGCAAGAATCGATTGTTAAATTTGAGCTGATTGTTAAACATAGATATTATTAAAACTTCAAATATAACTCAGCCATAGAAAAGAATGAAGTAATGCCGTTTGCATCAACATGGATAGACCTAGAGATTATCATACTAAGTGAAATAAGTCAGAAAGACAAGCACAAGACAAGGATGATATTACTTACATATGGAATCTAAAATATGATACAAATGAACTTATTTACAAGACAGAAATAGACTTACAGAGATAGAAAACAAACTTAACAGTTAACGAAAGGGAAAGAGGAGAGAGGGATGAATTAGGAGTTTGGAATTAGCAGATACAAGTTCAGTTCAGTTCAGTTCAGTTCAGTTGCTCAGTCGTGTCCGACTCTTTGCAACCCCATGAATCGCAGCACACCAGGCCTCCCTGTCCATCACCAACTCCCGGAGTTCACTCAGACTCACATCCATCGAGTCAGTGATGCCATCCAGCCATCTCATCCTCGGTCGTCCCCTTCTCCTCCTGCCCCCAATCCCTCCCAGCATCAAAGTCTTTTCCAGTGAGTCAACTCTTTGCATGAGGTGGCCAAAGACTGGAGTTTCAGCTTCAACATCATTCCTTCCAAAGAAATCCCAGGGTTGATCTCCTTCAGAATGGACTGGTTGGATCTCCTTGCAGTCCAAGGGACTCTCAAGAGTCTTCTCCAACACCACAGTTCACTGCTGTATAAAAAGAAGATAAACAACAAGGTTCTATTGTGTGTTGTAATAACCTATAATGGAAAAGAATATATATAACTGAATCAATTTGCTGTAAGCCAGAAGCTAACACAACATTGTAAATCAAGTGTACTTCAATTAAAAAGTTCAAGTGTATACAAATTTTAAAGTAAATAGGTTATCATTACATTTAAGGTAATAGATACGCAAACCTCTCTATATCCTAATGTCTACACACTTGAGGTTATTTACGTCTGTTGTACTGTGTGGTAGAAACACTGTATAATGGTGTGCTCCTGAAGGATGATGGGAGTATTTACAGCGAGGTAGTTGACAGACTGCAAAGCAGGGGTTGGTTTATTATTTGTTGATTATCTAAACTGAAGAAAGTAATAGGTGAAATCTTAATATGGATTAAGCTTAAAAATGTAATATGTCTCTAACTACTAGATGCTATTCTGTATGAAAAATTGAGGAAATCTTGCAGTATTTGAAAACTCTTCATTGATTCAACAAAAGTATTGATGTATCATTGATGAATGAGTGGAGTTCTGATATGTATATTTTTTAACTTTCTTCTTAATCATGTACATGAAAATATCAAGCATTCTTCACACTGGAACTGTCTTTACTTGTATAATATATGAGCAACTTTTATGTTGAATTGGATGATAATCAAAAATTAAGTCAGATTTTGTGACATTATTATTGGCAATATAATTTAAAAAACTGATAGTGGATTTTTCAAGAAATTACAAGTCATTGAAGTTATAGGCACAAACTGAAAATCAAGGTAAGTGTTCGGATTAAATTTTATTCCTAAAATTAAGAAATCATTAACAGAACTTTTTGCATTAACCCTAAAAGTGTTATCATAAATTTTACTTATATTTGTAAAATTATTTTTCAGATTTTGCTCCCTAAGATGACAAAATGACCGGGTGATTTTTTGCATTTTTTAAATGCGAAGAAGGTGAAAACAGATACAGAAAGTAGCGATAGTAATAAGAACTATTGTGGGTTGTCTAAGTCAAAGGAATTGGATTTCAAATATGCTGAACAACCAATCATTGAAGAAAAGCCATCGTCTTCATCAAAGGAAAAAAATGGATGATCTTGTGCTTGCAGATTGTTGGAATGAAAAGCAAGTGGTTATGTTTACAGAACAGTACAAATGGCTTGAAATAAAAGAAGGTAAATTAGGATGTAAGGATTACTCAACAGTTCAGCATTTGGGATTAAAAGCAGCAGATCATGTCCACATGTCCAAGGAGTGGATTGCATATTTGGTAACCCCTAATGGCAGTTATAAAACTACTAGACAGGTTTCTCTGCGAAAAAAAAATTAAGGAGCATGATGCTTCTAAAGCCCATGGTAAAATTCAGGATTTGTTATAGGAATCAATTAATGACTCAGTTTCTAATTTAGTGCATAAATAATGTGATAAAAATATTGATGCTACTGTAAAAGTTTTCAAGACGGTTTATAGTTTAGTAAAATATAATAGACCTTTGTCTGATATTGCAGAGGCAATAGAATTACAAGAAGAAATGGGGTGAGAATAGCAGAGCGTGTCACAAAAGAAATGAAGATGACAATATTTAAGGATATTATAGAAGAGAAAGCCAAAATCTGTGTTATAGTTGATGAGGCATCCGCAGTTTCAAAGAAGAGGATCCTCGTGATTTATGTCCAGTATACAGTATAGTCAGCTCCTGCACCAGTTATGTTGTTTGTTACTTTAAAGGAACTGGTGTCAGCCACAGCAGAATGTATCTTCAATACGTTATTGAGTACTTTAAATGATTGTGGCTTCACTAATGAATATTTGAAAGCAAATTTAATTGCATTTTGTCCTGATGGTGCTAATACAATGCTGGGTAGAAAGTCTGGAGTAGCCACAAAGTTGTTAGGAAATTTTCCTGAAATTATTATTTGAAACTGTTTAAACCATTTGTCACTTGATGATTCAATATCTGAAATAAAACAAGTGAATCATTTAAAAATATTTCTTGATAAAAGTTGTTCCAATTATCATCCACCTAATAAAAATCAACACAAGCTTTTAGGGAATGTACCTAAAGATCTTGAAGTTGAAATTCTTAAAATTGGCCAGGTAAAGGGACCAAAGTAGGCAGCTTGTAGTCTACAACCTGCTACTGCTGTGTGGCATGCATATCCCGTATATATTTGCATTTCTCTCATTTGCATTCTGGTTTGGCAAAGAGGTTAGCTAACATTCCAGTTTCCTGTAAAACCTTGCTTTAATGATTGACATTCTTGAAGAATTTTGACTACTTTTAACTGCACTACAGTCAAGCTCAACTAACATTCAGAAAGCACAAAAATTGATCAAATGCACAATAAAAACCTTGGAAAATTTAAAAATTGGTACTGGAAAGCATGAATCTCAAATTGAAAGTTTGATTAAATCAGATAAATTTAAAGATATTCCATTTAGTAGAAATAATAAATTTAATGCCCTTCCTAGGAACATGTTACTAGAAAATATAATTCAACACATGAATTTAGGTCTTTTATTGAACAGGAAGCATGATGAAAGTATTTTGAATTATTTTAATTTGCTAGAACTTTCTACATGGCCTTATGAAGAAATAACTTCACCATGGATAACTGGTGAAAAAAAATTATTTGTATGAAATTTTAAAATTTGAAATTGATTTGAATGATTTTGGGGAATTTGTAAATAATAATATAAAGTCAAACAATGTTTCAGTCCCTAAAGCTAATAGCACCGTTGTAGTCAGTAGTGCTGAAGTAGTGCTGAAGCAGTGCTGAAGCTGTGCTGAAGCTGAAAGAGGTTTCCATTTAATGAACATAATTTGTACAAGGGTGAGAAACAGTTTAACTATAGGTCATATATCTGATTTAATGACAATAAATTTCTTGGAAAAAGAGTTAGCTGGTTGGGATGCAACTGCCTTTGTAAAATCCTAGTCAAACTGCAACCACAGATTAGCTATAGATACGAGAGTTCAGCAAAAGTCAACAAGAGCCTATGAGAATCAGCTGGCTCTCTGGAACTTACAATAAAGGGTATTGTGTTGGAATTCCCTTGTGGTCCAGTGGTTAGGACTCGGTACTTTCACTGCTGTGGCCTTGGTTCAGTCCCTGGTAGGGAAACAAAGATCCTGCAAGCTGGCCAGAAACAGGATTGTGTATGATGTGTTATTTGTAAGTTATATGTTCTGCACACTATATATACATAAATTTTTATTTTGAAAGTCAGTTGTTAAACTTTTATCCATATATTGCTGTTTAAAGGCATTCTCCAAAGAGATTGTTTTTAGGAGCAGTGATTGTTTTTGGGAGCAGTGGGTTTTTAGAGGTTGGCCCATGTCTGCTAGAGTAGGCTGAATATGTATTTCATGGACTCTCTAAGAACATCCAGTGATTCCATTTTTGCTTTGTTTTACATTTAGTAAGGATATAATAAGAGTAATATAACCTAGATTACTTCTAAGCCCTGAAAGTTATAGCAAATAAAAGAGAAATAGAATAAAAACTACAATCCTTGTGGCTTTTGTCTTTCTTATTTCCCTATCTATGTTATCAAATATGGTCACCACTGGCAACATATGCCTATTAACATTTGAAATGAGTAGGACTAAGGAAGCAAATATTTAATTTTAATTAAATATAAAAAGGAAAATAGTGTAAAATATTTTATTGAACTCACTTGTTTTTTAAAAAATGCATTTTAAGTTTGTTATCTTGCTTAAAGGGTGATTGTTAGAGTGTGCTAAGTCTGGTATTACGTATAAACATCACTGAGTTAGTGTCAGTGTATGTATTCAGTGTAAATTATTTTTTCCTTTGAATCAATGTAACATAGTGTGTTTATCTGAATATTTTAGGTTGACAAAAGGAATTATAGTGATTACTTTTGTAAATCAGAGTTGGTGATTAAAATAAGGTACTTGATTATTTTTCTATTTTAGACATGAATACAAACGGTTTTTAGTTTAAAATGAAGGCATACTGAAAAAGAACAAGTAGAGCTGCAGAAGCTAGTACTGCACCTAGGACAGTAAACAGAAAGACTGGAGGAAGGTATGTGGCATCATCACAGTGAATGATGATTGCAGTTTGTTACGGCAGAGAAAAACAAACTATAATTTTACAAAAAATAAGACAGTAAAGTTGACAATATTGAGACAGTTCCAGAAAATGCATAATGAATGAATGAATGAAGTTACCTTTCAAAGGTCAAAAAAGAATTGAAATTTAGGCACCTGAAATCTCAGTGAAATTTCTAACAAAATTTTTTTAAAGGATTGAGTATGTTAATTTGGCCAGATATGAAACAGCTTGAATTCTTGCATGAAAAAGAACTAGCTTTACATAGATATGTAGTAATATTAATTATTTCAGTTATAGAAATTGTTAGAAATTTATGAGTTAAAGCCTGAAAATATCTTTTGAAAAAAAGTACAGTCTTTAGTTGTCACCAAACGTTGCTTATGGAATACAGAAATTTATAACAGTATTAAAGATTAATTGATTCAAAAGCTGAAAAATTACAAGTACTTTTCTTTAGCTTTAGATGAGTTATGTAACAGAAGAGTTGCTGTCCAACGAACACTTGGAGTACCTTTTGTCTCATCAGGCTTAAAAGCTTATGAAATAACTTCAGTTCATGGCCTGAGAAATCAAATGTGTATAGCTATATTTTAATTATCAAAAGAGTTTCAGCTAGATGAGAAAAAAAAAAAAATTTGTCACAATAACTGGTATTCCAGCTAGGTTAGGTTAATGTCAGATTTCACTGGGATTTTTAAATGAGTCTAGTGTTTCCCTTATTTCTTTGTTCCACTGTTTGATACAGTTTGAAAGTATTTGGGCTCAGTTTTCTGAAATGGTTTCTCTGAGAGATGTCATGAGAGATGTTAGGTGTTAAGTGCTGTGAATCAATGTCAGCTTACAGGAGGATTGCTGAACAAATTAAAAGACAGTAAATTTAGTGATCTCTGCCAATTGGTTGAATTGTGAAAGAAACTTACTATACCATTAACACCAGTTCAAGATTTTCCTCCAGCAACAGAAATGCTAGCCAAATACTTAATTAGTAATTAGAGAAAATGGCAGTTTTGTGCCCAGTATTACATAGCATATGAATGATCTAAATTTGAAACTCCAAATATGGGGATAAGCCCATTTCTGCTACCTAGACAAGTACTAGAATTTATTTTGAAATTGAAACTTTAAAAATCAGGTAACTTCACACATATTTCTAATATGAATCAGTATGGGTCAGATTTTAACTTTGACAGTTATATAAATTTACTATAAAAACTACAAGAAAAAAAATTTTAATGTAATTTTTGATCAATTTAGAGTTGCTTTTCAATTTACCCACTAACACTGAATTCAGTATTAATGATAATGAATTGACATAAGATTTATTGAATTTACTTAATTTGGACAAATGTAGTTTGTAAACTGATGTGCTTTTGCTCTGAAGGCAAATCAATTCTTTTAAAAAAGATGAACAGGAATTTTTCTGTGTGGATTTAAAAATAAAAATATTTTCTTTAAGTCTCCTTGTGTCATTCTTGCTCCTTCCAATCAATCCTCCATAATAACTCAGGAATGGCCATTCTGGAATATACATTTATTCTTAAAACTTTTATTGGTCAAGAAGATATTCAGATAACAGAAAACCTAACTGAAATCACTTGAATGGACTTATTTTGAATAACAAATCTGGAGAGGGCTGCAGGCTTTGCTTGAGTAGCTCGATAGTGTCATTACTGTGTTATCTGGGATGCTTTTGGCCTTTTAGGGTTACAGGATGGCTGGCACAGTTTTGTACATGCTGGATTGAAGGCAAGAAGGCCAGGCTGGAACAAACCCTGGATATCAGAAAATTAAGAGCTTTGCCAGAAGCCTTTTCAAGTGGGTTTGCATTTCACTGGCCAGAAGTGTATGAATGTGGCCATCTTTCATTGCAGCTGAGGCTTAGAATGTGAGCTTTTACATTTCCTGCTTCAGTAATAAAGGTAGGCAAGTGGGGGAGGAGTGTGGTTTACCATTTTTCTCCCCTGCTGAAAATTTTTGCTAGTTTCCTACTGTCTTCAATCTTTCTGCTTCCCTTATAAGAGTTCAATTTTTTGTCTCCGTACCACCCCCTCCAACTAGGTAGTGAGTTTCTGGGAAAGAGTTGGACATTGGTGATTAGTAATGTCTATCACATAATAATAGAATCTCAGTAAATGTTTGCTTAGTGTTGGGTGTTTCCTATATGTCAGTTCATTTTTGTGAGTTGTTTACATCTCTAAATATTCCTATTTCCCAGTGAACTTTTAAGGGAAATAAGATACTCTTCAGTTTTAAATTTCAGATATATAGTTTTTATGCCTTAATTAACCTTTCATGTTTACTTTGAAGAGAAATTGAGGTAGTCTTAAAAATTAGTTGGAAATATTTCCTGTTTGTTTAATGTTGTAGTGATGTTCATGGTTTAGAATTTTCAACAAGATTTTTATACTTACCATTTTTAATAGCAACTGATAATGTGGAAAACAAACAAAAACATCTTAGAACCACTGAGTTTTTGCCTCATATATCCCAGGCTTGGAACTGAAGAAGCCAGTAACCTGGAAATGCCAGTGGTTGCAGACAGAAAAACCCTGCAGAAAGCCTGCCCTCTCTAGTCAAAGGATCAGGGAAGGGCAAGCTAGCAAGACAGAAACTATTTTTCTTTATACGGTAACCTCTCTGCTTCTGCCCACTACCACAGAAAACATGGTAGTTTCATCCAAATCACCAAAGGCCATATGGAGAGCCTGGACTTCATCTCTGCCAGTTTATAAGGAAGTACCACTGACCTGAATCCCACCCCACTGCGTTGATATCAGAGGAGGCCTAATGGAGAGTCATGACTTTTACCTTTGCTCAGCATTAAGCCTCTTCCTCAATTTCAGGTATTAACAGAAGATAACTAGGAAGCCTGGACTACTTCACTACCTGGGAGTAACTAGGCAACAAACAACATCTGCTCCTAAATTGGTATCTGGAAAGTTTAAGATGGAAGCTCTCATAACATAATAACCAGTTGTATCTGTTTCAGTAATAACGTCACATGTCATTCCTAGAACCCAGACTATCTCAAGTGCAAAAAGAATAGATACCAACTGAGTTGCCATAGATGCTAGAATTATACAGATTTTAAAGCAGTTGTCATTAAATGCTTCAATGGGCAGTTAAGAACATGCTTTTGAATTTGGAACAAAAACATAGAATGTATCTGCACAAAAGGAGTAAGTCTCAGAAATGGAAGATGTAAAGAACCTATCTCATGTGAAGAGTCAACTCATTGGAAAAGACCCTGATGCTGGGAGGGGTTGGGGGCAGGAGGAGAAGGGGATGACGGAGGATGAGATGGCTGGATGGCATCACCGACTTGATGCACATGAGTCTGAGTGAACTCCAGGAGTTGGTGATGGACAGGGAGGCCTGGCACGCTGCGATTCATGGGGTCGCAAAGAGTCGGACACGACTGAGCGACTGAACTGAACCGAAAGAAGATGCAAATGAAAACTTTAGTAATGGAAAGTATAATAACCAAAATAAAAACCCTGGATTGATTCAGGAGAAGAATGGATGGAACAGAGGAAGGAATCCATGAATCTAAAAGTAAAACAATACAAGCTACACAAACTGAACAAAGAGAGGAAACAGACCTGGGGAAAAAACAATCCAGCTACAGGGACCTCTGGGGCTGTAACAGAGTTTGGTGTTCATGTCACCAGGGAACCAGAAGGAAAGGAGGAGGGCAAGGCTAGAAAAGTATTTGAAGATACATTTTCTGAAAACTTTCCCCAGTGAGCAAAGACAAACCTCAATTCAAGAAGCCAAGTGAATTTAAAGAAGATAAATCCAACGAGATCCATACCAACTGTATAGAGTCTGACTTTGGAAAACTAAAGATAAGTCTGGAAAGCTTTGAGGAAAGGCACTTTACATATAGAGGAAGATAATCTGAATAACAGAAGAGACCAGAAGGAAGTGGCACAGTTTTCAAATAGTGAAAGAACTGTCAACATAGACTATATGGTGAAAATATCCTTCAGGAATGAAGGAGAAACCAAAACATTTTCAAATGAAGGAAAACTAAGGAAATTTGTCATCTACAGACCAATGCTAAAATGAATGTTTAAAGGAAGTTCTATAAACCATTAAAGGAGAATCTTGGAACATCTGAAAGAAAATACAGTAAGTGAAAAATAAGAGTAAGCAGAAAGCAATATTGTGTTACTTAAATGTGGACTTAAATTTGTTGTGAATATATGTTGCAAGCACTGGAAAAACCACTGAAAATTTTTTAAAAATATAATTGATATGCTAAGAGAGAAGATAAAATAGGATTATATAAAATGCTCAAGTAAAGCCAGAAAAGGCAGGTAAAGAGTGGAAAACAAAAACAAAAGAAGGAAAAAAGAACAAGGTAACAGATGTAGTATATGTTAATCTGTCTGGACCAATAGTCATTTAATTTATTTATTAAAGTTTTTATTTATTTGACCATGCCACATAGCTTTTGGGATCCTACTTCTTCAACTAGGGATCAAACCTGGTTCCCTGCTATGGAAGTATAGAGTCCTAAACACTGTGAAAGTGAAGTCGCTCACTCGTGTCCGACTCTGCGACCCCATGGACTGTGGCCTACCAGGCTCCTCTGTCCATGGGGTTTTCCAGGCAAGAGTACTGGAGTGGATTGCCATTTCCTTCTCCAGGGGATCTTCCCAACCCAGGGATTGAACCCAGGTCTCCCGCATTGTAGACAGATGCTTTACCATCCGAGCCACCAGGGAAGTCCAGGGAATTGCCCCGGTAGTCACTTTTTAAATGTGAATGGTCAAAATATGGTAATTAAAAGAGATTATCGAGTAGATTAAAAAAGTAAGATCTAACTATATGTGGTCTACAGAAATATTTAGGTATAAATCTAACAAAATATGTGTAAAGTCTATATGAGGAAAACTTAAAATTCTGAAGAAGGGAATCAAGATCTAAGTAAATGGAGAGCTATTCCAGGTTCATGGATAGCAATACTCAATATTGTTAAGATAATCAATAGCAACTGCTATTCAGATGCGAAGTGTAACTCCGGTTCACCTTCTTTTCCTTACAGCCTATCTCCTCATACTCCTTAGGGCTCTTGTAATCTTCTTTGTCTCTGATAGTCTAGAATTGGATGAAAATGTGCCTGTTGTTTATCTTTTTAAATTTATTGTGCTGGGTATATGATGGACCCTTTCAATCTGGATACTTACATCCCTGAATTCTGGGAAAATTTATTACTTTTTATACAAATCCTATGTAATGTTCTCCCACGCTTTCTTCATTTTATCTCTCTCTGCAGTTTTTTGTGTGTGTCTCCCAATCTTCTTTCTTTTTTCCATTTCTGGGACATTTCCTTGGCTATATAACTTCTAGACATCTACTGAATATTTAACTTCAACTGTCAAAATTCTAATTTTGGAGACCTGTTTCTTGTTCTCTTGTTTCATTTTCAATAAAATACAGTGTTTATTTCTGGATGCCCTCTAGAAAAAAATTTTTTAAATATTTTCTTGGTAGTATCTGTTTCAGTCAGCGTGTTAGTCACTCAGTCATGTCCAACTCTTTGAGACCCCATGGGTTGTAGCTCACCAGGCTCCTCTGTCTATGGAATTCTGCAGGCAAGAATACTGGAGTGGGTAGCCATTCCTTTCTCCAGGGCATCTTCCTGACCCAGGAATCAAACCTGGGTCTCCCACATTGCAGGCAGATTCTTTACCATCTGAGCCACCAGGGAAGCCCCATTTTTAGCCAGGATTCCCCCCCTCTTTTTTTCCTGCTATCTTAGATTTACCTTTCCTCTCAAGGGTCTTAGTATTTGATCCTTGGATGTTTTTACAAATCTAAATGTTGAGTCCCTTGGTAGAAAGCTATCTCTGTGGGGGATTATCCTGATTATCCTCAATCTGAGACGGACTCCTTTGATTGGTACTGATTTGTCCTCCAGAGGATCCGGTGGATCTCCTAGTGATAATTCTTTGCACACATGACAGGAAAAAGGGGCTGGAAGCGACAGAGTTCCCCAAACAAGACTTTCAGTGAATTCTCTTTAGCTCTTACTCATGATGTCCTGGGCCCTGGATGTCTCCTTTTCACTTACTGCTGAGAATATCTTGTGAACAGAGATGCGGAGATGTGTAGGAGAAGGGATTTAGGGCCCCGTTATGCAGTCTTTCAAGCTCTCTTTGTTACATGGAACCTATCTCCATCATCTGTTACAACCTGGTGTCAGTTCTGAGTCCCTCCTGGGTTTTCTGGGGCAAGCTGGTTTGTTTCCTCTATCCTGTGAAATCAGTTACTACTCTATTTCATTTCTCACAAAGGTTTTTCAAATGGCTCATGGATACCAGATAATACACCATTAGTTTATATGGATCAAATGAAGTTATGTGTGTAAGATGCATAACAGAGTACCTGGCATGGAGTAGTCATTCTATATTCCCAACACGATGATGACAAAAGAAAGTCTCCTCTGTTGCTGTCTTTATGGACTTATTTTTTAAATATTCATTTCAGAAAAAAAGTGGGAGAGAAATGAAATTAATTTATGCCTGAATTCTGCCATTTTAATGTCCTAATTACTAGAGATTATAATACCTGATAATTACAACTAAAAAAATTTTTTTAACAATGTTTTGACAATTTTCATAAGTTTTTTTAGCCCAGATAAGTTTTATGATCAGTCTTGCCTAATCCCACTTCCCTTTAAATACCTTTAAATTTTTCATTGGAATTGTCACTGTTGTTTCATTACTGAGTTGTGTCCTACTCTTTGTGACCCCATGGACTATAGCACACCAGGTTCCTGTGTACTCCACTATCTCCTGGAGTTTGTTTAAATTCATGTCCATTGAGTCAGCGATGCTATCTAGCCATTTTGTCCTCTGCTGCTCCCTTCTCCTTTGACTGCAGTCTTTCCTAGCATAAGGGCCTTTTCCAGTGAGTTGGCACTTTGCATCTGGTGGCCAAAGTATTGGAGCTTCAGCATCAGTCATTCCAGTGAATATTCAGGGTTGAATTCCTTTAGAATTGGCTGGTTTGACCTCCTTGCTGTCCAAGAGACTCTCAAGAGTCTTCTTCAGCACCACAATTTGAAAGCCATCAATTCTTCAGTGCTCTGCCTTTTTTATGGTCCAGCTCTCACATCCATACATGACTACTAGAAAAACCATAGGTTTGACTGTTCAAACCTTGGTTGGCAAAGCAATGTCTTTGCTTTTTAATATGCTGTCTAGGTTTGTCCTACCTTTCCTTCCAAGGAGCAAGCACCCTTTAATTTCAGGGCTGCAGACACTGTCTGCAGAAATTTTGGAGCCCAAGAAAATAAAATCTGTCACTGCTTCCACTTTTCCCCCTTCTATATGCCATGAAGTGATGGGACCAGATGCCATGATCTTAGTTTTTAAATGTTGAATTTCAAGCCAGCTTTTCCCCTTTCCTCTTTCACTCTTTATCAAGAGGCTCTTTAGTTCCTCTTCACTTTCTGCCATTAGAATACTATCATTGGCCTATCAGAGTTTGTTGATATTTCTCCCAGCAGTCTTGATTCCAGCTTGTGATTCATCCGTCCTGGCATTTCCCATGATGTACTCTGCATAAAAGTTAAATAAACGGTGACAATATACAGCCTTGTCATACTCCTTTCCTGATTTTGAACCAGTTCATTGACCCATGTCTATTCTAATTATTGTTGACCAGCATGCAAGTTTCTCAGGAGACAGGAAAGGTAGTCTGGTATTCCCATCTCTTTTAAGAATTTTCTACAGTTTGTTTTTATCCACAGAGCCAGCGGCTTGATTGTAGTCAAGGAAGCAGAGTAGATGTTTTTTTTCTGGAATTTTCTTGCTTTCTCTAAGATCCAGTGAATGTTGGAAATTTGATCTCTGTTTCCTCTGTCTCTTCAATACCCAGCTTGTACATCTGAAAATTCTTGTTTCACATACTGCTGAAGCCTAGCATGAAGGATTTTGAGCATTACCTTGCTAGCATGTGAAATGAGCACAATTGTACAGTTGTTTGAACATTCTTTGATATTACCCTTCTTTGGGATTACAATGAAAACTGACTTTTTCCAGTCCCATGGCCACTGTTGAACTTTATAAATTTGCTGACATATTAATCATATTTAAGGATTTGTACTAGCTCAGCTGGAATTCCATCGCTTCCACTAGCTTTGTTCACAGTAATGTTTCCTAAGGCCCACTTGACTTCACACTCCAGGATGTCTGGCTCTTGATGAGGCACCACACCATTGTGGTTATCTGAGTTGTTAAGACTCTTTTCATACAGTTCTTCTGTATATTCTTGCCACCTCTTAGTATCTTCTACTTCCGTTAGGTCCTTGCCATTTCTGTCCTTTATCATGTCCATCCTTGCATGAAATGTTACCTTGATAGCTCCAGTTTTCTTGAAAAGATCTCTAGTCCTACCCATGCTATTGTTTTCCTCTGTTTTCTTGCATTGTGCATTTAATAAGGCATTCTTATCTCCTTGCTATTCTCTAGAACTCTGCATTCAGTTGGGTATTTCTTTCCCTTTCTCCCTTGCCTTTCACTTTTCTTCTTTCCTCAGCTATTTGTAAAACGTCCCGAGACAACTGCTTTGCCTTCTTGCATTTCTTTTTCTGTGAGATGGTTTTGGTCACTGCCTCCTGTACAATGTTATGAACCTCTGTCCATCCTGCTTCAGGCACTCTGTCTACCAGATCTGATCCTTTTAGTCTATTCATCACTTCTACTGTATGGTGGCTTAGATGGTAAAGAATTTGCTTGCAATGCAGGAGCCCTGGGTTAGATCCCTGGGTCAGGAAGAGCCCCTGGAGAAGGGAATGGCAATCTACTCCAATATTCTTGCCTGGAGAATTCCATGGACAGGGGAACCTGGTGGACTACAGTCCATGGGGTCACAAAGAGTCAGACATGACTGAGCAACTAACACAATGAAAGTGAAAGTGAAGTCGCTCAGTCATGTCTGACTCTTTGCGACCCTGTGGACTGTAGCCTACCAGGGTCCTCTGTCCATGGGATTCCCTAGGCAAGAGTACTGGAGTGGGTTGCCATTTCCTTCTCCAGGGGATCTTCCCAACCCAGGGATCAAACCCAGGTCTTCTGCGTTGGAGGCAGATGCTTTAACCTCTGAGCCACCAGGGAAGCCCAACTAACACAATACAACTGTATAATTATAAGGTATTTGATTTAGGTCATAGCTGCATGGTCTAGTGATTTTCCTTACTTTATTCAGCTGAAGCCTGAATTTTGCAGTAAGGAGTTCATGATCTGTGCCACAGTCAGCTCCAGGTCTTTTTATTGACTGTATAGAGCTTCTCCATCTTTGACTGCAAAGAACATAATCAATTTGATTTTAGTATTGACTATCTGATGATATCCATGTGTAAAGTCATCTCTTATGTTTTTGGAAAAGGGTGTTTGCTGTGACCAGTGTGTTCTCTTGACAAAACTCTGTTAACCTTTACCCTGCTTCATTTTGTACTCCAAGTCCAAACTTGCCTGTTACTCCAGAAATCTCTTGACTTCCTGCTTTTGTATTCCAATACCCTATGATCAAAAGGACATAGTTTTTGGTGTTAGTTCTAGAAGGTGTTGTAGCTCTTCATAGACCTGGTCACACAAGCATTGTACATGTGCTTTAAGCAATCCACTTAAAACAAGCAGTGATACATGTCATGAATAGTTATATTCTGTGAGAACTTCACTAGAGAATTTTTTTTTTTTCATCCTGATCATTGGGGTCAAAAGTATGGTTAGAAGAAAAACAATAACTTTCCATTTTTATAGAAAGAAAAACATTTGGTAAACAGTGTACTTGAATAGTTGGATGGTTCTTATAGGCCTGCGTCCCTGGTGGTTCAGGTGGTAAAGAATCCTCCTGAAATGAGGGAGACCTAGGTTTAGTCCCTGGGTCAGGAAAGTCCCCTGGGAAAGGGAATGGCTACCCACTCCAGTATTCCTGCAGGAAGAATTCCATGGACAGAGGAGCCTAGCGGGCTACAGTCCATGGGTTCACAAAGAGTCAGACATCACTGAGCGAATGTTTGAGTTTTCAGTTTCTTACAGGCCTGGTCCATAAATTGATAGCTTACGGTGAATGGTATTGGATTCGTGATCTCCAAAGAAGAAGAATTTGGGACCAGGGGACCAGGCTTGATCACTCAAGATCTTTTGTATGGGAGAGTTTTATTAAAGTATGAAAAAGGGACAGAGAAAGCTGACATAGACATCAGAACGGGGACAGAGAGTGCCCTGCTTGTTAGTCTTTAGGAAGGAAATTATATACTTTTTAATTAGTTATTACAATAAATCAAATGAAAGTCTCAAGTTTGTGAAAATTTTACCAGACCCACTCCCACAATTTACATTTTAGGATAACAGGATTAGAAGTTAACAATAGAAAGATCCTACCAAACCCACGTTTCTGACAAAATGTGGTCCACTGGAGAAGGGAATGGCAAGCCACTTCAGTATTGCCTTGAGAACCCCATGAACAATATGAAAAGGCAAAAAGATAGGACACTGAAAGATGAATTCCCCAGGTCAGTAGGTGCCCACTGTGCTACTGGAGATCAGTGGAGAAATAACTCCAGAAAGAATGAAGAGACAGAGCCAAAGCAAAAGCAACATCCAGTTGTGGATGTGACTGGTGATGAAAGTAAAGTCCGATGCTGTAAAGAGCAATATTGCATAGGAACTTGGAATGTTACGCCCATCAATCAAGGCAAATTGGAAGAGGTCAAACAGGAAATGGCAAGAGTGAAAGTCAGCATTTTAGGAATCAGTGAACTAAAATGGACTTGAATGGGTAAATTTAACTCAGATGACCATTATACCTACTACTGTGGGCAAGAATCCCTTAGAAGAAATGGAGAAGCCTCATAATAAAAGAGACCAAAATGCAGTACTTGGATGCAATCTCAAAATGACTGAATGATCTCAAGGCAAACCATTCAATATCACAGTAATCCAAGTCTATGCCTCAACCAGTAATGCTGAAGAAGCTGAAGTTGAATGGTTCTATGTAGACCTACAAGGCCTTCTAGAACTACACCCAAAAGAGATGTCCTCTTCGTTATAGGGGACTGGAATGCAAACGTAGGAAGTCAAGAAATACCTGGAGTAGCAGACAAATTTGGCCTTGGAGTACAAAATGAAGCAAGGCAAAGGCTAACAGAGTTTTGCCAAGAGAACACACTGGTCATAGCAAACACCCTCTTCCAACAACACAAGAGAAGACTCTACACATGGACATCAGCAGATGGTAAATACTGAAATCAGATTGATTATATTCTTTGCAGCCATAGATAGAGAAGTTCTATATGGTCAGCAAAAACAAGACCTGGAGCTGACTGGCTCAGATCATGAACTCCTTATTGCCAAATTCAGACTTAAACTGAAGAAAGTAGGGAAAACCACTAGGCCATTCAGGTATGGCCTATATCAAATCCCTTACAATTATACAGTGGATATGACAAGTAGATTCAAGGGATTAGATCTGATAGAGTGCCTGAAGAACTATGGATAGAGGTTCGTGACATTGTAGGAGGCAGGGACCAAGACCATCCCCAAGAAAAAGAAATGCAAAACAGCATAATGGTTGTCTGAGGTGGCCTTACAAATGACTGAGAAAAGAAGAGAAGCGAAAGGCAAAGGAGAAAAGAAAAAACATACCCATTTGACTTTAGAGTTCTAAAGAATAGCAAGCAGAGATAAGAAAGCTTTCTTCAGTGATAAATGCAAAAAAAAAAATAGAGGAAAACAACAGGATGGGAAAGACTAGAGGTCTCTTCAAGACAATTAGAGATACAAGGGAACATTTCATGCAAAGATGGGCACAATAAAGGACAGAAATGGTATGGACCTAACAGAAGTAGAAAATACTGAGAAGAGGTAGCAAGAATAAACAGAAGAACTATACAAAAAAAGATCTTCACAACCCAGATAATCACGATGGTGTGATCACTCACCTAGAGCCAGACATCCTGGAATGTGAAGTCAAGTGGGCCTTAGAAAGCATCACTCCGAACAAAGCTAGAAAGGTGATGGAATTCCAGTTGAGCTATTTCAAATCCTAAGGGATGATGCTGTTAAAGTGCTGCATTCAATATGCCAGAAATTAGGAAAACTCAGCAGTGGCCACAGGACTGGAAAAGGTCAGTTTTCGTTCCAATCCCAAAGAAAGGCAATGCCAATAATGTTCAAACTAGTGCACAATTGAACTCATCTCACATAGTAGTAAAGTAATACTCAAAATTCTCCAAGCCACGCTTCAACAGTATGTGAACTATGAACTTCCAGATGTTTAAGCTGGATTTAGAAAAGGCAGAGGAACCAGAGATCAAATTGCCAACATCTACTGGATCATGGAAAAAGCAAGAGAGTTCCAGAAAAACATCTGCTTCTGCTCTGTTGACTATGCCAATGCCTTTGTGTGGATCACGACAAACTGGAAAATTCTTGAAGAGATGGGAATACCAGATCACCTGACCTGCCTCCTGAGAAATCTGTGTGCAGGTCAGGAAGCAACAGTTAGAACTGGACTTGAAACAATAGACTGGTTTCAAATCGGGAAAGGAGTACTTCAAGGCTGTATATTGTCACCCTGCTTATTTAACTTATATGCAGAGTACATAATGCGAAATACCGGGCTAGATGAAGCACAAGCTGGAATCAAGATTGCTGGGAGAAATATCAGTAACCTCAGATATTGAGATGACACCACTCTTATGGCAGAAAGCAAAGAAGAACTAAAGAGCCTCTTGATGAAAGTGAAAGAGGAGAGTTAAAAAGTTGACTTAACTCAACATTCAGAAGACTAAGATCATGGCATCCTGTCCCATTACTTTATGGCAAATATATGGGGAAACAGTGGAAAGTAACAGACTTTTTTTTCTTGGGCTCCAAAATCACTGCAGATGGGGACTGCAGCCATGAAATTAAAAGACATTTGCCCCTTGGAAGAAAAACTATGACCAACCTAAACAGCTTATTAAAAAGCAGAAACATTACTTTAGCAACAAAGTTCCATCTAGACAAAGCTATAGTTTTTCCAGTAGTCATGTATGGATGTGAGAGTTGGAGTATAAAGAAAGCTTAGTGCCAAAAAATCGATGCTTTTGAACTGTGCTGTTGGAGAAGACTCTTGAGATTTCCTTGGACAACAAGGAGATCCAACCAATACATCCTATAGGAAATCAGTCCTAAATATTCATTGGAAGGACTGATGCTGAAGCTGAAACTCCAATACTTTGGCCACCTGATGCAAGGAACTGACTCATTTGAAAAAGACCCTGATGCTGGCAAAGATTGAAGGTGGGAGCAGAAGGGGACAACAGAGGATGAGATGGTTGGATGGCATCATGGACTCAATGGACATGGGTTTGCATAATCTCTGGGAGTTGGTGATGGACGGGGAGGCCTAGTGTGCTGCAGTCCATGGGACTGCAAAGAGTCACACACGACTGATCGACTGAACTGAACTGAACTGAACCAGACCTACTCCCATAATATACATTCTGAGATACCAGGATTAGTTAGAAGGTTTTCAGGAAGGAGAAACTGTGCTCAGGCAGGATACATTGTTTTTATATAATCCCTAGTACAGAGTTTAAACTGAGTTGTTTGTTGTGTAGACATCAGTTCCAAGTGTAAAGAAAAAAACTGTTTCATATGGCTAAGATTAAGGAATGTAGAGAGAAAAAGAAAAAACAAGACATTTGTCCTTTCATCCTCCTTGAGAATTCCAGACCCCTGTCTTCTCCTTGAGAATCCCAAATCCCTCTCTCCTTGGGGACCCCTGGACTTCTTATCAACCTGCCTAGGAATTGACTTTCTCAGTATTTCATGCCTGTATTCTGTTGTTGTCTAGAGAGTCCAGTGCAGAGGCCCTTCTTAGAATGGGAAATGTGAATTCAAGAGTCAGATCCCTCCAGCTTTGTTGCACATGTGCTAGTTAAGAGTACTTGATATACGTTCTTTTATCTAGTTTGGAGACCATCCTTTAAATGTTGTCTTTTTCAGTGTGTATAATCTCTTAGTTGTAGTTCACACGACATCTGATCTTTATTCAAATATAGATTATTATGATCACATTTAGAAAAGCTTAGAATATTTTTCTGCTAATTCAACTAAGCGTTATATAATGTAACAGAGCACCAAGGAACCATCTTGGACATAGATAATAAATACTAAGTCTCAATAGATAGAAAACTTTAATATCCATGAAGGTATACTAGTGAGACATAATTTTCCTCTCTAGATCATTCTTTCTACTGAAGTGAAGCCACTCAATTGTGTCCAACTCTTTGTGACCCTGTGGACTGTAGCCTGCCAGGCTTCTCTGTCCATGGGATCTTCCAGGCAAGAATACTGAAGTGAGTTGTCATTTCCTTCTCCTTTCTGCTAAATCCAGCCAAATTAACGCTTATTTGTTCAAAATAAGTCTGGTTTCAATAAACGTGGCCTGATTATTCATACAATTGCTCATATGGGCTCTTCTAAGTTGGCTACTGCACTGGAGCCTTTCATTAGGATCTTCAGAGTAAACTTTTAAAAGGCCTCTCAAGGCCAAGAAAGCCATGCCCATGGCTTGCCTTCAGATTTTGCCTGTGATATCTCTTTTTTAGATATCCAGAATATCTAGATTCTTGCACATGTCAAGAGACAATCCATTTCATTAGGTTCATAAGTTTGCTCAGAACTCAAGAATCTCCAATTTCTGGAGGAACCAGATAGACAGAAAAGGAAAATATTTTAATTTTACCCAGAGGTGTACATTACCAAAGTGTTGTAAATCATAAGTAGCTCGTAGAAAAGGGCTTTTCAACATCTGAAAAACAAAGATTAGAAGCCAGTAGTATGTTAGACAAGTCATAAAAATTATAATCATATTTAACTGTCCATTTAATCCCATATAGTTAATCTTTGTTCCATTTGGTCCAGTTTTTTTTCCTATTAGTTTTGTCAACCTTGCCTCATGATTAAGGGTGATAGTGACAGTGATAATTTTAAGAGGTTTGTAAAGTTTTTGTTAATGTTTGTATGATTTGTTCAGTGAAGTGGTTGTCTTGATCACTGGATTGTAGAACCTATATTCCAGGTGGGAAACATATTTTGTAACCTTTTCCTTTTCACTGTGAAAGCATCAGCCCTGTAGCCAGGGAAGGCTTTAATCCATCAAATAGAAACTGAGGTTTATTAGGGAGCCAGGAAAAGCTAAGCCACCATCTTGGATTTCTCAAAGCCTTGAATTTTTTTTAAGTTATAGCTATTGTCTATTCATTTAAAATTTACTGATTTAGGAGTAGACTGTTGTCATGTTTTAAGGACATCAGGATAGCAAAAGTCTGACCATCATTAATTGTAGAAGCAGAATGAACTTTATATGTGTCATAATACTCATAAATCATTGTGAAATGGTACTCATTTACTTTATCAAAGTAACAAAATATTTTTTAAAAATATAGATCATTTAAAGGCAAAGAAATTTACATAGTCTGTTATCAAAAGTCACATTCCGAGAAAATTTTGTATTCTTAACAGAGAAAACCAAATTCCAATGTGATACTAGCTTACTGTTAATAACAAAATTTGTTTATCTAGTTAATTTTAATTTAATCTTAGAAAGTCCTTTCTATAAATCTTGAAGAGGTAGTATTTTTCTAAGGCATCAGAGTGAAACAATAGCTATCTATAATGACAAAAAGACATACATAAAATCTGACTACAATGCAGTTGACAAAAGTAACTTGGTTACTGCTGTGACATGTAACACTTTAAGACAGTAACTAGAATTATGACTAAAAACATTTTACCAGGACATACAAATCTTTATGCTGCTGCTGCTGCTAAATCGCTTCAGTCGTGTCCGACTCTGTGCGGTCCCATAGACAGCAGCCCACCAGGCTCCCCCGTCCCTGGGATTCTCCAGGCAAGAACACTGGAGTGGGTTGCCATTTCCTTCTCCAATGCAGGAAAGTGCAAAGTGAAAGTGAAGTCGCTCAGTCTTGCCCGACTCTTCTCGACCCATGGACTGCAGCCTACCAGGCTCCTCCGCCCATGGGATTTTCCAGGCAAGAGTACTGGAGTGGGGTGCCATTGCCTTCTCCGAAGATGTTATGAATTCTGTACAATTTCTGATCATCTCTATTGGCAACATCTACCATACAGTGTTAGCTGAGAAGATTCATTACTTATCTGACAGTACTTCCCATGCACCTAGGGCTTCCCTGGTGGTGCAGAGGTTAAAGCGTCTGCCTGGAATGAGGGAGACCCAGGTTAGACCCCTGGGTCAGGAAGATCCCCTGGAGGAGGAAATGGCAACCCACTCCAGCACTCTTGCCTGGAGAATCCCATGGAGGGAGGAGCCTGGTAGGCTACAGTCCATGGGGTCGCAAAGAGTCGGACACAACTGAGCGACTTCACTTCACTTCCCACGTACCTTCCTATCGCTTCTCTAGGGGATCTTCCCTACCCAGGAATAGAACCAGGGTCTCCTGCATTACAGGCGGACTCTTTACTAACTGAGATAGCAGGGAAGCCTTTTAACATACCAAATGAACCTAATTAGTTTAATATCTATCTTTGAGAGGCCTAGGACCTTCCCATGTGGTGTTAGTGGTAAAGAACCCGCCTGCCAGTTCTGCCAATGCAGGAGACGCAAAAGACACAAGTTCAATCCCTGGGTCAAAGATCGCCTGGGGTAGTGAGTGGCAACCCATTGTAATATTCTCGCTGGGAAAATTCCATGGATAAAGGGACTTGGTTGGCTATAGTTCATGGGGCTGCAAAGGGTCAGACACGACTGAGTGAGCACATTGGGATGCCCCTGAAGCATCCCAAAGTTAGCTAGAGGTCAAACGAACTTTATTAGAATTTGGTCTTAGAAAGTTTCATCAAAAAATATAGAGTTTAGAACATTCAGTGAGACAGGATCATAGGTCACTATGAAACTGTAGTTACTCATTCAGCCAAAGTAACAATAAAAGATTTCAAAGGTAAATATAGAAAAGATCACTTAAGAGGTAAAGAAACTTACAGTCTGTTATCAAAGGTGGTTCAATGTCTCAAGAAAACTTGTATCATGTACAAAATACTTTTCTTGGGGTCCACTTTCCACAAAACTGTTTATCACTCTCTGTATCCCTAATTTTATTTGTCCATTCAGAAACAGCCACCTGTAAGTCAGATTTATTTCCTTTTCCCTTAAAATGTAATTCTGTTCCTCATACCTTCTTTTGCAGCTGTCGCCTGCTTCCATGGGCTTCCCTGATGGCTCAGTTGGTAAAGAATCCGCCTGAAATGCAGGAGACCTAGGTTCAATTCCTGGGTCGGGAAGATCCCCTGGAGAAGGGAAAGGCTACCCACTCCAGTAACCTGGAGAATTCCATGGACTATACAGTCTCAAAGAATCGGACACAACTGAGTGACTTTCACTTCACTTCCTGCTTCCTTTACATATTGAAATGTTTCCCTTATCATTTTGGTAGCTTTAATTATGTGTTGTCATTTTTAACACTTAAAAAAAAACCCTCTCTCTAGTGAGAAACAAGAAGAAAGCAATTGTGAACTGTTTGTCATATTGGCATTCTCTGATTAGCAAACTTAAGAACATGTTCTGTAACCTCCAAAACATGCATTTTCCAAAAGCATAAATTCTTTTCTCAAAGTGGCACAAGACATGTTTAATAAATGCAAGCATCCTTAGTTTCTCTCTTTCAAGAAGACACAAGTAGGTAAATTTAGATTTGTTTCATTTGTAAGCACTTACTTTTCTTTAAGCCAATTAAGTAGAGCTCATTTACACATTAACCTCAGCAATATTATCCAAAGACAAAGAAACATACTGAGAGATACATATATCCAGACAGAGATCTCATTTCATTTTTTAATATTTTTATCAGGCATTGTAGTTAAATTTATTAGTTTATAAATAACAGAATAGTCAAATTTACATATTTGATTTAAAATCGTTTTTCCCCCTTGGCTTGAAGTTCTAATAAGTATCCCAAGGCTGACGTCCCAGGAAAACTGGTCTGTATTTGTACTTCAAGGACATGATAAGAGTTAACTTCAAGTTTTCTTCTGAGAATGTTTTTATTCTCTGAGAGTTAGTGTTCTGAAAAAAATGTATTGTATCAAGCTAGCTTTCTCTAACTACACATGCAAAAAGAACAAGTTTTGGAATTTCAAAACAGTTTCATTTCAACTGATTTTTTCTGGAGCCTAAAGAATATTGTGACCACATGATGTTAAATTATATTTTCCTTATTTATAAGTTTATAATTATTGGTTGACCAGTCTGCAAAAATTTTCTAGGGGGTCTGTCAGATGAAATTCAGGGAGCACTTCTCATGTTGAGTCAAATTATTACTATATACTCACTGGCAAAACCAAAGGAAACCAAATCCTTGCCAGCCAAACAGAAGCCACAAAACAAAAAAAAAAAAGCAAAACTCAAATAGCCCAAGGCTTAAATTGGCTTCCAAGTCCCCCTAAGCCTGTGGCCTTAGTCCAAGTGGCACCTTACAAACAGGATGAAAAAAAAATTCTCCAAAGGGAACATAAGGTTCGCCAAACAGACAAAGTCAAGTGGCCTCAGAGTGTATGCCGGAGGACTTACCAAAGTGCTGCCAGAGGTGTCATGACATCCAAAACGCTACTTTCTCCTTCCTCAGAATATTTTCTCAGCAGGAAGTCAGGATTGTTGTGGGCAGGAGAGGAGGATGTCCTCAAGGGAAAGGTAGCTTTGGCAGCTGCTAGGGAAGCCTCTCTCCTATCTTCCATCCCTGCCCCATACACCAACTACCAAAATGGCAGTCTGGATATGATTGGGACATGGCCCTGTGGTGGGGGAATGCCTGGCCATTTGGCCTCCAGAGGAGTCTCCCAACCACCCTCTGTCCCCCCCCCCATCCCCACCCCCAGGAGGCTGGCTTGGAGAAAAACTCAGTCCAGTCAAGCCTAGCAGCCCCACAGGGCCACCTGCCCACCAGTCAATCCCAGACGAGCCCCCAAAATTCTGTTGCCAGAACTCAGCCTCTGTTCACTGGTGCCAGAGAGAAACATAGAGACAGTTTTGGGTGCAGTAGCTTTTATTGCTTTGCCAGGCAAAAGGGGCTACAGTGAGCTAAGGCCCTCAAGACTGTGTTGAACCATCCTTCCCCCACCCCACTGCAGGAGAGGTAGTGAGAAGTTTCAGTGTTTAAGGAGAAGGAAGTGATCAGCTCAAGGCTAGTTCTTGGATTGGTTGGCACCAAGCTAAAGTTTCAAGCATCTCCAATTTTGTTTCAACCAGTTCAGGATCTATGTTCTTGTGGTCAGCAATTTTTATCTGGGGGTGGAGGCTGCTTCCTGTAAAAACAATCTAGGAATATGTATCAGGTCTTTATATCCTTCAGGGAACTGGGAGTTCAGTAACTGTGCTATGTGGCAGAATTATAGTCTAAATTGTTACCAGTTCCTTAGCCCAACAGCTATTCTTTGTTTCTGTATCTTCACATTTCCTAATCACTAACTCTTGAGTCAGCATTTTGCTTCAAAAGACAAGGACACAGGGGTTTGTACAGTTTCAAGGGTAGGGGTGAGTCCAGAGGTCAGGCTGGAGAGGTGGCTTAGGTGGTTTGCCCACCCAAGTGGTACTGTGTGCAGGGGGCATGTACAGTATCCTGCTTTGGCTCTGGGCTCTTCAGAAGTAACAGTTGAATTTCTTGGTCTCTTTTGTTCAGAATTTGCCCTACCCATGCTTGCATTTTTAGTCCCATTTAGTTTTTTTGTGTTCTGTTGCTGGAAGAGAAGCATGTTGAGCTGCAAGCGCTGCAGCACTGCAACAAAGGGTCCCAGCCTGTCTCATTCTTATGTTGGTAAAAGTGAAATTGTTAGTGGCTCAGTTCCTTCTGTCAGACTCTTTGTGACCTCATTGACTTAGCCAGCTAGGCTCTTCTATCCATTGGAATTCTCCAAACAAGAATACTGGGGTGGGTAGCCATTCCCTTCTCCTGGGGATCTTCAGAACCCAGGGATGGAACCCAGGTATCCTGCATTGCAGGCAGGCTCTTTAACTTCTGAGCCAAGTACATGCCAAAGTTTAACCATTCCATTCCCAGTCAATAGACATTTAGATGTTTTCCGATTTCTGCTATTACAAATTTGTGGTAAATAAATTTTGCCTGACAGTTTTCCTACAGATTAAATTATGTCCTCATGATAAATCCTTGCAATGAAAAGAATTGAAGAGTTATGCTCATACTTGGGTTCTTATTTTCCAAATTTTACCCATTAACTCCTACCTACAGTTAAATTTTCCACTGAACTCTCCGAAGCACATTAGAAGAATTCTAAGTTTTGTGTAGACATTTAAAACTTTTAGAAATATTTACTTCACATACAACTTTTGAGAAACACAGCAAGCAGATCTCTCATTTTCAACTTGCCTCTACAAATTCTCAAACTTACGAAGTATAAAAGCAACTGAACTCATAAAGTCATGGTGGAAATGCGGGAAGTACAGAATTAAGCAATAATTACTGCCAGTAACAGGTAATCAGATGTTGGGCATGCATGCAGACAGGCAACAAAGGCGTCTAAATTTTAAAAGAATTTTCCGACTTGAATTCGTTTCAAAACCTTCAAGTGGGTCTTTTTGGTAAGGCTATAAGTGAAGAAAATGAGAACACATATCTGAACATAAGTGGACTATTTTACAGGTTTTTTTGAGTGCGAACACTGGAAAACAGTCAACTATTCTATTTCACTAATCTACTACCTGAGAACATCTTTAAAAGTTCGATATAGTATCACTGGTCTAGGGCCCAAAGATACAGTTGGCCGGACCTCGGCTCCTAGACGTACTGAGTCAGGGTTCTCCAGCCTTGCCAGTTTTCTTCAGGTCAACCCTAGCCTTCCTCCTCAGGTGCGTCAATATAGGCTCTGAGTGGTGGCTGACATGGTGAACAGGTGAGCAGGGTAAGGCTCCTTCAGATTTCTATTCTGATCTTAGTCTTCGGCTAAACAGCCAGATTTCCGACCCGTTGAAGAAAAAAGCACTGATGAATTAGTGCTGCGTTAACACTCAGCCTTGAAGGTTAAGACTTATCAGTGAGCTTCGCTTCCACAACGGTACAGAACCCACGCCTACGCCCTCCTTTCCATCCTCCTCCCTCTCCTTCCCTGGGAAACAGGACGCAGCCAGTCCTCCGCCCGGCGAGCGGCAGTGACGTCAGCATCAAGGAGAGCCGAGGGATCTTTTCCCCTCCAAGGGTTAGGGTCTTTTCCCCGCGCTGTTCCATTGCCTCTTCGGGAGGTTTCTCTGTGGGAGGAACTACAGTTCCCAGCAGCCCTTGCGGCGGGGGAAGTTGGCCCGAACTACAGTTCCCAGCGGTCTTTGCGCCGGGGGCTGGAAGCCAGGGCGGCGCGAGGGAGGCTGGGCGTCGCGGGCCTAGTGGGCTGCTCTTCCCGGGAAGCGGCGTGCATCTCTTTACGCCCGCGGCGTCGGCGGCCCGGCGGCGTAGTCGGCGGCTCAGCGGTCACGCGGGAGCGGGTCACGGCGGCGCGGGGCTGACGGCCGGCCAGGCGGGGGAGGCGGCCGCGGAGACCGCAGCGTGGGTGCCGGCAGGCGGGCGGTCGCGGAGATGGGAGACCCAGGGTCTGAGGTGAGTCGCGGGCTGGGCCGGGTGTGCTGCGGCCTCAGCGGGTGCGGACTGGGCCCGGGGGCCGTCAGATGACCCTCGGTCCGAAGCCTGGGGGCCAAGGGGCGTGGGCCGGGGGCAACAATGGCCGCCCGGCCCCGGGGCCGGGGCTGGCCTGGGCGCTGCGCGGGTTCCGAGGCCCGTTGGCCCCGCGGGCAGGCTTCCTTCCTCGGGAGAAGGGGCCGGCGAGGGCCTGCGGTCCCAGCGCCAGCGCTGTTCTCCGGCGGGTCGCGGGGGCTGCGGCTCCGGGCGGTCTCCTCGAGAGCTCTGCCTTTTCATTCCCTTTGGAAAAATCGCCTCCTGCGAGCCGTGGCGGTCTGGATAACCGTGTTTTGGCTTACTTTATAGATAATAGAATGTGTCCCTCCAGCTGAGCCCGAGGCGTCCGAGTCAACCGTGGAGGAAAACGAAGATGACATCCAGTTTGTGAGTGTAAGTAGCAGCGGTATTTGGGTTTTTCCGAGTCAGAGATTGTGCGGGACAAGCCGCGATGTGATTTCCCTGGCCTGGTCACTCATCGTCCAGCAAACGTGTGGACGTCTCATCCCGACTGGACAGTGTGGAGCAGGGCACAGGAGTAGATATCAGAGTGGACACCGTGGAGCAGGGCATAGGAGTGGGTATCAGAGTGGACACCGTGGAGCAGGGCATAGGAGCGGGTATCAGAGTGGACACCATGAAGCAGGGCACAGGAGCGGGTATCAGAGTGGACACCGTGAAGCAG
>NW_024070195.1:47519162-47519278 GCF_014754425.2 Oryx dammah
CACAGGAGCGGGTATCAGAGTGGACACCGTGGAGCAGGGCACAGGAGTAGATATCAGAGTGGACACCGTGGAGCAGGGCACAGGAGCGGGTATCAGAGTGGACACCGTGGAGCAGG
>NW_024070195.1:47524278-47659232 GCF_014754425.2 Oryx dammah
CACAGGACCAGGTATCAGAGTGGACACCGTGGAGCAGGGCACAGGAGTGGGGATCAGACGGGACACTGTGGAGCAGGGCACAGGAGTAGAGCGTTTGCCCAGAAAGAGGTCTTGGCTGCCCCCTTAGCCATGGCAGAGACTGTAGCCATCGCAGAGACTGTGGCCTGCGGGCCTGTTGGAGCCTGGATCCCGCCTCCCCCTCTCCTTTGCACACGGAGCCGCTGGTGTGCACAGGGTTCTGGTCTTCTAAGACTGTTTGAATTGAGACCAGAGTAACTTCTGAAAGATGGCCCCCAGGTTAGGGAGAAGGGGCTGCTAGTGATGGGGAAGGAGGCGGGCTGCAGGAGGTCAGCATCAGAACCTGTGTGTCTCTGTAGAGTGGGGGCAGGTGCCCTGAAGACCTGACTGAGCTCTGAGGTCACCCTGTTACATCACAGTCCCGCAGGGCAGGTTCACAGTGAGGGGCCTGCATCACAGGAGCAGCCTGTATCTTTCTGTATTTATCCCCTTCTGACAAGAGTTCTCAAGCGTTAGCGAGTGGAAGTGTGTGGAATCCTGCTCCCCACTCCAGACCTATTTGTAGGATTTGTAGGTAGGGCCCAGGAATCTTCATGTCGGTGCAGGGGTATAGGAAACTCTGAACACAGTTAGATAAACATTGGTTGCAATAACCGAAGGAGGTGCTGTGATAAATTGGGGGATAATTTCCACCTCAAACAGTTAAAGTTTCATAAAGATTCTGCTTAAAGTAGTTAGCTGGAGAATTTTACTGTAAAGGATTCTTTTTGAATTCTGCAGTTAGTTGAAGTTTTGTTATTGAAAGTGTATACTCTTTCTTTCGGAGAAGAAAATGGCAACCCACTCCAGTGTTCTTGCCTAGAGAATCCCATGGACAGAAGAGCCTGGCAGGCCATGGTCCATAGGGCTGCGGAGTGGGACATGACTGAAGCGACTAAGCATGCATGCATGCAGTTTTTCTTTAATTCCCTGTTGGATGTGTATTTGTGTATTTTGGTTCTTGGGCAGTTTTAGTTTTGAAAGATTGGTTATTAAACAGTGTCCTCTATGTACCCCAACATTAGACCATTGTGATGATCTATTGTGTTTCAGTGGGTTTGTTTAGGAGTCTTTCACAAGATCATTTCTTGGCTTTTTTTGTCTTTGCCCGTCTATGTGGTATGCTGTCCTTTTCATTGTAAATTTTTTTAAGTTTTGGGGAATGGTGGTAGAAGAAATTGAACTCTGAAGTTTGTTTGGCTCTTTAGGATAAATGTTTCAGGTTTTCCCTGAATATGGCAAAATTTATGAATGGAGAATATTTACTTTGGCATTTTGTGGAAATTAAAGAGGGACACACTTCTTCATGGACTATAGGGCTTACTTTGAGAGTCACAGATGGACTCTACAAAAATAAGATTTAAATAAATATATATATATAGGTACTTGGTCGAATGGAGAATTGTATTGTAGCTTGTTAGTACCTATTATAAGCTTGTGTTACTCTGAAGTTGGATATTCTTTTAAGTATTACTTTAAATGTAGAGGATCTGTTTTATCTTTGTATCCAGAATAGAAAATATACAACCAGTGTAATTGTGTTCAACTTCATACATTTTGTATTCATCTCTCTTTGCAAATATAAGTTCAAAGGTTTGCTAGTTCCAAATGGAGACGTGACTTACATGTATTAATGCAATTACAGTACCAGAAGAAACCTATTACAGACATTCCTTCTGCCTTTTTGGTGATAAAACTTCAGTGAACACGTTAGAAACAGAATCTTTTACTTCACTCTGTAACCCAATCTTATATTTGACAGCTCTGGATATTGCTTGTTCAATAAAGATAATGACTAGTTCTGTACTTAAGATTTTTTCAGATACAAAAAGCACACGGTGATGTTTCTTCTTGATTTACTCTGGTTTAGATTTATTCATTCTTTGTTTAACTCTCCCATCTTTAATCCGTGTGTGTCCGCCTAGTAGCACAGTAGTCTTTGTGTGGTTTGGAAAATGCAGAGTTCAGAACTAAACTTAGCATGCTGAAGGAGAGGAAGGCTATAGATGTGGAGGTGCAAAAATGAGCCTTTCCATTTAAATTTTATTGAAATACACATATAGAGAATTGCACAGTTCATAACTGTACCCTCTGACTTTTTCAGAGCCAGCACACCTGTGTAAACAGCCCTTAACTCAGGAGACAGAATGTTATCCTAAGGTAGTGGTTTAGTCGCTAAGTCGTGTCTGACTCTTGGACTCTTGCTACCCCGTTGACTGTAGCCTGCCATGCTCTTCTGTCTGTGGGATTCTCTAGACAGGACTACTGCAGTGGGTTGCCATTTCCTTCTCCAGGGGATCTTCCTGACCCAGAGATCGAACCCCAGTCTCCTGCATTGCAGGCAGATTCTTTACCAACTGAGCTATGAGGGAAGCCCAGATGTTACCATACACACTTTTCATTTAGGTTTTTTGCTCTAATTTTCTCTCTAATTTAGTGATATTTCCTTTCCCTTTTTCAGCCATCATCTTTATTCTCTGCATCCTTTGAAACTGCAGGTATGTTAGTTAATTTACTCCCAGAGAACCATGTTAACTTAGGGCTAATGACATGATCTTTCACAGATAAAAGATATACTTTCGATAAGAAGGTATCAGAACTGCTGAGGCAGCCTGTTATAATGTTGGTAACAGCATGTGAGGTTTAGGCTTCAGCCAAGATGATTGGTATAATGTGGAATCATTGAACATGTGGAAATAGGGAAGAAAATCCAGGTATATTTTCATAAATTATTTCAAGGGGTCTTGGACAGATAGTGGGGTGGTTTTCGGCTGAGTGTCTTGGGGTTGTAACTAGCTCAGTAAATGTTGACGCTCATAATATGTCAAGTCCTGAATGAAGGACTGTAGAGCTGCAGAGATTAGCTGGAAATAAATCCTACTCATAAGTGTCAGTGTTTCAGTGTGAGAGATGAGATAGGGAGGAGGACTTTGTAAATAGTTGTAGGAGAGAGTTCTTTTATAAAAAGTACATGATGCAAAAAAAAAGAAAGGCAATGTGCTATTAAAAAAAGACATGATTTTCAGTTCGTTACTTTTGCACAGGGAGCATTTTGTGTTTGTATGTGTTTAAAAGGGTATTTTGAGATGAAACAAGTCATCAAAATGAGAAAACAATTATGCTTAGTTCTGGAGGATAATTTTTTTTTTTTTTTTTTTAAATGGGAGAGGGGCAGTGGGACAGATAGTATAGATTTTGAATTGTGGACTAAATTTGAATTAAAGTAGGCATTTGGGAGTCATTTGAAATGTTTGAATCAGGCAGGATTGTAGAAGTTCATTATGTGTGGAACTTTTCTTTGTGTGGGAAAATATATCAGTTATTTAGGGTTTCAGATTAGATTTTTGCATCTCTGCTTAAATTCATGTTGTTTGTTTTAGACTGAAGTAGACTGTCTGCCTTTTCTGTAGACTGTATTTTAATATATTGATGTCACTTTTCAGTTAGTAGGTAATTGGTGTTGGCATTGTATGAGAATCAGTTTTCTAATAACAAGATGAAAACTTTTTTGGAGAAGGAAATGGCAACCCACTCCAGTATTCTTGCCTGGGAAATCCCATGGGCAGAGGAGTCTTGTGGGCTACAGTCAGGGGGTTGCAAACGAGTTGGACAGGACTTAGCAACTAACCAGCAACATCATCTCATACAGGTACAAAATTAAAGAAATAGAAAACAAATTAAAGATGAAAGCTTTTTATTTCTTTAAAAATATTTTTTAAACCTTAGAATATTAAACCATGTTCCTCAACTGTTTTGCTTCTGCCTGTGCTCCTGCCCCTAAATTGTTTGGCCTTGGAATAGAATTCTTTGACTTTGTTACTGTATTGGAGGGAAAGAGTTGATAGATGGAACAAATTTAAGAAAAAAAATACCTTGTGATTGGAGAACCACATGCGTTTATACTTTCTGATCTAAGCAGACATTGTAAACATAATAAGAAATTACCTTTTCTTAATATTGGTATTATAAACATTATTGTTTAGGGAGAATTAATAACTTATCTTTTGGTCAGTTTTATGAATTATTCAGAGTTGGGAACAAGAGCAGACAGTCTTTTTGCTCATGTTAAAGGAGAAAGTAGCTTATCTTAGAAGCTTAGGAAATAAGTATTGATTTAAAAGTAGCATGTATACTTTGGACTGGCTCAGAGTTGGTGTGGCCACACAGCCAGCGTTGTGATTACAGAATCAGGGGGCCTCACTTAGTTTTCTCCTTTGTTACATGGCGTAAAAGCCAAGTAGTGGGGGATTGAATGGAACAGTGCAAGTGAAAAGTTTACCACCATTGCTTGTATGAGGCTCAGTGACAGATGTTCCCCCATTAGAGTGAAATAAATGGAGTGCCAAAGGGTTTTGATTCGTTAGGTTCATTATGATGGAAGCTTGTCCATATCCACTGTAAAAATTAGCTGGAGTGTAACCCTAACCTTCTGTTTCTTCCACTCAGCCTCTTCCTTTTGGGGTCTCAAACACATGCTGTCTTCTTCTACCCGTCTGTCACTTATAACTCCGTAACACTCTTTGAGTGAATGAATAAATGACCCCTGCTTTTTCTCATTTATGGGCCTCAATCCTGATTGTTTATTCTGCTGGGAATCCTAAGTCGTTATCGTTGAGTAGTTCAGGAGTGGGCTTGTGTCAGTGTTGTGGCCGACCCCAGTGGGGCGTTTCTGCTGCTCTGATCTCTCCTTATTCCTGCCTTTCCTTCTGTTTCTGCAGCTCCTTTTTCATCATTTGTGGCCACTGTCCCGATGGTGGTGTTTTCTGCGTATCCCATTGTGCTTTGTGCCCTGTTAGCCTGTCATCTCCCTTTTTTCTCTACCTGCTTTCCCTTCGTGGAAGCTCTGCCCCAGCCTCTGTGTGTTCCCGGTTTCTGGTAGCTCAGGAACTTTCTTGGTGTGCTGTCTCAGTGGGCATGTAATAAAGTTCCTAATGTACATTTCTTGAGGAGAGCAAGCTATTATAGTTTTTCTCCTCCACTACCTTCTTGGCTTGACTGTATGACTTTGACAATCTTATGACAGGTGGCAGGTTTGGGTCTTAAAGTAGGTGAGTCACCTCTGTGATCCCAGAGGAGAATATTATTCTTACCCTCTTTTTTTAAATGTCCATTTTTATGGTTTAGGCAGAAATCCTGATTACTTTATCATGTGACCCCCTGCCCAGTTTTGCTGTCTGGTTTTATCTTAGCAGCTGAATCACCTCTCTGTGGGCTTCCCCTGTGGCTCAGTTGGTAAAGAATCTGCCTGGAAAGCGGGAGACCTGGATTCTATCTCTGGGTTGGGAAGGTCCCCTGCAGAAGGGAAAGGCTGCCCACTCCAGTGTTCTGGCCTGGAGAATTCCATGGACTGTATAGTGTTTGGGGTTGCAAAGATTGGACACAACTGAGCAGCTTTTCACTTTCACCCCCCTGCAGGGAAAGCACTTTCCTGCTTGGGGAGGGATGGAAGCCTGGGAGAGAAGCAAGCTGTCTGTAGGACTGGATGCCATGTCTCAGAGAGAGGATCTTTACCTAGATGTTATCCTCTGTCTCCTGACCCCAGGTCTTTTTCTGTTAGTTTTTCCACTGAACATATTGCTTTGGCTTCCCAACAGCCATCTTTCCCAACCTGAGAAATCTTTCCCCACCTGAGAAATCTTTCCCCGGCCCTAATCTCCCCTGTGCTCCTTTCTCTTTTTTCAACATAGACTTTTTGAAAGAATAATCACTCTTGGCCTTTGCTCCTCATTTTCTGCTTAATGTTGTAGTCTGACTTGTATGCTCACTGCTTTCTTGAAAGTTGCTCCCTCAAAGACATTTTAAAATCTCCTTGTTGCTAAATTCTGTGGCTTTTTTTTTTTTTTGGTGCTCAATATTTTTGGCCACATTTGCACTGATACCTTTTCATTGAGGTTTTCTCTATCTTTAGGTTCTTTGGATTTGTGCATTCCTGATTATTCCTAGATCTCTGATTACTTACTTAGCTCTTCTTAAATCTTAAAATTCCATCATTTCCTCAAGAACCTCCTCGAATTTCTTCTTTGTCGTCTTTGCTCTCCTTGGTAATATCATAGTTCCAGTTTAGTTCTAGAGTTAATAATTTTCTAGGGGAGCAGCTTTCCAGTCTGCATTTTCAGTAATGTTCCTGTACCCAGATTACAGGCCTGCCTTTCCAGCTGTCTGCCAGTTGCCTCTGTCTGCCAGTTGTACATCATCCCATTATGGCCAGAAGAATGCCAGCCTTCCATCTCCATATTCCAGATGTATACCTTTTATGTGACTGTTTAGTCATTCAGGCTTGAAATCTTAGAGATAGCTCTGACTTCTTGTTATTGTTTGACTTCTGTTTTTTATAGTTGATTATTTTTTGGTGTTTGTTTCCACCTCACCTTTGTATCCTTTTGTATATGCACCATGAAAGTGAAAGTGTAATCGCTTAGTCATGTCCAACTCTTTGTGAGCCCTTGGACCGTAGCCTGCCAGGCTCCTCTGTCCATGTAGTTCTCTAGACAAGAGTACTGGAGTGGGTTGCCATTTCCTTCTCCAGGGGTTCTTCCCGACCCAGGGATTGAACCTGGATCTCCTGCATTGTGGACAGATTCTTTAAGGTCTGAGCCACAAAAAAAGCCCTTCTGTTATTTTTGCCATCTCTGCTATTTAGTTTTGCATTATTATATTGTGGACTGATAAATTATCCTGCTCCTGCTTTTCTTGCTGCCATACTTCTCTGTGTGATTGATGTTATTCCCATCTTAATATTTATTGATTGCCTTTTGCCTACAGAATAAGATCTAGGCTTTTAAGTTTCATGTTCAAGACTTGGTCTATGGTAGAGTCAGAGTGGATGGAAAGAAAAGATGAAGGAGAGCCAGGTTTGATGCGCAACTGCAGGGGGCTGAGATACAGCCCAGCTTCTAGCCAGAGATCCCCATCTCATCTGAAAGCATTGGCTTAGAGTATCTGTGTTCTTGCGGCACTGTTCCTGTGTTACTAGTCCTCTCCCCAAGGAGTCAGCACAGTCCCAATACCCTTCGTGGCTTGGGCTCTTCCAGGTTTTATCATTTATTAGTCATGGACTCTGAGGATTTTCCTCTGCATTTGTTCTGATTATTTTGTACCACCCGTAAGGGTTCCTCTTCAGAAGAGTTCTCACCTGTCAGTCCCAACATCGACAAAAAGGATTGCCTTAAATGCTAACTTAGCTCAAGTAGCTCTGCATGATTTGTTTGTTTGTTCTTTTCTAGGAAGGACCGTTGAGACCTGTTCTAGAATACATTGACCTGGTCAGCAGTGATGATGATGAGCCCAGCACCTCTCAACGTGAGGTGAGTACATTTCACTTGTGTTTCTTTGCTTTTCATAGTTCAGAGACGTCCTCTAAAGGGAGTCATCAAGTCAATGTTTAGGTGCTGTTGTGCTCCAGGAAACAGCCCATTTCTGTTGGAATAGCCCTGAGAGGTAGTCCAGGGAGTCCTTAGCCTGGAAGATCTGCTTCCAGCTTTGTTCCTCTACTTTGAGCGAGGATGTGAAAGTATTGTAGGACGCAGGAGCGTCCTAAGCCTTGAAGGTGGTATCTGATGAAAGGGAAATGGAATAAAACTGCAAGCCTTTTGGCACCCTTTTTCTTTCCTGTCTTTCCTCAGATGCCCTATAGAACTGGATCCTTTTCTTCCAGAACCACGTGGCTGCAGAAAATTTATTCTGTTTGGAAGAAATGCTGTGAGAAGCTCCTTTAGAAATGGAGTGTGGGGAAGGCTGCTGGGTCATTCAGGCATCGTCCCTCTAACCGCCTCTCCCCCTCATATTTGGGGTTTTCTCTGAACTGTCGTTTTTTTGGCTGTGTGTTTGACCCTTAAACTAATACTTCCCTTACTCTGAGAGCCAAAGTAACTGAGCCCTTTGTATCAGTCTTGTTTTGCTTTTGTCTTAGCCCGAATTTCTATTACTGGACTGTTTTCTCGATGGATTAGAGGACTCCTGGCTATGTGTTCAGGGTGGCCTATGATATACAAGGGATTGGGACTGGGACTCACAATCAAAATACCTAGGTGTTAGTTCCCGCTTAGCTCCTTATTATTCTGTGAATTTGGATAGTAGCCTTTTAACTTTAGTTTCTTTATCACACAAGAATAATAACCTACCTCACAGGGTTGTTGTGAGGATGCAATAAGGTTACAAAGCTCCTGAAAACTACAAACTGTAGAGGAGAACTGCCCACCTGGAAAATTTCGTTATTTATGGTCAGTGAATGAGAATTTTTAAAGGGACCTAAAAGTGTCTCTGCAGTGGGGGACTTTTAGAAATATATATTTTTTTCTCTTCAGTGGAACTTTTCCATGTTCTCTCTGCCATTATTCTGCTTGTTGCCTTACACATGTTCAGTGGGATTTTTAAAAAAAACCTATTTTCATCAGTACTCTTGTTACCTCTTATTCTAACATGGAAATAAGCAGCAGGCTAGGATGGTGCCCCTTGAACGGGGCTTGTTTTCGCTCTTTTTTCATAGAGCGCCAGATTAATGCCAGTAGTTGGTATGGGCTTTTGGGGTAATGAAACTTGTGGATTTGACTTCTGTGATCCCGTTGCTGACCTGAAGTGGACTGTATGTTTCATTGTTAATTATAATAATTTAAAAAGTTGAGTTCTACTTACTGGACATGCATCTCTGCACTTGAAAGTTAACATATTAAAAGCATATTTTCTTTCTTCCTTGGTTCTCTTGTTCACGTGGATAACCCAGAGAACGCCTGAGTCTAAGGCGCCATCCTCAGAGAGTCGTCGCCCAGAAATGTGCTCTGGCTGCAGCGCTCCTCCTCCCAGTGGAGACAGCAGCTCCTCCTCTGGGCGCTGCGCCAGCAGTCCTCAAAGGATGGTTTCTCACCCTTCTTCTGTTGAGAACCCATTGGAGACCCAGAGAAATGATCACAGTAATTCAGATATTAAGATCTCTGAGACAGAGACACTTGAGCCATCACAGAATTACCAGAGTCTGCCTCCATCTCCACTCCTGGTCCCCCAAGAGTCTATGGCCTCCTCAGAGGTCAAGGAGGGTTTGCCCGTAGAGTCTCCAGCTTCCCGGCACGGGCGGGATGCCCTCCTCTATCTCCAGACACAGGTGGCTGAGATGTCCCGAGTGATACGTGACCTGCAGTCCAGGAGCTGCTTCCGATTTCATCATTCCTGCACAGGTGAGGCCGCCTCGGTTTCTTGGGACATCTCCACCTCCAGAGAAGAACACTTATCTGCAGTCGAAGAAGAGGCTGAGTGCAAGTCCCCCTCGGCTGACGACAAAGGGCAGCCAGCTGACCCCAGTCAGTCCAGCTTCACAGGGCTACTGAAAAGAATGGAACAGAGAGGTGTTATCAAGAGAGTCACCTTGCAGTCAGAAGCAGAACCGTGCGAGGGGAAGCCTGACTGTGTGACCTCCAAGAAGCGCTTGGTCCCTCCGTTGCATCCTCTTCTGAGAATTGCCACCGCGGAGGTTTTCAAAGACCCTGCTGATTGCCATCCTTCTTCTTTCATGGGACACAGAGTGTATCCTGTGGCTAAGGACACCTCTCCTTTCCAGCCAAATCCCCCAGCAGGAGGCCCCATTGTTGAAGCGCTAGAGCACAGCAGGAGAGGAGGCACCACGTCGCCCCTGGATTCCACCTCAAAGGAGATGGAGGTCATGGGCTGCAGGTTCTACCATGCTGCTTCCATTGCGGCCCGAGCTGCCAGCTACATGGCCTACATGACGCAGTATCAGCGTAAACTCTGGGAAGACGTGGAGGACCTGGTCCATGACCCCGAGTTTGATCGTGGGAAGGCAAGATGTATCATATCTGATGGCATGGATGCAGGCCTCTGGCAGCTCTGTACTACCAGGGACATAATGGACTCTGTGGTCAGAGTTATGGCAATGGCAATAGACTACAGAAGGCAGGCTTGGCTTCGGCTCACATCCCTCACAAAGAAGACCCAGGAGAAGATCTCACACTTGCCCTTTGATGGTACTTGCCTCTTTGGACAGGATGTGAATGCTGTTGTTGCAGAAGAAAACAGTGTGAAAGAAAATGACTATAAAGACCACAGTAAATACTATAGCCAGCATCGATACTTCTACAGTCACGACCAGAAAGCACATTGCCACAGTCGTGGGTACTCCCGAGGGGACTGGTACAGACCTCGCAACCACCCCTATAGACACAGAAAAAGGGCAGACTCTCCGGAACGCCATGGGTACAAGAATTAGTGACCCATTCATGGTCTGCAGTGCAGCCATGCACGATGCCCCCTCCCCCACAGGACACTGAACACGTGTCTGGGATGATCACAGCTGACATCGAGTTCTAGACTTTGGGAATGAAGTAGATAATACAGAGACTCACGCTTTCTTGGCCAAGTGAGCAGTAGAGACTTTCAGTTGGATTGAACAAAGGTTTACGCATTATTTCTAGTCCAAAATAAGTCTAGAAGTGGGTCCTCAGGAATCCAAATCCTTTTATGATTAAGGAAAAATATAAAGATTTCTTCCCCCTCAGAAAACTCTCACTGATAAACTGATGGCGAGCAGATTTTGCATCTGGAAATAACCTACTATTATCTCTTAACACCAGAGGCAGATCATTCATTTTTAGGTCATCAGTGCTTCCTTGTTTAGGCTTCCATTTGTCAGATCGTCAAAAAAGATCTTTTTGTCCACAAAACTACAAATCTGTTTTAATCTCTGTGTATCAGGGTGATCAGCTCACCAAGTGTCCATACTGCTGTCAATCTCTCTAAGACTTCAGAATCAGCCTTGAAGCTATATGTCAAGAACTGGAATTCAAATCAAAATTTGCCAAATCCATTCCCTACCGGTGGTGTGGCTGATGTCCTAGATTGGCTGTGGACACCAGCTGGAAGAAGACTTTGCTGTGATAACTCTGTGGAAACTTTCACAGTAACTGTCTTCACCACCCAGAGCTACACAGAATTATCTGCAGTGGTCACTCCCAAGTCTGTCAAGCATCAACAAGCTGTGAGACCTGATCATACTGTTCTCGCAGGATAATCTGGACATTTCACCAAGGTGACCTTGACTGCTTTCTAAACTTTGAGCTTGATGATTGATCAAGCTAAATACAAAAAAAGAGAGAGAGATTGCATATTAGTGCCCTGGAAATCAAGGATTTTACACCGTCTCAGCATGCAAAATCTGAACTCTTGAAAGCAAGAATTCCAAACATGCCTGATAGTCTGGTCCTCTGATTGTAATAAAGGGATGCTATCAGTCTAGATTTTACTGAGAAATCCTTCAGATTCAGAGTGTAACTGTGGATGTAGTAAAGAGTACATTTCACACACTGCCCTTTCTAGATTCCATTAACAATTTCTTGAAAGTCTGAAGTCAAGACTTCAGTGATGTGTTCTTGGTTTTTTAGTCCCTTAACCTAGTCACACTCTACCATGAGAGATAGCTTATATTTTTGTTCCCAGCTCTTCGAGGTACTGTTGCTCCATCAGAGTGGAACTGACAGCAGATACCTAAGCTAAACATCCTGTAGTATTTTTATCTTGAGGCAGTGGCTGTGTGATGTCCCAGCCCTTAGACCCTTGTCTTCACAGCATGACTTCAGAGATGGAGAAGATGCCAAATTGGAGGGGTCTGAATATATCATCCAGTATTAATTTGCTTGGCCAAATAGAAAAAAATTTTAATCAACAGACTGATAATTTTGTAATTTCTTGATTTGTTAAGCATCTGCATTTTTTTCCATCTGCTTGACCGTAGTATTTTGGGTCCACTGTTTGTGGACTCCGACACCGTTTTCGCATTTATGTAGTTTCTGTTTCTTGCCTGCATAGTGGTGCCTGATGTTTTCCTGGTGTTCCGCTTTTTAATGGCTTACTGGAAGGCCATCCTCTCTCCTCGTCATAACCACCTTCAGCACACTTTTTGTCTGCTTTTTCTTCCTTTCCTTGTGTGTGCTGTAGCAGTCAAAGATGCATATATCCCTACTTGGAAGCTACTTTATTTTGTCAGATAATTTCAGGGATAATTTATAATTGATTCTGTTTGTCCTATTGGTAGATGAAGCTTAAGTTGCAGTCTTGATAGTCTCCTCTTGGCAAATTTGGTCAGGACATATCTAGAGTTAACATTTACCTTTAATTTTTCTGTACTTTTCACCAAGTTTTACTAATGCTGTTTGAGGCCCATGCTCAAAGAAGCTGTCTTTCAAACTGAACCCTAGAAGAGCACTGATAACTGGCTGAAAGAACCAAAGGCCTAAGAAATCACACAAAGATGATAATAGTTCACGATATTTGGCCCACTAGCTCAGCGGCCCACTTGCCATGACCTTCTAGTTTCTTCTGTGAACAGATAGCCTTGGGAACTTGAGAGAGAGAGAGACCTTGACACTCCGGGATGGCTGCCCGAGGTGTTCCCAGTTAGCTGAGGCTTCTTCACACTGCTCCCGCTTCTCCATTTCTCTCCATCCCTTCCCTGAATTAGGTGCTGGGTCACAAATTTGATGATTTTTGAGAACTCTTAATTTTTCAAAATTCAAACCAGAATCAATGGTGCTTGAAGACCTGACTCTGAGACTGCTCTGGCATTTTCACCTAACCTGCTCTTCTTTTGAAACTTTTTACTTTTAATGGTGTTTAAAAAAGGACACAGTGTAAACTTTACCATTGTGCCCAGTTTAAGCGCACCTCGGAGCAGAGTTAGCTGCGTTCACTTTGGAGTGTTCCTCCTTTCCTGGCTGCTCATAGAGCAGCATTTCTTTTGTCTTCCTTCTGCGTTGTGTGGTGCTCCATAGCAGCAAGATAAGTAGCGTTTCTTTCCCACTCTCTGATTGATATGCCCAAGGACCCCCATAGGCCTTCCCTAATGAAAAAGCATTGAGAAATCATCAAATTAGTGGTCAGGTAGCTGACTTCTGAAGGGTGCGGCCATTGCGTGGGGATGGAGCAGGACGCAGTAGAGTGGGAGCAGGTTTAGTTGTAGATGATGCGATTGACTGCAGAAGAAGCAATATCCTTGACCTGTTTTTTTATTATTGCTATTTTAAAGTCTTTCTCTGGCATACTTGAATGATGGTGTCATAAAACTAAAAATGGGGACTTGGTCTAGGGAAACAGCCGCAGTAGTATTTGGAACTCATAATTAGTCAGATAACAGGTTTTCAGGTCACGTCTGCCGTGTGCAAAGCCAAGATCCTCCATCAGGCCAGCCTCTGATATTTGAACGTCGCTGGGTTTTCTAGGAGGCCTCGCAATCATCACAGGTTGAGTGATGTGGTGTTCCTAAAAGGGATGCATCTAATGATCCTTCTTTAAAATGTTATTGTTTGACTAGATGTAAAATGTATGTGGAAACTAAGGTTTCTTGTGTTTACTGTGTGTACACAGAAATACTGTTTCCATTCATTGTTATATGAAGTGCCTTTTTAAATTTTACACTATTGTTTAAAACAACATTTTAATGTCTTGCATATATTGCTGGTGATATTTATGTGAATTCTGTATAGTGATTTTTTTATCTTGTAGTTTATGCCTCATCTGTACAATTGCACTATCTAAGGGTACTCTCCTTCTGAAGGTTACTTTATTTTCATTACAGCACTGTCGATGCATTTCAGAAGGACTTGCAGAGTATGGCCCCCCGCCTTTATTTAAATAACTTAGCGGTAGCTATTTTAGTTACTAGTGATTGGCTCAGTTTTCTGGGCACTGAGGCAGCTTTCTTTTCTGTCTCTAGGTTCTAGGTTTCTGATTGAAGCATTTGTCTTATGTCTAACCTTGTTCATAGCCATAGTAACACAGCTCATTTGTAAGTGGGTGTGTTACTTGGTAATAAGAAACAAAGATATTTGGAAACTACAGTATATTTGTTGACACTATCTTTTTTTTTCAGACTGTGTGACAGCTTATCAGTGTAATTGCATTTAAACTTATTATTATTTACTGTGTGACAGCTTCTTTATGTATAATTACATTCATTTACCTAGCCCTCAAAATGACATTTTGAGGAGAGCGTAAACTGAGGCTACTTGGGTACTATTTAGTGTATTACATTACATTACATTACCATTATACTAATTTACTGAATGATGCCTAAGTGTCCTGATTGATAATGTCCTTAAAGGCCTGCTCCACCCAGGATAACCTCTCAGGTACTGTAAACAGGAGGTTGGAATCAGCACAGTCCAGAATCTCTTCTAGCTATAAACTTGGATGCAGAGTTAAATGACATGGATGAACAAAACTTAAATGCCACATTCAGTATTCTTGAGGATACACTTAATTGACTGGGATTCTGGTGAAGGTTAGAAATTAAGGATTAGCTCTTTGCAGAAATAGTTTAAAGACTGCAATAACCGAAAACTTTTTTTTAGTGGCGTGAGGCATGTTTTGCCCAGACTTGCACTGTTCAGGTTTCCTTATCTTTTGAAATTCGCTATTCTTAGTGGCTAGTCCCGTAATTGACTGTCAGATCTGTATGCCTCTCCTGCCTGTCATTACCCACTTAGTTGTTTTTCCAGATATAACTAGTTTTGTAAACTGTTAAAATATGATGTGGAACTTCTCTTCCTGGATGAGTGCTGAGAATAGTGTTTTATCGAGTCTTTTTTCCTGTATTGATTAGTGGGGCGGTATTTTTGTACTACTTTTCTTTTCATCTGCTTGACTTTATCGGAATGAAAACCTTTTTTGTAGTAGTGTTTGGTGCCATTGAGATATTACTGGAGATTATTTGAGTTTCTGGTGTGATACATTAGGAAGTGATCACAGGCCAAACATGTCCTTTTGATGTTAGCATCTCAGTTATTCTTTGTATTGATCTTTTCTTCCTCTTTATGTAAACCTCTTCTTAAAAGGATGTGTTATCTTCCTTAATCTCTTGCTGTAGATTATATTTTTTATTCTGTCAGTCTATACTAACCAGGATTTTCATGTGGTTTTGTATGATTAAATGCAATGCCTTCAGCATTATTTTAAGAGGTTTTCTAGTTCTCTCTTAAAAATGTCCTTTTCTTAAAAAAATAAAAGTAGCCAATTCAGTGTCATACTACTCTTTGGCTATTGAATTTCCTCAGTTTTTAATGCCTTCTTATTTCCTGATAGTACTATTTTCTCATTTTTGTGTAGTCTTCACACACATGAATTGCTATACGTAATTTGTGGTCAGTTGCGTCTTTTCTCTCTTAACAGAAATTTTAAGTCCATCACCATGAACTTATAGTACCCCTCTCACATGTACTGTGTGTGCGTGTTGACTCACTGAGTGTCCGACTCTTTGCAGCCCCATGGACTGTAGGCCGCCAGGCTTCTCTGGCCATGGGGATCTTCTGTCCAGGCTCCTCTGTCCGGGCCATTTCCTTCTCCAGGGGATCTTCCCTACCCATGGGTAAACCTGAGACTACATTGGCAGGTGGGTTCTTTACTGCTGAACCAGTAGGGAAGCCCTGACATATTTAATACCATATCTTAATCAGTTTTCTCTAGGTCGTAAACACTGTACTGGTTTTGTCATGGTAACTGTCTATTTCAAATGATCTGTTGGATTTTCTGATGCCTTGTCAATTCAGTAAGAGTTCTCAGGTGGTCTGTAGTTTTTTTTTAGGACTTTGGAGATCTCTCAAGTTGCATTGTGTTTTCTAATATTCCTGAGCAGTATGTTTCTTGGTGGAAGTTATTGTAAACACATTTTATCTGGTAATTAAAGTCTTTGACCTTAAATGCTTCAAGTGTTATCTTGTAGGTTCTGTGGGTGGTCCCTTTGTAAGAATTTCATAGCTATTTTTTCCCCATGAGTATCCTGTGCTTTCTGTTTTCTTTCATTACCCGTAAAAGTGGCTCTATCACAGCACTGAGTTTTAGGGCTACAGGTAGACCTCTTGTTAACTCTTGCTCTTGTCTGTAATGCCTGTGTTTCACACTTCCTTGATGTGCTAAAAGAGTCATGTTTGAGATCCATTTATCTATACTGCTTTTATTTAGTGAGGCAACAGTGGTGTGGGTAATGGGGAAAAAGACATTTTCCAAGTCACTAAACACAGTTCTAAATTTTCAGTTCCATTAAAAAAACAAACATTTAATCACAGTAAGCTTCTTGCTTTCAAGTATGTAGCCCATTCCCTTCTGCCTTGGGTAGAACACAGCTAGTTTGTGATTAGTCTCATTTAGATTATCAGCACAGCGGGATGTGTGTGGCTTTGTCTAATGGCTTATAACAACTCCTGTTTTCTGTAACTTTTGACAAAAGTTGTATTTGACAGATGTTGGAAGCCCCTTGATAGTATTGGGTCTCAAGTGTTGTCTCCTTGCCTGGGAAGGAAGTAGAGGGGGAACCTCCATCAGCAGAGCTTCTGTGTACTAGGCACTGTGCCAGCCACGGGGGACTCTTGAGGCAGAAATGCACCCTTATTTTGCAGATGAGAAGTGGAACTAAACGTTGAACGATTTGCTCAGGTGGAGGAGCTGAGCTTCCTCTGTTCTTAAAGTCTCTACTCAGCATTGTGCTCGGTGGCCTCCGTCTGTTTTTCAAAGCACCACTTAAAGTCTTAACCTCCCTGAGAAGCTAATTTGTCAAACAACTAGCCTTCTCCTTCCCTGGATTTTGTGTTTATGGCTGTACTGTCATCCCTTTTAACTAGATGTCTTCATTAACTAATTCCTGGTTATTTCGTTTACGTAATCAGAAACCTTGGTCATAGTGGACAGTCATGCTCACACTGAGGTTTTGCTGAGATTGTTCTGAATGTGTTGTCTTCTGTTTCGTGGATTCCTTATTTGTATCCTATTCATTGTCAGCACTGATCATCTCCACCATGGTTCTTGATGCTGCTTTTTTCTTTGTTGTACCTTTTTAATTTGTTATACTTACTTTGTCTCAGATACAGACTTAAATTTTTTAAAAACTGGTGTCTTGAGGATATTGGCTTAATGAAAGATGGTGGAATGATGTTAAGCACGTAGTGTTTGAAGTCCAGAGACCTTGATGTGAATATTAGTAAGTCACTTATTCTCTGAGACTCAGGTTTCCTACTCTCAAATGAGATGATAATGCCTAGAAGTACTTTGGAAACTTCACAGCCTGATACAAATTGCGTTTCTTCAGTGTTTTTGCCAACATCTATAGATTTCTCATAACCGTGGGGTAGTATTGATACAGATTCTCTTGAAGGTGCATTTAATAGTATGTAATAGTTCATGCCATCACACCATGCTTCCCTCTTAATAGTTTTTTAAGGCTGAAATATTAAGCTGCATATTATACAAGTCCAACAGTGGATTAAGGTATTGAGAGGTGTATTTAAAGTAAAACAGTCTCATAAGTGCAAGCTAAGAAATGACATAACCAACAAGAAGAAGAAAATTAAAAAGAATGTAGAGTGAAGAGCTAGGATGTGTACGTATATGTATACAATTTTTGATGGATGGTATTTTGTCTTTTTGTGTCTCTGATGGAAACAATCTTTATTTGTAAAAATCTTCAATGCCTGTTATATGCAGGCAGACCCTGAGGAAGGTCTGTGGATACTGTGAATTAATAAGAAATGGTATATTCTCTTCAGAAGAGAAGGAAATGCCAACACAATCTAATTGTCCTGTTAGAGGAATGCCTGTGGTGAGATTGGGGCAAAAGAGAGGGCTGTCTGGAGGGCCCAGGGAAGCTTTTCTTTACCAGATGCTTGAGCTGAGGCTGGAAGGTGACTAGAGAAGAGTGAGCGGGGCCCGTGGGGGAGCAGGAGCCCCGGCATCAGGCGAAGGCACCGGTTGTGTGCGCAGTGCGGGGCACACCGCGGAGAACCGCCTTAATGGGCACAGTTGAGATCGGGTTGAAGAAAGGATAAATTCCCCGTGAGAATGTATGGGTTCTTACGTGTTCAAAGTATACTAAGATGTATAGCTGTTACTTAATAAGGTCATCGAGGTAGTCTGTCAGGAAGTTTGTCACTATGGACATTTAATTCCTTTTCTCCCTTAGACTGAGCCGAAGGAGGCTCTCAGACAGTGCAGCACTCGCCCCCGAGGGCTGCGGCGCTGACAGCGAGCGGCGGTGGTGATGAGCCGGGAGCTGCCCCCGGGGAGGCCTGCGGGGCCAGCTGGGGGCCACAGCCCCGTGTGACACGCTTGCTCCCTGTGCCCTGGCCTGCAGACAGCCTGAGGGTGTGCTTGGGGACGGAGCGCACTTGTTCAGAATGTAGCTTCGCTGGAGGTTCGAGGTCTTGTGTTGAAGCAGGGGCTGAGCCCTGTGCCCGTGGCCTCTCCAGCAGGAGCTGGAGGACACTCTGTCAGCTTCCTTTTTGTCTTTTCCTCTGCTTTGGATTTCTTTCCCTGTTCTGGTTGCCCCTTTGACCTTTTCTCTCCTCTCCTCAGTTCTTCCTTTTCAGTAGAGCGCCAGAGGTAGAGCAGTGGCCCTCAGGATTGAAGCATTGTTAACTCCCTTTTGCTTTGTTACAACTTCATAGTAGGAGATGCTTAAAAATTCTCCTAAGTTCCGAGGTGGTTTTGGGGGGTTTGGGGGGTGGGTCCTGTATCAAAAGAGAATCAGTCATTCTTCCTGGGAGGGGAATTTTATAAATACAAATACTGGTGATTAACCAAAAGACAAGGTAGGAAGAAGCTTATTGAACCGGTTTGATAGTACGGCCTTCTTCACCAAGTAGTACTTTACAGAATATGGTGTATCTGTATGTGTGTTTTAAAACTTGTTCATATAAGGCGTATGTTCCATGTACTTTGTAAACAATAGTTTGGGGGTGGGAAGGAAGTTGCTTTGTACAACAGGATTGTTTCTTGGGTTTAAAGCTTTGCTGCTGGAGTTGGTAAATAAGTATTGTACTGCTTTGCTGTGCTTATTTCTTCTGCTCTGTCTGTATTTGAATATAACATTCTTCAGAAAAATTGTTGCTTTTCAAGATGTTATTTGGGAGTATAGCTTCAGGTACAAGCTAGGTACAAGGGGATTCTGATAAACAGAACTTACTCTGGGAGTATAAAGCTCATGAGACCAAACCATGGACCCAAACTTTGAAGGATTGATCAATGAGAAGTAGGCTTTGAAATTGGAGTTTGTGTGAAGTAAGGCATTGTTTCAGGAATTCTGTTCAGCCTGTTGAACTGAGAGTGACTTGCCCTAATTCCTGATTAATGTGTTTTTGTTATGTTTGGGCAATAATGTAATGCAGTCATTGTACTTCTAGAGACGAAAAGAAACCCGGAGGGAAAAGTTAAATACAATTTACTAAGAAGATTATGTTCCTTTTAGAGACAAAATTTCCACCTGCTTTTGTGAAGGATAGATGTTAAACTTATATTTTTAAAAGGTAAAAAGTAGTGATTTAAACCAAATCCATTGCATTTCCCCTGGGGAAGGAAATGGCCACCCACTCCAGTATTCTTGCCTAGAGAATCCCGTGGAGAGGATCCTGGTGGGCTGCTGTCCATAGGGTCGCACAGAGTCGGACATGACTGAAACGACTTAGCATGCATGCATGCATTGCATTTCCAAACAGAAGGTTGCAGTCTTCAACACTTTTTGTTATTCATTACGTTAATAATTTTATTGCATATTCTGATGTAGAAATATTTGAAAACAGTTTAGAAAAGGAAAAAGTTCCTCTAGACAGAAATAAATACTGTTAACATTTTGATTTTTAGCTTTCTAGATTTGGTTGCTTCTAAGTATTTTTACCAAAAATAGGATCGTTTTCATTTTAAAACAAATACAGGTGATAAGAAAGACATTGAAACATGTATGTTAGATCTTCTACATGGGATTTTTGTGTTGCGTCATTCGCCTGGTTAATGATTTTGTGGTTCATATAGCAGGTCACAGTTTCATAGCAACGCTAGAAATTTTAAGTTACCAGGAAAGTTTTGTTAGCTCATGAAACTGATTAGTATATGAAAGTATTAGTTTCTTTGGTAAAATTTTTGCCTAAATAGTGGAATTCTCATTGGACATGATTCCTGATGATCTTTTATGAGCTAAGTTCATAAAAGTTATGAGTTCATGGTCAGAACTGATTTCAAGTTCAGCTGAACTGATTTCAAGTTTGAAGCAGTATATTCATCTGTAGCAAAAAGAAAGATCAGGACAGTGTAGCTAGTTTTTCACAAGGTTAAGTTTATTCAATAAGGAGACTTCTGAGGGAGGTTTTGAAGTATTAGCTTGAATTTGTGTCTTCATTCTTATGAAATAAAGACACAAATTGATACTGGTTCCCTTTTGAAAATGCCCTTACTTGACAGAATGTGCTCAGTCCTGTCCAGCTCTTGGCGACCGCATAGACTGCAGCTTACCAAGCTCCTCTGTCCGTGGAATGTTTTAGGCACGAGTACCGGAGCGGATTGCCATTCGCTGCTCCACGGCACCTCCCTGGCCCAGGGGCCACCCTGTGTCTCCCGCACCTCCTGCACTGACAGGCAGCCCCTTGACCACGGTGGCCCCTGGGAGGCCCCTGTTCTCTGTTAGCCAGAAGAGGGGGGGGTGTGTGGCAGAATGAGGGACCCCGCTGTCAGGCTTTGCTCCCTCCCTTGCTCTTGCCCGAGTTAGGAGACCCACCACTGAACCCCACTACTGCAGATCAGATGTCAGGAGAAAGCCCTCTTCCTGTCCTGCCCAGGCTGTATGTTTTTAGACTTGGAATTTTGACGATAACTACCAAACTCCATTAAAAGATAAACATTATCCTCTAGAGCAGAAGAATTCTTGCTTACTGTCTCCTGTATAGGCTTATCTTTTGTGGATATGTGCACTCAGATTTAACAGTATCCTTAGTCTGCTGTGCTGCCATTTCTAGGACACAACTCAGATTTGCTTTGTGTGTGAGAGATCTCCTGCTGTCCAGGGGTGAATGTCGACGGGCTGCAGGGGCAGGCCACGGGAACCTGGCTTCCGAGGCTCTGCAGCAGTCTGTCTTCCTTCCTCGGTGTGGCCCTCATTCTGTAACCTTCCAGCTCCTCCACGGATTTGTATGTCAGACTATGTCATTAGAATCATACCTCTGGTTCTCACTTAAAACCATTTTAGTTTAAAAGAATTTTTCATAGGGACTAACTAGAATCTGCTTTTTCTGGTGTTGAAACTTTCTTCTTAATTCTGTTAGGACCCTGCACAGCTTCCCCAGTGGGACGGGGTGGGTATGGAAGAAAAACTGACTCAGATGTAAGGTATTGACAAACAGGGACTCTCCTGGTGGTCCAGTGGTTAAGATGCCCCGCTACCACTTCAGGGGCTCAGGTTCAATCCCTAGAAACAGATCCCGTGTTCCATGTGGCACAGCCAAAAATATATATATTTATATATGAGCATATAGAGACCCTCCCTCCCCAGTATATTTCATAGGACTTTTCTTTTCTGTGCATCTCCCTGCAAATAACACAATGGATACACTTTCTCGCTGATAATTTGCTATCATTGTGAACTCTAATGTTACTCTGTGCTGCTGCTGCTAAGTCGCTTCAGTCGTGTCCCGACTCTGCGACCCTATAGACGGCAGCCCAATAGGCTCCCCCGTCCCTAGGATTCTCCAGGCAAGAACACTGGAGTAGGTTGCCATTTCCTTCTCCAGTGCATGAAAATGAAAAGTGAAAGTGAAGTCACTCAGTTGTGTCCGGCTCTTAGCGACCCCATGGACTGCAGCCCACCTGGCTCCTCCGTCCATGGGATTTTCCAGGCAAGAGTACTGGAGTGGGTTGCCATTGCCTTCTCCAGTGTTACTATGTAGTAGTATTTAATACAGAAGTTAATCCAGGGTAATCACAGCAAGTGCTTCAAGAAGGATGACAGAATCTACAGCTGTGAATAACTTTCTGAATGAAACATAAAGCACATTGTTGTTACCAGAGCCAGTTCCATTTCTGGTTTGAGAAGTTACATATCTGAAAGCCTGACCTTTCTTAGAAAAATCTCCAAGGGCCTAAACACTTCTTTAGACTATAGGATTTTGTGGAGACTGCCAAATCTAGCTTAGGAAGAGTCCTGGAATTTTGTGAGTTCACCTTAAATTGCAAGCATTGTGGCACTAATGGAATGGTGGAAATTCCCAAACTGAAGAGTATATTAGTCCCTATTCATCTTAGTTCTACAGGAAACGTTTAAGACATTTTCATCTAGCCTAAAACTAGTTCAATTTCTGCCCATGTGCCTGATGATGCTGAAGCTTTGGTTCTGTGGTTGGGTCACCAACAAGGTGGCCTGCAGTAAGTTTCTCCCTCCTGAGTTCTGATCATTAAAAATTTGTTTCTGAACCTATTGAACCTTTGGATTACCTGTTAAAACTTCTGTCCCAAATAAGACCTTCTCTGACCTAATCGGTGAATTCCCTAGCATGCATTTTAATATCAGCGTTCCCTCTGTTGTGGGATTAAGTGAGATCTGAGGCCAACCCTCGTCTTGGATCACTAACCTTGAAAATCCCTGGGACTTGGCTTTCCGGAGAGAGTGGGTGTTCGTAGATGACCCACTCATGCCTGGCTTTAACCAACAACCTTGATCCCCAAACCCAAGTTTGTGGTAGAAAAGTATCAAATGAATATCACCCTGCTGCACATGGTTTGTTTCTTTACCCTTTAAGAGAAAAAACATTCTTGTTTAAATGCAAAGATTTCAAAGTTGAAGTTCTTCCTTTCTCTAGCTAGCATTTCTTTTCATCTACTCCTAACAGATTATCTCCCAGATCTGCTTTTCTGCTTGCTTTCTTTTTTGAAAGATTTTTTAAATGTGGACCATTTTTATAGTCTTTGTTGAATTTGTTACAGTATTGCTTCTGTTGTTTATGTTTTGGGCTTTTGGCCATGAGGCCTGTGGGATCTTAGCTCTCCGACCAGAGATCCAGCCCACACCCCCTGCGTTGTCCTCTGACTTGTAAAAGGACATTTTGAAGTTGGTAGGATGCCACCTACTATCTGGTGCAGTGGTATGGCCATTGGGACGACTCCCAACCAGAGTGATCCTGTGAACACTCTTTATTGCAAAAATGCAGGCTTCACAGCAACCCCGGTCAGTCTTGTTCTATGTGTTCACTTCAGTGGAACTCCTGTGTGCCTACAGAATTACACCCGCTCCTTGGTTTGCTTGATGCAGCTCAGTCTCACTTTAGTTAAACTTTGGTTTGTACGTGTGTAATTAATATCTTACTAAACCAGTCTTTCTGGTAGAAAACATTTTAGTAGAGTTTATTTTTTAAGAAAACTTTTATTTTATATTCACAGCAAGAAAAGAGGAGACTTCCCATATACCTCTGCCCACAATGTATAGCTTCCCTCACTGTCAACTTCACCCAACATAGTGGTACATCTGGAATAATCAGTGAGCCTGTTGTTGACACATTATCACCCAAAGTCCATCATTTACATTAGGGTTCACTCTTGGAGTTACACATTCTATGAATTTGAACAAATGTAGTAAGATACCTCCCTGTATAGTGTCATACTGAATAGATTTTCTACCCTAAAAATCCTCTGTACTCTACCAATTCATCCCTCCCTCTCCCGTTCCCCCTGGCAACCACTGACTTTTTTTTTTTTAATTGTCACTGTAGATTTGCCTTTTCCAGGATGCCATATAGTTGGAACCATAAAGTATGTAGTGTTTCCAGATTGGCTACTTTCATTTAGGAATATGTATTTAGGTGTTCTTCCATGTCTTTTAAAGATTTGGTAGCTCATTTCCTTTTTGTTGTTCAGTCGCTCAGTTATGTTCGACTGTAACCCCATGGACTGTAGCACGCCAGGCTTTCCTGTCCTTCACCGTCTCCTGGAGCTTGTTCAAACTCATGTCCATTGAGTCAGTGATGCCATCCAACCAGTGATGCTGAGGCCATTGTCCTCTGTCATCCCCTTGTCCTCTGACCTTCAGTCTTTCCCAGGATCACTGTCTTTTCTAATGAGTCAGCTCTTTGCATCAGGTGGCCAAAGTATTGGAGCTTCAGCTTCAGTCCTTCCAATGAGTGTTTCTTTTTAGCAGTGAATAATACTCCATCATCTGGATATATACAGTTATCCATTTACCTATTGAAGGTGCTTGGTTGCTTCTAAGGTTATGAATAAAACTGCTGTAAATGTCTCATTACACAGGTTTAGTCAGTTCAGTTCAGTCACTCAGTCGTGTCCGACTCTTTGCGACCCCTTGAATCGCAGCACGCCAGGCCTCCCTGTCCATCACCAACTCCCAGAGTTCACTCAAACTCACGTCCATCGAGTCGGTGATGCCATCCAGCCATCTCATCCTCTGTCATCCTCTTCTCCTCCTGCCCCCAATCCCTCCCAGCATCAGAGTCTTTCCCAGTGAGTCAACTCTTCGCATGAGGTGGCCAAAGTACTGGAGTTTCAGCTTTATCATCATTCCTTCCAAAGAAATCCCAGGGCTGATCTCCTTCAGAATGGACTGGTTGGATCTCCTTGCAGTCCAAGGGACTCTCAAGAGTCTTCTCCAACACCACAGTTCAAAAGCATCAATTCTTTGGCGCTCAGCTTTCTTCACAGTCCAACTCTCACATCCATATATGACCACTGGAAAAACCCTAGCCTTGATTAGACGGACCTTTGTTAGCAAAGTAATGTCTCTGCTTTTCCATATTCTATTTAGGTTGGTCATAACCTTTCTTCCAAGGACTAAATGTCTTTTAATTTCATGACTGCAGTCACCATCTGCAGTGATTTTGGAGCCCCCCAAAATAAAGTCTGACACTGTTTCCACTGTTTCCCCATCTATTTCCCATGAAGTGATAGGACCAGATGCCATGATCTTCGTTTTCTGAATATTGAGCTTTAAGCCAACTTTTTGACTCTCCTCTTTCACTTTCATCAAGAGGCTCTTTACTACTTCTTCATTTTCTGCCATAAGGGTGGTGTCATATGCATATCTGAGGTTATTGATATTTCTCCCTGCAATCTTGATTCCAGCTTGTGCTTCTTCCAGCCCAGCATTTCTCATGATGTACTCTGCATGTAAGTTAAATAAGCAGGGTGACAGTATACAGTCTTGGCGTACTCCTTTTCCTATTTGGAACCAGTCTGTTGTTCCATGTCCAGTTCTAACTGTTGCTTCCTGACCTGCATATGAGTTTCTCAAGAGGCAGGTCAGGTGGTCTGGTAGTCCCATCTCTTTCAGAATTTTCCACAGTTTATTGTGATCCACTATGCTTTGGCATAGTCGATAAAGCAGAAATAGATGTTTTTCTGGAACTCTCTTCCTTTTTCGATGATCCAGCAGATGTTGGCAATTTGATCTCTGGTTCCTCTGCCTTTTCTAAATCCACCTTGAACATCAGGAAGTTCATGGTTCACGTATTGCTGAAGCCTGGCTTGGAGAATTTTGAGCATTACTTTACTAGCGTGTGAGATGAGTGCAATTGTGCGATAGTTTGAGCATTCTTTGGCATTGCCTTTCTTTGGGATTGGAATGAAAACTGACCTTTTCCAGTCTTGTGGTCACTGCTGAGTTTTCCAAATGTGCTGGCATATTGAGTGCAGCACTTTCACAGCATCATCTTTGAGGATTTGAAATAGCTCCACTGGAATTCCATCACCTCCACTAGCTTTGTTCGTAGTGAGTTACTTCACCCCTAACTACTGTTTGGTTTATTTGCATGTTGTTTTCTTAGGAAAAGCATGTCATCTGCAAAGAAAGGTTTTATTTCTTCCTTGATTTCTGATTTGGTGTCTGCTATTAATTTGGGGAAATTGTTGTTATTGCTTCAGATGTTTCCTCTGTTCCTTTTTCTTTCTCCTGGCATTCCTGTTATGCATTTGCTATATCTTTTGTAACAGTTCTTGTGTGTGTACTGTGTTTAGTTGCTCAGTTGTGTCCAACTCTTTGCGACCCCATGGACTGTGTCGCTCAGTCATGACTATTTTTGATCCCATGGACAGTAGTCTGCCAGGCTCCTCTGTCCATGGGGATTCTGCAGGCAAGAATACTGGAGTGGGTTGCCATGCCCTTCTCCAGGCCATCTTCCCAACCCAGGGATTGAACCCAGGTCTCCTGCATTGCAGGTGGATTCTTTAGCATCTGAGCCACCAGGGAAGCCCAACAGTTCATATATATATATATATATATATTTTTTTTTTCTTTTTCAGTCTTTTTTCCGCTGTCTTCCGGTTTTGGAAGTTTCTATTGACATACTCTGGGCTCAGAGATTTTTTCTTTTGTGGTGTGCAGTCTGTGGTGAGCAGTGTTCGCTTGTGCTGTGGTGCTTGGATGGCTGGTTTCTCTTTGGCTCTCTTAGGACTCCCGTCTCTCTCACGTGACACCTCTGTTCTTGCGTGTTGCTGCTCTCTCCATTAGGGCTCTCAGCATAGTAATCTTGGTAGTTTTAAATTCCTGGTCTGATGATTCCAACATCCGTACCAGCTCTGCCATTCTTTGCTTGCTCTTCAAACTGTATTTCTGCCCTTTGGTATGCTTGCAGTTTTCATTTTGAAAGTGGACATGCTGTCCTAGGTAAAGGAGCTGCAGTAAACAGAAGGGTCGTGCCCTGTGACTGGTCTCAGCTGCGGAGAGCTTGCATCCCTGGGCTGGAACCGTGTCGGGGCTTCCCAGGCCTTCCACTCTCCTGGGAGGATGGCTGATTCCTGTCTCTCAGGTTGTAGTTTCTCATGATGTAGCTTCTCTGAAAGGCACACATCAATAAGAACTTAATGCTCTTGACATATTTCAAAATACTCACTTTTTTCTCCCCCCACTGGAAACATGATGGGATTTTTCTTCAGTTGTTACTGAGGACCTGGTAAAGCTTCTGAAGGGCCTCACAGGAGGGTGAGGCCCTCCCATGAATGAGTTCCTCTGGCATTTAAGTCTGGTTAAAACTTGCCCACACTGAGCTCCCAGTGCCTAGTCAGCTCCAGGCCAGGTCCCCACACCAGCACTGGTCCCACTGAGCTTTCCATGCATGGGTTTCTGCTCCACTCAGTTGACTTCACAGTTCATTCAAGCTTTTTACTTGTTATAATTGAGTGGCGACTTCTAAGCTTCTTCCTTGTATGTTGGGCCAGAAAACAGAAATTAGATCATTTCTTTTTAATCAATAATTTCTCTTATATACATACTGTCCAGGAATTGCTAAAAATCCAGAGCCAAGAGCAAAATGTCAGACCTTTTAGTGGGTGGACTAACGGCTCAAAATTACCTTACAGGCTAAGAGCAAAGCAGAGCCAAACTTTTCAGTATCCAGATGGTTATAAAAGAAATAAAGATGGGACTTCTCTAGTAGTCCAGTGGTTAAGAATCTACCTTGGAATGCAAGGGACACCGTTCTAGGAAGATCCCACATGGCACAGAGCAGCTAAGCCCATGGGCACACCTGCTGCGGCCCGTGCTCTAGAGCCCCCGAGCTGCAACTATGGAGGCTGTGTGCTGTGACTGCTGAAGCCCCGTGCCTTAGAGCCTGTCCTCATTAAGAGTAGCCTCCACTTGCTGCAGCTAGAGAAAGCCCATGTGCAGCAACAAAGACCCACCGTAGCCAAAAAATAAATGAGAAAACCTAAAAAGAGAAGGATATAAGGGTGATTGATAGGTTATGTAACTTTGTGAAAATCAAAGGTGCTGGTGGGTGATTAGCTGCCCTGCACACTACCACAATTTACACATAAACAAGACAAGTTCTTAGAAATTTGATAATGTTAAAAGTAAATAGTTCCTTAATCAACAAGGAGCTGCTGTGTAACACAGGGAACTCAGTATTCTGTAACAACCTATATGGAAAAAGAATCTGAAAAGAATGGATATATGTATATGTATAAATGAATCACTTTGTTGTATACCTGAAACTAACACAACATTGTAAATCAACTGTGCCCCAATATAAAATAAAAATTAAATTTTAAAAAGTAAGTGGTTCTTTTTAGTTTTTTGGCTGCACTACATGGCATGCGGAATCTTAGCTTCCCGACTGGGGATCAAACCCATGCCCCCTAACAGTGGAAGCACAGTCTTAACCATTGGACTGCCAGGGAAGTTTTGTAAATGGTTCTTTAGTATAGTAAGTCTTCGGTAAATGGATATATGTAATCCCAAAGCTAATTTTGTTAGCTAAAAGGAATGAAAATTGTTTTCAATTATAGGATAAGCATAAAGACCATATTGACCATCAGAAGGATAAAGTCGCCTTGACTCTGGCACGCCTAGCCCGCCATGTTGAAGTGGAGAAACAGCAGAAAGAAGAAAAGAATAGGGCATTCAGGGTATGTGGCTGCTTTCATTGTGTTTTATCAGATTATAGAATTGTTTGTAAGAAAGTTAAACAGATACTTATATAATCAAAAGATACGTAAGTGGATACAAGTTCAGCATGAAATCTGCTCACTGATTCACTAGTAGTTCATGATGGCTTTTTATATCTGTTTTTGTTTGTTGGATTTTGATCATATATGTATACAGACCAAAAAAAAAAAAAAAGAAAAAATAGACTTGAGTGGACTTTATTTTGGGAATTTAAATTTATGGGATTATATAAGTTTCTGGTTACTTTATCACAGTTTATCAGGGCTTCTGTAGATACAAGCTGTTGAAAGGTTATTTTCTACGCCGTAGAGCCAGACCACTTTGTCACTTCAGCCTCTTCCTTCGATTATTGAATTACGGCAGTAGAAGATGAAGCCTGATTTAGAATCTTGCATGATATAAACCATTTCAAACTTTGACTTGCTTTATAGAAGGTTACCAAATGAAATTACCTTAGAGAACTCTCCCAATACTGCCAGATGTCTATTAGAGTAAAATGTTGGCCAACTGGGTAAAAAAACTTCCTCTTGGGAGTTTAAAAATGGAAATACAAATCACAGCATAATTTTACCATGTGTGTTTTTGCTTCCTTGTTCCGTTGGTTATTATAAAGGAATTTATATATTTCTGTCACCTTTGTTGTAGTATGTCCTTAATCTAATGTAAAATACCTTAATCTTTAAATTTAGAAGTACCTTTGTTTGGGGACTTTTATTAGTACTTTATAATGTAATGCCAGTTAAACTAGAGCATAGTATTCTAATTGTATGTTTAAAATGCTTAATGCATTAGTGATATTAAAAAAAAAAAAAGATTATTTCTTTCCTGGCAGAGACACTATTCATTTTTAAGGAAATTTTCCGCAAATTACATTAAGTGTGTGTGTATGGGGAAAGTCTCTGAGAGAGGAGTGGTTATCAAGATACCCTCTTTTCCTACCGATTTGCTCAGTGATGCTCACTGCTTGTGTGATGAGTTCAGAGTAGTTGCTATGACAGCAAGGGTTTTTCTCAAGCATAGTTTCAGCTTTTACCTATGCAAACGTTCATTCATTGTATTAAAGACTTTAGCTTGTTGTTGGAGAAGGTTTTTTAAAACTGAAATTCTTGCTTACCCAGTTTTAAAGAATGCATTTTTCTAGATTTCTTTCTTAGAGAGAAAGTGACTCACACAGGTTCTGTAGCTCCTTGCTTGCTATCCATTCTTGATTTTTTGAAAATTTGGTTCTCTTTCATATATAGCTTATTAAAAAAAAAAAAACTTTTGATAGATGACAGAAAACAAAAACCAAAATAAACTACCTAGAAAGAAAGATAATAAAACTACTTCTTGAAGAATTGTAGTAGGTGTTAACTCTGACTACAGAATATAGTAGAAAACGTCTTCCAGCTCGTCTAGGCCTTTTGATTTTTGGTGTCTCACTGTTAAAGTGTACTGTCCATCTTTTTAGACAGAAATGTTTTTTTAAAATTAAAATCTATTAAAATCTTCACTGAGTAAATCACTTTCAGAGATAATGTGTTGTGCTTGACTAGTTGACCAGTTACCAGCTTTGCTTGTTGATATTCTAGGAGTTAAAATGACTCACAAGAGGGGATATGGCCCTAACATGTATAGGAATAGCTATATAATGCATATTAGCATCTTTGGAGAATTAGTACTCTATGGCTATACTTAGAACAGTGTTGTGTAGCTGATTTTTTTTCTGATTACAATCTTGAATCTCCCTGTCCCCCTCTTAACTATGCTGATAGAAGATCCTGTTACATTGCTAACAAGGTCATTCAGTATCCAGGTCTGTTTCTTGCAAATCTAGCGTTTGTGGCTTTGTTATTTCTTTTTAAGGATATAAAAACCTTTTTGAGATACAGTATGGTATACTGGTTAAGTGCATGAGTTCTAGAATCAGATTAGAGAATGAAAGTTTAAATCCTGGCATTGTTATTTGTCCTTGTGCAATTTATTTGAACTTCTTATGCCTCAGTTTTCCCATTATAAAATGGGAACCATACTGGTACCCATCTTACAGAGTTATTGAGAGAATAAGATCTAAGATGCTTTTAGAATAGTGCCTGGCACATGGTAAGTGGTTAATAATTGTTATTAGGTTGGTGCAAAAGTAATTGCAGTTTTGCATTGTTGAACTTTGCCATTTGATATTGAAATACATTCTTAAATAAATGTGGTTATGTTATGCATCATTTTAATGCACATTTCCTGCTATATTTTTTCCTGATCTCTTACTGTTTATTTTATATGTATTTAGACTGGAAAATGGTATTAGACTAAAAGCAAATTCAAGCGATTTTCTTACTCGAGTTCAAAACGGTTCATTAAGCAGCAGAGACAACTTGCAACATCGACAATGCATTTGGCCCAGGAACTGCTAACAAACGTATAGTATAGTGCTGATTCAAGAAGTTTTGCAGAGAAGACCAGAGCCTTGAAGATGAGGAGTGTAGTGGCCAGCCAACGAAAGTTGACAGTGACCAACTGAGAGCCTTTATTGAAGCTAATCCTCTTACAACTACACAAGTTGCTGAAGAGCTCAACATGGACAATTTTATGGTCTTTCAGCATTTGAAGCAAATTGGAGAGGTGAAAAAGCTCAATAAAGTGGGTGCCTTGTGAGCTGACCAAATAAAATATATTGTTGCTTTGAAGTGTCTTCTCTTACTTTATGCAATAACAATGAATCACTTCTGGATTGGATTATGACATGCAATGGAAAGTGGATTTTTATGACAACCAGTGACGACCAGCTCAGTGGTTGGGCTGAGAAGCAGCTCCAAAGCACTTGCCAAAGTCCAACTTGCACCGAAAAAATGTCATGATCACTATTTAGTAGTCTGCTGCTAGTCTGATCCACTACAGCTTTCTCAATCCCAGTGAAACCTTTCATCTTAGAAGTATGCTTAGCAGATCAATGAGATGCACCGAGAACTGCAGTGCCTGGCACCAGCATTGGTCAACAGAAAGGGGCCCAGTTCTTCTCCATGACAACATTGGACTATACATTGCACAACCAACACTTCAAAAGTTGAACTAATTGGGCTACAAAGTTTTGCCTCATCCACCATATTCACCTGATGTCTCACCAACCGACTACCACTTTCTTCAAGCATCTCAACAACTTTTTGCAGCGAAAACACTTCCACAACAGCAAGAGGCAGAAAATGTTTCCCAAGAGTTCGTTGAATCCCAAAGCATGGATTTTTACGCTATAGGAATAAACATTTCTTATTGGCAAAAATGTGTTGATTGTAATGGTTCCTATTTTGATTAATAAAGATGTGTTGAGCCTAGTTATAATGATTTAAAATTCATGGTCTGAAACCACAATTACTTTTGTACCAACCTATAGATACAGCATGATTAGAGTATGCAAATAGATTTATCAGTAATATAACCAGAAAGATTTAGAGATTGTAAAAGTCTAAAGCATCTAGTTTAGTAGTTGGCACTGGCCCACTGCCTGTTTTTGTAAATAAAGTTTTATTGGAACATAGCCATGCCCATTTGTTTACATATTATCTATGGCTGTTTTTGTGCTGCAGCAGCAGAGCTAAGTAGTTGCAAAAGAGACTATATGGGCTGCAGAGCCTTAAATATTTATCCTGTGGCCCTTTATGGAAAAAAATCTGCCAGCCTTTTATCTAGATGGAGTAGATGTTTTGTACTGGTACATATTAAGTACTAATGAGGGTCTGGTCTTACACTGTTCATTGAACAAGTATTTAATAGGCTTCTATATACTTCAGACTACATGTGGAAAATTTAAAAAAAACTGTTTTAAAATGTAAGGATGAGTCTATGTCTGATGCAGGATATGACACGCTTGGGGCTGACGCGCGGGGATGACCCAGAGAGATGTTGTGGGGAGGGGGGTGGGAGGGGGGCTCATGTTTGGGAACGCATGTACACCTGTGGTGGATTCATGTCAATCTATGCCAAAACCAATACAGAATTGTAAAGTAAAAATTAAAAATAAATAAATTTAATTTAAAAAAAAAATGTAAGGATGAAAATAATCATTCACATTTCCATTCCAGAGATAACCATTGACATTTGTCATATTTATCTTCTGCCTTTTTCCCTCTCTGCAGGCAGAGGTACATATCACTTGAAATAATCTTTGCTTATATTTGACCCTATTCATTTAATACTATTTGGTAACATACTTGATATCAAAAGTATATTCCTAATTCATTGAAAAGTTTGGTTAGTGTTTCTAATGACTTTCATGAAACGTACACACCATAATTTACTTAAACAGTACCCTATTGTTGGAGATTAAGTTGCTGCAAACTTTGTGCAAATATAGATGACATTGGGATCAACATCTTATTTAGAGCAGGAAATTTAGGTTTGACTTAGCTCCTTAGGATAGAGTTCTAGACTTGGAGTTACAGGGATAAAGGATAATCAGTATTTTCTGATCACTGTTGTGACAAAATCATTTTCTTAAGGAAATAAGATTAGTAATCACAGTTTAATTGATTTTTTTCTTAATATCTTTAGGAAAAAATCGATTTTCAGCATGCTCATGGGTTACAAGAATTGGAATTTATTCGAGGACATTCTGATACAGAAGCAGCAAGACTGTGTGTGGACCAGTGGTTAAAAATGCCAGGTATTCTTTAGAGATCAGAGGCTTCCCTGAAGCCCTAAGGCATTGTGTCTGTTTATTCAGTTGCTAGTAAGTATATAAAGTATTCAAATTTACTTAACTGGAGGTCTGCTTTACCTACCAGTTGTCTTCCTATTTTGGCAAAAGTGTATTTTGAATAAAAGTAATCCTTGAGCTGATTAGATATTGCTCATTTATTCATTCATGTGTGTCCTACATGAAATAGTACTATGTGAGGCTATGTGAAGGTGTGTAACAGGTTATTTGAGGTCAGGATTCTGTAAGGAAATGGAATTTAAGCTGAGATAGAAATGATTAGCATTTACTTATTTATTTGTCCATGCGACCTGTGTAGATACTTTGTTGGAAGTGTCGACATTGGAGGCTCATCTAAAGCAGTGGGTAGCTTCTTCATTAATAATTCTACAGACCTGAGATTCCTGGAAGAATCACTGGGGAGCATTTTCCTTCCACCAGATAATTTGGTAAAATTTTTGAGTCAGTAGGACAGTCCCTTGGGGTTCCCTGGTGGCTCAGACAGTAAAGAATCTGCCTGCAATGTGGGAGACTTGGATTCGATCCCTGGGTTGGGAAGATCCCTTGGATAGGGAATGGCAACCCTCTCCAGCATTCTTGCCTGGAGAATCCCATGGACAGTGGAGCCTGGTGGGCTGTCCATCACCATCTCCTGGAGTTCACTCAAACTCGAGTCAGACACGACAGAGCAACTAACACTTTCAGGATAGTCCCATCATGGCAGCTTTTCTAGCCTGTCTTGTACAAGACCCACTGAGCCCTTAGAGGCTTGGGTTACTCACAGAAACCTTAGCTGTGGATTTAATCCAGCCAAAAGTTTAGTTGCAAAAAGTCTTAGAAATAATCTATGTATGCAGTGCTCAACTTTGAACCCAGATATCTTGTTCGATAGTTTTCAGAGCGCTTTTCTTTGAACAGAATCAAATTGCCACTTTTAAAATAATTCCAATAATTTGTAGATATTTTGACACTTGGCTACTCCCTGACACTGCGTTTCCTTATCTCCCAGTATGTTTGTGCCTGGCAAACTCCGCCCCTTGCCCTATCCTCCCTCTTAAATACCTTTAACTTTTTTCTTACTTGCCCATGGGGTTAGCCACAGGCAAGTAAGTACTACATTCAGTACTAGAGGGTGCTAGGTTTTTTAGTCAGCCTAAGTTTGATTGCCCAGTTGTCTTTGATGCCACAGTGTTTTATTCATTTTTTGCCTATAGTTTTTACCCTGTTGTGTTGGATTGATATGTTTACATATCTGTGTCTTTTACTAGATTTATATGTTATGGGGACAGAGGCTAAGCCTAATTAATTTTTTTAGTGTCAGTGCCTAAGAAGAAGGCTCTGCACAGAGATGTCCAATAAGTGTTGGTTGAATATTATACCAGAGTGGGCAATGAATTTGCATATGAACACAGAAAGGAAGCTTAGAACCGTGTTCCAAATGTGACTGTCATTCAACTAAACAAAAGAATTGTTTGGTATTCCAAACCTACTTTAGAAAAGTTTACTTGAAAATTGCTGTCTTTAGCTATATCAGATTCACTTGGGAGTCTTAAATACATGCCTGGGCCTTACCTCTAGAGGGTATCTGTAGATGTGGGAAGATTTTGATACAAAAATGGTGTAGAACTACAAGGCTTACAGGATCTCTTGTAAAATTGTTTCTCTCATATGAATCTAACACTTTCAAGTCTTGTCTAGAATGATTGTTGGGTCAGTCATACATCCCTTTAGGCCTAATCTCTGGCTTTCAGGTTGTCAGAATATTTTCAGTTCAGTTCAGTCGCTCACTCGTGTCCGACTCTGTGACCCCATGAATCGCAGCACGCCAGGCCTCTCTGTCCATCACCATCTCCTGGAGTTCACTCAAACTCGAGTCGGTGATGCCATCCAGCCATCTCATCCTCTGTCGTCCCCTTCTCCTTCTGCCCCCAGTCCCTCCCAGCATCAGAGTCTTTTCCAGTGAGTCAACTCTTCGCATGAGGTGGCCAAAGTACTGGAGTTTCAGAATATTTTAAGTCACTGTAAATTGAATTTATGAACATCTGAGTATATATTTTTCTGAGTGGATCAAGTGGGAACAAATGACTCAGCTGTCTTTATAATTCTTGTCAAGATGTGGTACTGTAGATCACTTCAGGTCACACCTGGTTCATTGGCAGCTGATAAGCTTGTGCTGTGAGTTAAGGTCTTTAGTTACATTCTTTTTATGTGGTGGTTTTATCTTCTTGCTTGGTCCCTGCCACACTAGCACTGAAGAGTTAGGGGGCTCTTGCTGGCATAGTAGTTTAGCACTGGGCTGTACTTGCTGTGGTACCATTTCTTTGAGGAGCGAGAGCTGGGGAAAACAGATGTCTTTTTGCTGTCAATTATAAAAATTGAGATTCTACTTCTCAATAGCATTAAGGGACTCCATTCAGTCTATTCCAAAGTATCCAGCCATTATAATTCAGTTCTTTGATTAGAAGTAGTGTAAGGACATTATTTATAATTATTCAAGCTTTGGAAATCCAACATTTTTATAGACATTTATCGTTAGACCAGTTTCCGCACATTTGAATACTTAGTAATTTAAAAACAACATGCTATACTGTTGAAGGAAAAGAGCTGTTTAACTCTCTCTGTATTTTGCCTTTCCTTGGATAAAGCTTATTTTCTTCTAATTGATTGCTTTCTCCACTTTAATTTTTATCCAGAACCTCTATGGCTAAGTAAAGGTCTTAATAGGCAACACCTGGGATGTGGATGGACAGTAAAAATTACTCCTAAATCTGACCGTATTAGAAAATTAAAGCAAAAAAAGGTGTATTGTCATTAATGCTTCTTTGAATATGATTAATGCTGTGTTAGTCCTTTTTTATTGATAGAACACATTTGTAAGCATTTTGACAGCATTTAATAGAGACATTTCTTCCATAAACAGAAGAGCATTGAAACCTTCAACATAGATAACCATTTGGGGATCTTAACTAGATGATGTTAAAGGTATAACATTTTATTCCAGTTAAATGCTTAGGGACTTGGTACAAATTGCCATAAAGATAAATATACAATTTTTTGTTATATGAAGTATTCAAAGTATTTGAGTGAAACAAGTTATAAGAAATAATAATAATAAAACTATATATCAGAATCCTCCTAGCACTTTTAAAATTCTTTGATTATAGAACTTAACTCTAAATTTTTCACTGTACAACATGCATTGGGAGTTTGCCTGGAAACAGAATTTGGCTGAGGCTGGAAAGTTGTCTGACTGTAAGACCAAGATTATGACAGAAAGGGATAATCTTCACCAGATAAAAGGACTGGTGAAGGCATTCTCCTTGTCCTCCCCATTCCCTTCCCGTCTCAGTTACAGCCTGTATAACTGAACCTTATAATGTGTGTAAGATACTTAAAAGAGAAAATAAGAACTAGAAGAAAAAATCTTTGTCAACTTACAGAAATGAACAGAAGGGAGGCAGGTGACAGTGGTTGTAGAGCAGCTGGTTTTCTGATATTTTCCATCTTTGACATTTCTTGGCTATTGAACTTACAGGAACACTTCTTTTCCTCAAGATAATATTACTTGGAGATCTTAATGGCTTTCCTTGTCCCAAATAGCTATTTATTTGTAGGTTGTTATATCTTTTATAAGAAAGTTTGTAAGCACTTAATTATAAGTAAGATCACCCATTTGATGCTGCCCAGAAGGCGATGGCAGCCCACTCCAGTACTCTTGCCTGGCAAATCCCATGGACGAAGGAGCCTGGTGGGCTGCAGTCCATGGGGTCAATAAGAGTCGGACACGACTGAGCGACTTCACTTTCACTTTTCACTTTCATGCATTGGAGAAGGAAATGGCAGCCCACTCCAGTGTTCTTGCCTGGAGAATCCCAGGGATGGGGGAGCCTAGTGGGCTGCCGTCTATGGGGTCGCACAGAGTTGGACACGACTGAAGTGACTTAGCAGCAGCAGCAGCAGTGTTTTTTTATTGTTTTCTTCATAATTTTGATTACCACTCCAAAGGACAGTTACCTGAAATAGGAACTTAAAAGTTTATATTCTGATGATACAGGACTCAAAACAGGCACGATTAATTCTGGAACAAAAGGTTCATTCCGAAGAGGAAGCCAAATTCGAGCATCTGGGAAACCAATTTCATGTCCCATAATGCACTGTAACAAGGAATTTGATAATGGGCACCTTCTCTTAGGACATTTGAAAAGGTAAGTGTGGTGTTCAGAACAGTGGGTGCTGAAGGTGAACTGAGAGCGTGAGGCACCTCTGCCATTGTGATTGTAGCTTTATATTCCAAACTCTTACGGTATAATTTTTTCTAATTTACATTTCTTAGGCTTCCTAGGAGGCTTGAAGTCAGATTATTCTAGTGATATTCAGTCCTAATATGTTTCATAAAATTCTGACCAGACTTTTTACATTGATGTACATTTGGATCAGTTTTACAGAAATCCAGTCCGTTAGCAAATTTTAAGAGACACAAAGCATTTATAGATACGTGGGCTAGCCCAAAGAAAGATAATATGTCATTGCAAAGTAAATGCTAAAGGCAAACCAAGTGTAGCAAAGTTAATAATAAATGTTCTATTTATGAGATCCATGATTTACTGAATTTTGAATAGTAGAGCTTGAGAAAGTAAATATCAAGAGAAGGCAATATTAAAGGAGTTAAATAATCCTTATCTTCATAGTCTCCCCTTCTTATAGTTTGAAGAGGGGAGTTGAGAGTTTGGGGCTCTCGACCTTCTCCAGATGTCTCACCCTGCTTATGCCTGACCCTGCTGTGAGAGCCTTCTGGAGAGGGGTTCAGTATTCTACAGATAACTGTATTTTAAGTGTTTTTAATTTTTAAAAAGTCTTTGAGGCAGTTTTCAATGACACAAATTTGTTAAATGATTAAAATGACATTAAAAGGATTAAAAGCCATTTTTAGGAAATAGGTGTGTACCAGAAGGCTTGACATTACATTATTATTCTAGTGATTCATTTACAGTTATTTCTGAGTTTTATTTTGTTCCTTGCAAGAAGAAACGGATAATGGCTGTACAGTTTCAGACTGGAAGTTTACCAATTTGGCGAAACATGCTTAAATCCATTTTATTGTATCTTGAGTACTTTTTTGAAATTTTAAGCTGTTGGTCACTGTTTCAAGAGATTGCATGGTATACGAGAACCACATGATATTTCTTGAATATAAAGAACATTATTTAATACTTCAGTAGAAAAAGTGTAAACACTTGAATATGTGTGTCTAACTTAACAAATGAAGCAACTTAGTGCTGCCTCTAGAATATGTCAGATTTTCTAATTTTACCTCTGTTTTGCCAAGTAGGTTCGACCACTCTCCATGTGACCCAACAATTACACTGCATGGGCCTTTCATCAGCTCCTTTGCTTGTGTAGTGTGTTACAGACATTTTGGGACTCAGCAGCAGTATAGGGATCACCTTTTTGCTAAGGTAAGAACATGTCCTCAGTTAAGAATAGGTATTCTTTTTCTAGAGATCCGTGGGGTGTTTTCTTACTGTTCTTAAGCTTCCAGTCCATAGCGATGCACATAAGGATCAAAATTGTGATTGTCTGTGATAAATAAAATGATTTGGAATGTTACTGTGGACAGTTAACCCTGATAGCTGAAAGCTAACAGTCCTAAAGATTATCATTGAAACTCTTTTTATTGAATTGCTCTATGAAACTGACTTACTTTGTTCAAGATGTTCTGTGAGTTAATCACATGATAATCAGAATGGTATTCTTAAGGACACTGCTGTTCAGTGCTGGTTGACATGTCAGAACCATGTAGTCAGTGATGATCCTTTATCAATGCTGGTATTAGGAGATGAGGTATTTAAAAGGTTGTGTTACATGACTCACATTGCATGAAATCTCAAGGGACATGAGATTGATTCATACTATTAGCAAATTCAGTGTAATAAAGAGCCATGTAATAAGTGTTTATCAGACTTGATATTATTAGCAGGTATCTCACTTATTAATGTTACAAAATGTTAATTATGTGATATTTTCACTCTGGAAAAGTTTTAAAATACTGACAGAAAGAAAATAAGAAACCCCCTTTAAAAAAAAATTTATTAAAGTATAGTTGATTTACAGTGTTGTGTTAATGTCTGTTGTGCAGCAGAGTATTTAGTTATACATATATAGACATTTCTTTGCATATTCTTTTCCATTATTGTTTATCACAGGATATTGAGTATGGTTCCCTGTGCTATACAGTAGGACCTTGTTTATCTATTCTAAATATTATAGTTTGCATTTACTAACCTTAAACTCCCATCTCCACCCCCTCTCCCCCATGGCAACCACTGGGAAGTCACTCTAATGTCACTATAGAGATAAACATTATTAACATTTATATATATATTTCTGTTATTTCTCCATATGTAAATATTTTTATATAAGATAAGGTATCTAAATTATTTCATAATTTAAAAAAGCAGTGTGTTATAAGCATAAATGTTTAAATGTTGAATCAGTATGTACATTTAAAATAAGTGAATGGCATTCTGTATGACTATAATTTATTTACTTATTTATTAGTGATTGGCTGTGCTGGTCTTCGCTGCTGTGTGGGTTTTCTGTATGACGATATTTATTTACTTGTGGTTGGCTGTGCTGGTCTTCGTTGCTGCGTGGGTTTTCTGTAGCTCCTGCAAGTGGGGGCTGCATGTTGCTGCAGCGTGCGGGCTTCTCACTGTGGTGGCTTCACTTGCTGCAAAGCATGGGCCCTTGGGTGCAGGGGCTTCAGGAATTGCAGAGTGTGGGCTGAGTGATTGTGATCCCCGGGTTCTAGAGCACAGGCTCTGTCGTTGTAGCTGGCCACTGGGTGAGTTGCTCTGCAGCATGTGGGATCTTCTTGGATCAGGGATCAAACTTGTGTCTCCTGCATTGGCAATGTGGATTCTTTCCCACTGAGCCACCTGAGAAGCCTCTCTTTTAATTTCCTATTAGATGTATTAGTTTAAATTTTTCTGACAGCTTAAATACCCTTGTAGCTAAAAACCTATGAAAAGTTTCATACTTCAGGTATTTGCTGAGTAAATATTAGGTTTTGAAATAGTAAAATGCTAATGTCCAAAGACTAGTAAGGTTTTTCTTTCAGCCATATTTTCAGAATTCACTAGTCTGTGATCTGTTCTTGAAAAGTCATGTCAGTAATACCCTGGATCCTGTGTAGGTTCACACAGAGTGGAGACTTGTGCTCTCAGCTGTCTCTGATGGAGTTCTGTGTTCCCAGAGTAGACGTGCCTGCTGGCAGTGAGTTTGCTGTCTACTCCATCGTTAGTTTTGGGGAGCCTGTGTTTTGTTGAACCCTGACGAGTGGCTGTAGTATGAGGGGAATCCATGTGCTCTAGAATGAATAAGCCATAATGGGAATCGTCAGAGGAAACAGGTTCAGAGAAGGGGAGAGAAGAAGCTGGAAAAGTTGGCAGAACCCTGCGGAGGAGAAGTGGTCTTCCAGGTTTGGATTCGGATAGATGGAAAGGCCAAGGTGTGGAAAGGAGCCTGCAGAGAATAGCAAGTAGGGAATAGGGCCGGTACAGAGAGCAAGGTACACAGCAGGCCTGAGACTTCCATCCTTAGATGGACTTGCTTGTGAGGTTGGCACTGAGCTGCTGTCTGGGAACTTGAAATTGGCAGTTTCCCAATGAGTCTCTGATGAGTGGCTCTTTGTGCCTGAACTGTAGGTGCAGGTGGTGTGTTTTATGCTGAACACTTGCTTTCCATGTGGAGTTAGAGCATTTTGGTCTGTACTAGGCAGGTATGATCTAACCCCCTGGGCACTGAGTCTTTTTTTTTTTTCTTTTAGTTTTGAACTCTTATTTAAAAATTTGAACTCTTTTCAAAAATCAACTAATTAATTTTAATTTGAGGATAATTTCCTTACAATATTGTGGTGGTTTTTGCCCTCAGTCAGTTCAGTCACTCAGACTCTTTGCAACCCCATGGACTGTAGCATGCCAGGCTTTCCTGTTCATCACCAACTTCCAGAGCTTGCTCAAACTCATGTCCATTGAGGTGGTGATGCCATCCAATCATCTCATCCTCTGTTGTCCCCTTCTCTTCCTGCTTTCAGTCTTTCCCAGCATCAGAATCTTTTCCAGTGAGTCAGTTCTTCGCATCGGGTGGCCAGAGTATTGGAGGTTCAGCTTCAGCATCAGTCCTTCCAATGAATATTCAGAACTGATTTCCTTTAGGATGGTCTGGTTGGATCTTCTTGCAGTCCAAGGGACTCTCAAGAGTCTTCTCCAACACCACAGTTCAAAAGTATCAATTCTTTGGTGCTCAGCTTTCTTTATAGTCCACCTCTTGCATCCATATATGACTACTGGAAAAAACCATAGCTTTGATTAGACAGACCTTTGTTGGCAAAGTAATGTCTCTGCTTTTTATTTATTTTATTTTATTTATTTATTTATTTATTTTTTTGGGCCTCGATCAGAAGGACTTGGGCCCCCCACGAGCGGCGCTGGGAATGTCTCTGCTTTTTAATATGCCGTCTAGTTTGCTCATAACTTTTCTTCGATGGAGCAAGCATCTTTTAATTTCATGGCCTCAGTCACCATCTGCAGTGATTTTGGAGCCCCCCAAAATAAAGTCTGTCACTCTTTCCACTGTTTCCCTATTTGTTTGCCATCAAGAGATGGGACTGGATGCCATGATCTTAGTTTTCTGAAGGTTGAGCTTTAAGCCGACTTTTTAACTCTCTTTCACTTTCATCAAGAGGCTCTTTAGTTCTTCTTCATTTTCTGCCATAAGGGTGGTATCATCTGCATATCTGAGGTTATTGATATTTCTCTTGGCAATCTTGATTCCAGCTTGTGCTTCCTTCAGTCCACCATTTCTCATGATGTACTCTGCATATAAGTTAAATAAGCAGGGTGACAATATACAGCCTTGACATATTCCTTTCCCTATTTGGAACCAGTCTGTTGTTCCATGTCCAGTTCTAACTGTTGGTTCCTGACCTGCATATAGATTTTTCAAGAGGCAGGTTAGGTGGTCTGGTATTCCCATCTCTTGAAGAATTTTCCAGTTTATTGTGATCCACACAAAGGCTTTGGCATTGTCAATAAAGCAGAAATAGATGTTTTTTTGGAAGTCTTGCTTTTTCGATGATCCAGCGGATGTTGGCAGTTTGATCTCTGGTTCCTCTGCCTTGTCTTGTGTGTACTCTGTTGTATTCAGTGCCACTGACCCTGCAGTAGGCCACCACCGACCCACACCTCCGCCGGAGACTCCTGGACACTTGCAGGCAAGTCTAGGTCCGTCTCCTGTTGGGTCAGTGCTCCTTTCTCCTGGGCCCTGGTGTGCACAAGGTTTTGTTTGTACCCTCCAAGAGTCTGTTTCCCTAGTCCAGTGTAAGTTGTGTAATCAAATCCCACTGGCCTCCAAAGTCAAATTCCCTGTGGGTTCTTAGTCCCTTTGCCAGATCCGCGGGCTGGAAAATCTGCTGTGGGTCCTAGCACTTTCTTAACAGTGCAGGAATTTCTTTGGCATAATTCTGCAGTTTGTGGATCATCTTTACAGTATCGCGGTGGGTTTTGCCCTAACCCGACTTGAATCACGCTCGGCAGCACTGAGCCTTTACGGTGGTATTAATTGTCAGGTGTCTTCTGTTTGTCTCCATGGAGAGGATCTTTGGAATCTTAAAGCTCGTTCCTCTGCTCTGCCCAGTGTGCTTTTCCCCTTGGTTTCCTTTTGCTCTAATAACTTATAGCCATGAGTATAGCTGTCCCCCAAGTTCTGTAAGTCCCAGCCAGACCCCTAGCCCTGGGGGTGGTCCTGGAGATCCCAACTCAAGTAATAACTGGACTGCGCAGCTAGAGGATTTAAACTTGATATTGGGCAGGTCCTGGCACCACTGTAGGATGTGACCTGGTGAGAAGAATGCTCATGTCTTCAGAGTCAGAGTGCTTTAATTCTAGAACCGAAGTCCTTCTCCTTTTTGGGGGAGGGGGTGGACACCAGAGACCGAGTAGTATTGGAATGGCACCCGTGTTGAGGGTGGAGTCAAAGGTACGGACAAGGAGACCAGTTTAGGTGACTTTGGCAGTAATGCAGGTTTGAGATGAGAGAAGAGTTTACTTCGATAAGGGTATTTAGAATAAAGACCTTAAAGTGGACCCAGAAGACACCATGAAGAAAGAAATGGTAGACCTGTTGGGTGTCCTGATCCAGGTTGGGGAGAGAAGGGGGAAAGGTGCAGCTTCATGACACAGTTTTGAATCGTTTGCACTGAGTCCTTAGTATTCTACCCTTTTCAGAACTAGAACTCCTTCGGGGCATGTTTTTTTTAATTCCATGCTGTAAGTATATTTATCCTTTTCCTTCAGTAAATCTGAATAGGCATTTTAACCTTTAAAATTAATGAATACTCACTCTCATTTGTGTTTTCCCGAATTTCATTAGTTTTCCGTTCTTTCTAGGACTTGCTCCTTCCATGCTCTTTTGCCCTCCCTTTTGCCATCTCTCTGGGAAGTAAGTTTGTAATGTTCAGCCTTCCTGGAGTCAGTATGGTGAAACAGCAAAGTCTTTGGTGTCAGACAAGCCTGGATTCCATAACAGGTTTATTAACTGTGTGTTCTCACCAAGTTAACGGCACATCTGTGAGCTTAGTTCTTTATCTCTAAAGTGAAATCGTTACACTTTCATCCAGAATTGTTGAGAGAAAGCATAATATGTAATAAAGCACTTAGGGCCTGCCATACAGTATTTAATAAAGACTTTTTATTGCTTATTCTTTGGAGTGTCCGTCACAAGGACTCAAAATGAGCTAGTGTGCATGGGGCTGTCATTGCGTATCATAAATCAACCAGAAGAGGTCGCTAGAAGATTGCTTAGCTGTGCATTCTGTTTCATAAAGATGATGTTCTTCAGTGAACTGTGAAACTGTCCGTAATTTATGTTTGACTTTCTGCCCTTCCCTTTTTGTCTCCAGTGTCTTCTGTCTGGACTGGTGCCTCTCAAATCTTAATGCACACCAGTCATTTAAAGTGAAGGTTAATGTTGTGCCTTAGAGTCAGGATTTCTAACAGACTTCTGAGTAATGGCAGTGCTTCTAGTCTTTGGGTCACACTTTGAGCAGCAAGTGGTTAGCCTTTTTTTTGACATTCAGGCTAGTGGGTCTGTCCCTAGGTAGCTTGCTCCCTTTCTCCCTCCTGGTGCGGGGGGTGGCGGTGGACGTGTTGTAAGTCCAAGGGTGCCTCAGCATCACTTGTGGGTGAACAGACATTACCTCCCATAGTGTTTTCAAGGCTCGTCCATGTTGTAGCTTGTGTCAATACTTCATCCTTTTTATTGCCAAATAAGACTCCATTGTGTGAACATATGCTACTTTTGTTTGTCAGTTCAGCTGGTGGACATGTGGGTTATTTCCACTTTTGACTGTTGTGAATAATGTTGACAGAAACAAATGTACAAGTCTTTGTGTGGTCATATGTTTTCAGTTCTCTAATGAGCTAATTGTTGGGCCATTCAGTTATTATGCTTAAGTTTTTAAAGAACTGCAAACTGTTACCCAGCGCAGTGTGTCAGCTTGCCTTCCTATGGCTCCCGTTTCTTCACAGCCTTGCCAGCACTATTATCTGTCTATAAAATACCCATCCTAGGGGTGTCTGTGATGTGGTATCTTGTTGTGGTTCTAATTTCTATGGTGTATTTAGTATGACTGGAAATACAGTGGTAAAAGGGTTTGAGTACTTTTAACTTACTGGACATCATATTTCCCATTCCTTCTCCTGGTTTTTGGAAGATATTTGCAAATATGCTATACCTTTGCAATTAGGTATAGTCCCATAACATTTTATGTGGAATCACAATTTTATTCTATTGAGCAAACAATTCAAACAAGCTTGTTTTGAATCCAGTTATAACTCACATTTGAACTACACCTTATTTTCTTAGAGTTCTTCAAGTAGGGGCCATATGTGTAAATTGGTAAGTTATATGTATAAGTTAGTAAATGCTTTTAGTGCTCTTGTTTGGAACCTTCTAGTCAGAATGTAGAAAGTCAGACTAGGGGTCATCTTTTACACAGCTGCCACCAAAATAAAGTGGGCGAAGAGTGCCGAAAAGAGCACCGGATTTCCCACCAAAGCTCTGAAGCTGGCTGAATGGCAGCCCTCTGTCTTCTGAGGTGCCGCTGGAAGGGTGGTGCTGATTTGGTTACTTACCTAAACTGTAGCTTTCTCATTAGTAAATAATGAAAAGAGTACTTCATGGGTTATTGTAAGCATTAACTGGAAAGGCACATTTGAACCATAATGAACTTAGTATGAATGTGACTTTCCTGTCCCCCCGCCTGTTGCATCTCACAAGCAACTACACAAACTGTTGTGTATACTTAATGATAGAAATTGAGGAAGACACAATACAACTTTTAAGGCTATTACTCTAAAGACCATTAACAAGTTAAATTATATTTATACACAAGCACACGTACATATACATACACATATACACTGAAAAATACTTCCAGTTTTGGGATAGAGGAGGCTCTTTTTAAAATTTTTATTTTTGTGGGGATCATGATATTCTTCTTTTAAATTTTTATTTTTAGTTGGAGGATAATTGCTTTACAATATTGTGATGGTTTCTGCCATATATCAACATGAATCAGCCATAGGTATACATATCTTCCCTCCTTCTTGAACCTCCCTCTCACCTCCCACAGCATCCCACCCCTGCCTCTCTAGGTTCTCAGCAGCAGATCCCACTAGCTCTCTGTTTTACATATGGTAATATATATGATTCAATGCTACGCTCTCAAACCATGCCACCTTCTCCTTCCCCCACTGTGTCCAAAACTCTGTTCTTTACGTCTGCGTCTCCTTTGCTGCTCTACAAATAGGAGCATCAGTACCATCTTTCTAGATTCCATATAAACGTGTTAATATATACAGGTTTTTCTCTTTCTGACTTACTTCATGCTGTGTAATGTAGACTCTAGGTTCATCCACCTCATTAGAACTAACTCACACATGTTCCTTTTTATAGCTGAGTAGTATTCCTTATCCATTCATCTGCCAGTGGACATCTAGGTTGCTTCCATTGCCTAGCTATTGTAAATAGTGCTGCAGTGAACACTGGGGTGTATGTGTCTTTTTCAATTATTGTTTCCTTGAGATATATGCCTAGGAGTGGCATTATTGGGTCATGTGGTAGTTTCCAGCCAAAGGCCTAGAAAAGGTCAGTTTTCATTCCAATCCCAAAGAAAGGCAATGCCAAAGAATGTTCAAACTTCCGCACAATTGCATTCATTTCACATGCTAGTAAAGTAATGTTTAAAATTCTCCAAGCCAGACTTCAACAGTATGTGAACCGTGAACTTCCAGATGTTCAAGCTGGATTTAGAAAAGTCAGAGGAACCAGAAATCAAATTGCCAACATCCGTTGGATCATCAAAAAAGCAAGAGAGTTCCAAAGAAAAACATCTACTTATGTTTTATTGACTGTGCCAAAGCCTTTGACTGTGTGGATCACAATACACTGTGGAAAATTCTTAGAGAGATGAGAATACCAGACCACCTGACCTGCCTCTTGAGAAACCTATATACAGGTCAGGAAGCAACAGTTAGAACTGGACATGGAACAACAGACTGGTTCCAAATAGGAAAAGGAGTATATCAAGGCTGTATATTGTCACCCTGGTTATTTAACTTATATGCAGAGTACATCATAAGAAATGCTGGACTGGAAGAAGCACAAGCTGGAATCAAGATTGCCGGGAGAAATATCAATAACCTCAGATATGCATATGACACCACCCTTATGGCAGAAAATGAAGAACTAAAGAGCCTCTTGATGAAAGTGAAAGAGGAGAGTGAAAAATTTGTCTTAAAACTGAACATTCAGAAAACTAAGATCATGGCATCTGGTCCTATCACTTCATGGCAAACAGATGGGGAAACAATGGCAACAGTGACAGACTTTGTTTTCTGGGGCTCCAAAATCACTGCAGGTGGTGACTGCAGCCATGAAATTAAAATACACTTGCTCCTTCGAAGAAAAGGTATGACAAACCTAGACAGCATATTAAAAATCAGAGACATTACTTTGCTGACAAAGGTCCATGTATTTAAAGCTATGTTTTTTCCAGTAGTCATGCATGGATGTGAGAGTCGGACCATAAAGAAAGCTGAATGCTTCAGAATTAATGCTTTTGAACTGTTTGGATTGAACTTTTGAACTGCTTTTGAACTTCACCAACACTGTGGTGTTGGAGAAGACTCTTGAGAGCCCGCTGGGACTGCAAGGAGGTCCAGTCAGTCAATCTTAAAGGAAATCAGTTCTGAATATTCATTGAAAGGACTGATGCTGAAGCTGAAATTCCAATACTTTGGCCACCTGATGCGAAGAACTGACTCATTGGAAAAGATCCTGATGCTGGAAAGATTGAAGTCAGGAAGAGAAGAGGATGACAGAGGATGAGATGATTGGATGGCATCACCAACTTAATGGACATGAGTTTGAGTAAGCTCCGGGAGTTGGTGATGGACAGGGAAGCCTGGCATGCTGCGGTTCATGGTGTTGCAGAGTCAGACACAACTGAGCGACTAAACTTAAGTGATGGCAGTTTTATTCCTAGTTTTTTTTTTTTTTTTTAAGGAATCTTCATGCTGTTCTCCGGAGAAGGCAATGGCACCCCACTCCAGTACCTTGCCTGGAAACTCCCATGGATGGAGGAGCCTGGTAGGCTGCAGTCCATGGGGTTGCTAAGAGTTGGACATGACTGAGCGACTTCACTTTCACTTTTCACTTTCATGCACTGGAGAAGGAAATGGCAACCCACTCCAGTGTTCTTGCCTGGAGAATCCCAGGGATGGGGGAGCCTGGTGGGCTGCCGTCTGTGGGTTCGCACAGAGTCAGACACGACTGAAGCGACTTAGCAGCAGCAGCAGCAGCAGCAGCATGCTCTTCTCCATAGTGGCTTTATCAATTTGCATTCCCACCAACAGTGTAAGAGGGTTCCCTTTTCTCTACACCCTCTCCAGTGTTTATAATTTGTAAAGTTTTGATGAACAGCCAGAGCAATCTTGAAAAAGAAGAATGGAGCTGGAGGAACCAGGCTTTCTGCCTTCAAACTGTACTACAAAGCTGCAGTCATCAAGACAGTATGGTACTGGCACAAAAACAAATATAGACCAATGGAGCAAGATAGAAAGCCTGGAAATAAATCCACGCACCTATGGGCACCTTATCTTTGACAAAGGAGGCAAGAATATACAATGGAGAAAGGACAAGTGGTGCTGGGAGAACTGGTCAGCCACCTGTAAAAAAATGAAACTGGAACACTTTCTCACAACATACACAAAAATAAACTCAAAATGGTTGAAAGATCTAAATGTAAGGCCAGAATCGAGAAAACTTTTAGAGGAAAACGTAGGCAGAATACTCTTTGACATAAATTACAGCAAGATCCTCTATGACCCACCTCCTAGAATAATGGAAATAAAAACAAAAATAAACAGAGGAAGCTCTTAACCAGGTTTGGAAACCTGGACACTACAAAAGGCATGCCCATTTGACTATCAGAATTTTAAGGTGACCATATACAAACTTAATAGATAGGTGTTTGATGAAAAATATTTTAAAGATGGAGGATGAGACAGAGTTAGTTTTGATAACAAAGAATGGATACAGGTTGACCAGAGGGGAAAAAATAAAACTTGAGACTGGAATGGAGTAAGCAACACAGAGAATTATATGAATAAAAGCTCATAGCACAAGTAGACAGGAAAGGCAGGTTAACACAGCACATGTCTATAAGACTGCAGACACGAAAATAAGGTCCATAATAGCCTGTGCCAGACTCATTCGGTGCTAGGGAACGTGAATTGGTAGAATCTTTTTGAACAGCAGTTACACAATATCTTTTAATTACCAAAAACTTTTAACTCAATAGGGACCACTTCTGATAATGAGAGGAAAGCAGTATATAATAAGGATATGTAGTCAACAATATATTTTTATAAATATGTTTACAAAATCATTGTAGCGGCAAAAAAAAAAAAAAAAGCCTGAAAATGAATAGTTGACTAAATCTTAGTAGATCCACACCATGAAGTAGTTTGTGATCATTACAAAGAATAAATTAGAGTGACACCAGTTGATTTTTAGGGATTTCTGTCAGGTATTATGGAATAAGAAGACTGAGAGGCAGAAGATGTGTAAGAGGACAATATTTGATAAAACAATGGCAGTTCCCCTTGTATATTTTTTATAAATGACAAACATGGAGAAATTTATGGAAGAATACATATTTCTAAACATAGGTTATATTGCAGAGTGGGCAAAGCAAAACATAAGAAAACATGTGATATGGAAATATTTATGCGTTTATATAATATTGCATATATATAAAAATGTCTAGAAAGCAAACGTACTTTTATCTTTATTGTCACAGAAAGATGGAAACAATTTGTTTTTAAGGAAAAAATTTAAAAATTCATACATGGGACCTTATTTATGATAAAACAATTCCACAGTTCACAGGGAAGAAAAGTTTTCATGTTAAAAACTGATACAAAATATTCCAAATGTATAATAAATAGGTTATTTTGAAAGTTGACTTGAGAAACTGAATATTGATTTTAGTTGTCTATAATATAGCTTTGCCTTATATTTTAGGAAGCTGCAGATGATGGACATAAAAACAACCTTCTTCCTCAGATTATTCAGTGTTTTGCGTGTCCAAATTGCTTCCTCCTTTTTAGCAGCAAGGATGAGTGTTTGAAGCATATGTCTGGAAAGAATCATTTCCATCAGAGTTTTAAACTGGGTGGTATGTTCATACTCTATTCTGATGAAAATTATTAAACTCCTTTAACCTTTGCTGATTTACTGTACATCTCAGATAATTCTTGAGATAACTTATTTTCACATTAATTTTGAGAACCATGAAAGTGAAAGATGTTTATCTCAGTTTTTATTTTTCAAAAAAAAAAGATTCTTAATATTTATCTGTACCCAAGAGTAAGGTTTACTTTGAGGAATGAAGACAAACTTGGGAAGAAAACATTTATGCACAATAATGTTTTTGTATATCCCTTGGGAAGTTGGGTATTTCCCTGCATTTAAACTCAGATTTTAGTTTGAGCATGAGTTCAGCATCCATCGCACTTAACTGAAGCTAGAAATGACTTTTCTTAGATTTTTATCACATAAATAATTATCTTCTTTCACTTACTAACCGGATGTTGAGAAAGGCAGAGGGGAGGAAGGCCGGGTCACTCCACTCGAGTCTTTGCAAGTTATAGTTCGTTTTGTCTTTCAGATGACAAGGCAGTGGCACAGCCAATATCATTTCCATCTTTTGCAAAGAAACTTTTGATCTCTCTGTGCAAAGATGTTCCATTTCAAGTTAAGTGTGTGGCCTGCCACCAGACCCTACGTTCCCACATGGAGCTTACTGCCCATTTCAGGTTTGTACTGGTCCTGCCCAAAAGGCTCTTCACCAACAGGGGGATTCAACAAATAGTTTTATATTGTGTGTTTCTCTCCTTTAAAATGAGAATGGATATTTGCCTGGACATTACCCAAATTTACCATAGTAAGAGGAGAGGTATGAGAAAAGTGGATTCATTGATACTGCTGTAGACGTAAAACCAGCTGACAGTTGTAAGTTTCGTGTGGGCTGCTGAGGGTTGTGCCTGTGGGAGGAGAGGGTTAAGATAGAATGTTGGCTTTGAGTCAGCTAGCATGGAAAGTATGACAAACATGTGAAAAATTGCATGTCAGTCAAAGGCCAAATTGATCAAATAATCAAGTGTGGTATTTTTGTCTTTACAATGAAAATTATCAAGCAATATACAAAAGTAATGAGTATAATAAGCCCTAATACACCTGTCACCAGGCTTCAGTAGTTGTCACTACATGACACTTTCCTCCCTGCAAGTTCTTACTTTTGAAGCAAATCTTGTTATTTTATCTGTAAATACTCCAGGATATACCTATGGATGATAAGCGTTCTTTCTTTGTTTTTTTTTTTAAAGAAAAATAACTGTAATACCATGATACCTAAAAAACTAGTATTTTAATATCATCAAACATCTGATCAGTTATCAAATTTTCCCTGGTCACTTCATGAAGTTTTTTACATTTGGTTTGTTGGATTCATAATTCAAAGACTGTAGTTTGCATTTGATGCTCTCTTAGGTCTCCCCTCTCCTTATTTCTCTAAAATGCATTAAAAGTTTGTATCTACTAAGTGATAACAGTTGCATTTGTTTACTTAGAACAGTTGTTTTCACAAACTTTCAAGTAAAATACATTCTCAAAAGAACAGGCAGCTGAGTATAATTACTCTGTATAAACTCGGTATAATTACTGATGTTAACAGTCCTAGTTCTGACTTGTATTTCTTGAGTTCATGAGGTCAAATCCTCATCCTGCCAGGATTTTTATTGTTAATTATTTCATGGAAAATTTCACTGTATGCATGTCAACAGACTAGTATCAGTTCAGTTCAGTTCAGTTGCTCAGTCGTGTCCGACTCTTTGCGACCCCATGAATCGCAGCACGCCAGGCCTCCCTGTCCATCACCAACTCCCAGAGTTCACTCAGACTCATGTCCATCGAGTCAGTGATGCCATCCAGCCGTGTCATCCTCTGTCATCCCCTTCTCCTCCTGCCCCCAATCCCTCCCAGCATCAAAGTCTTTTCCAGTGAGTCAACTCTTCTCATGAGGTGGCCAAAGTACTGGAGCTTCAGCTTTAGCATCATTCCTTCCAAAGAAATCCCAGGGCTGATCTCCTTCAGAATGGACTGGTTGGATCTCCTTGCAGTCCAAGGGACTCTCAAGAGTCTCCTCCAACACCACAGTTCTAAAGCATCAATTCTCATCCATCTCCCAACTTTGATAATGCTCAACACTGCCATTCTTATAAATCTTTATGCACCTTACCACGCTTAATGATTATTTATAGTTCTTTGTTTCTGACGTATTGTTTCAATTTATTGAAGTTTACAAATCTTAACCTTTATGATTTTTTTCATGTGTTTTTCATTCCTAGCCCTCTGCCCCCTTAACCTTTATGATTTGTAGACTGGATACAGCTGTCAACCCATCCTTCCTTCCTGGTCATCTCCCACCCTCTCATCCCCAGGCAGTCTGTTCGGATATTTTTTCTACCTTACCTTGATATATCTCCTCTAGATCTTTATGTAAATGGAATCATGTATAGTATGCACTCTTTCGTGTTTGTCATAGCATCTTTACAGTTCATCCATATTGTTTAGTTCATTGTTCTCTTTTATTTGTGAGTAATATAGCACAATTTGCTTATTCATTCTCATGTTGGTGGACCGTTGGATTTTTTTCAGTTTTTAGCTGTTGTGAATAAAGCTATTATGTGCATCTTATACAAATCATTTTATAGAAATATGTTTTCATTTCTCTTGGATAAATATCTAGGATTGGAATTGCAAGATCAAAGAGTAGATATGTATCTAGTTTTATAAGTCTACTCGACATTTTCCCAGTGTGCACTGGTGCATGTCTCTCCCAGCAAGGTTAGAGAGTTGCAGTTTCTCTACATCCTTGCCAAGGTTTGCTGTTGCCAGTCTTGTTTCATTTTAGTTGTTCTTTTGAGAGTCTCATTTGGTTTTAATCTGGATTTCCCTGATGAACAGTGATGTCAGACACTTTTTAGTGTAAAAGCAACCATGAGCATGGCGTGCTCCTGACCTAAAATCAGTCCATTCTTAAAGCACATGCACCAGGTTGTTGGGAACGTCGCTGTTGTGTTCCTCTGTACCATAGAGGAGTTGGCTAGCTGCTTGTCTCATAACAGTCCTGTCAGTGCATTTTACATGGTTTCTACTTTTATAAAATTTGTCTGGATTAAAAAAACATTTTTTTTGATTCTAGTTTTATCCTTTGGTTATATGGATTAAAATCAGACAAAATGTAGGTAATGTTCAGGTAGATAAGATATTATTATATCATCTGCCTCTTTGTTGAAAAACAATCTTTAGTGCTATGTACACATGTCTACTTAATAATTACTACAATAAAAAGCAGAGATACTGCATTTAGAAATACTTACAAGTTTATCTTTTTATCCAATTTAGAGTTCGTTGTCGAAATGCTGGTCCTGTAGCTCTCGCTGAGAAGAGCATTGCTCAGGTGGCAGAGAAATTCCTCCTGAGAGGTTACTGTCCACATTGCAACCATGTCTTTGTGGATGAAACCAGTATCTGGAATCACAAGCAGAATTCAGGACACAAAGTCCGACTCATTAACTCAGTGGAAGAATCAATCTTACTTTATTGCCACAGCAGTGAAGGGAACAAACCTCCTTCTGACTTGCACCTGTTGCAAGATGAGTCAAAATTTTCATCACTGAAAAGAAATATGTCCTCTCAAGAATCTAGCTCAGAGGATTGTAGCACTGTTCCAAAAAAGAAGATGAATTTAGGAGGTAAAAGCCTTGGGGGTGTGGTTTGTTTTCCGAAGGAAAGGTCACTTGTTAAAACCTGGTTTTGTGAATGCCATCAACGCTTCCCCAGTGAAGATGCAGTAGAAAAGCATGTTTTCTCAGCAAACACAATGTGTTACAAGTGTGTGGTCTGTGGGAAGGTGTGTGAAGATTTGGGAGTCATCCGTTTACACATGAGCCGCATTCATGGAGGGGCACATTTAAATAACTTTCTTTTCTGGTGTCGGACATGCAAAAAGGAGTTGAGGAGGAAAGAGGCTATAATGGCCCATGTGACTGAGTTTCACAGTGGACACAGGTATTTTTATGAGACGAATGAGGTGGCAGGTGACACTTTGCCATCATCCTCTACAGCGCTGGTGAGTGAGCTGACTGCTGAGAATGCTTCAGCTATTACTATTGTTGATCACTCCCCAGCAAACAGTCCTCTGAGGGGTAAATGGCAATGCCGAATTTGTGAAGATATGTTTGACTCCCAAGAATGCGTAAAGCAACACTGCATGTCTTTAACAAGCCACCAGTTTCACAGGTACAGCTGCACCCATTGCAAAAAGACTTTTCACAAGATGGAAACACTACAACGACATTGCCAAGATGAGCACGACAGTGAGGTAAAGATGAAGTACTTCTGCGGGCTTTGCGATCTGAGTTTTAACGTGGAAGATGCATTTTTGACTCATTATAAGGAGCACCACAGTACAGACTATGTATTTGTGTCAGAAAAAAGGGAACCTTCCATTAAAACGGAGAGTGATTTTCCAGTAATAGAGACGGGTAATCTGCTGACCTGCGGCTGCCGCGAGAGCTACCTCTGCAAAGTCAACAGGCGGGAGGACCACGGCCGCTGTCTGCAGACCCTGCTGGGCCAGGGCCGCCTGTGGTTCCGCTGTGGCGTTTGCTCAGCCACAACTCAGAGCCTCGGTGACCTGCATGCGCATGTGCGCCAGGCGCACGCGGACCTGGAGGCCCCGCCGCGGGGCCTCATCAAGTGCGGCACGTGCACCAAGGCCTTCCAGGACCCCGAGAGCGCACAGCAGCACTTCCACAGGAAGCACTGCTCGCTGCGGGGGCCGGTGGGGGCCCGCCTTTCGGCCGAGCCCAAGAGCCCACCACCCGCCCGGGCAGAGAGAAAGCCCAGACAGACCGCAGGCGGGCTGCAGACTGCAGAACCGGAGAGAGCCACGGAGGCGGAGCTCAGCGGCCAGAGCGCAGGTACGGCAGGTAACCAGCCCTGAGGCGTGGCATCCCACGTGCTGGTGATTGATAGGTGCGCGCCAGGGGGCAGCCCGCCCGGGGTCGGGTGAGATGGGGTAATCATTTCTGCAGCAGATACAGAGACCCGTGTTCCCGATGCTTCCTGCAACTGCCCTCTCAACCTGAGGGGACAAAGAGTACCTGTTACACTAATAGATATTTTAGAGAACGTTTTCTTTTCTTTTCCAAAAGACTTGGGAATTTTGAAAGATAAGGAAAATGGATGGTCTTTCTGAAAGTCAGATTTGAAAGTACACTGCACATTACTATCATTTAGGCTAAAATTCAGTAAAAGGATAAGTCAGTGATTTCTTTTTGTTTCTATTTTGGCCTTATTCTCTGAGAAGTCTTAAAGATCACTTGAGAATTTATTTTCCTTATTCCCTTTTGGAAGAAAAGCCTTTACTTAAGAGTTAAAATAGCAATTAGAAATTAGTTGTTAAGTGGAAACAAGAAACCAGGCAGAATACTGAGGTGTGGATTACCCTAGACTTTCCTTCTATGATAAGATTGAAGAACTCTACAAGAGTGCAATGTTTTTATTTTGTTTAGAAGTATGATTGTTTCCTTTTGAGTATAACTTTAATTATATATTCTTTTAAATAAAAATTGACTCTGTAAATTATGCAGTATAGAGTGGAAAAATGAGGATATGTAAAAGTTTTGGCTAGTAAAGTATTGTTAAGAACTACTGAATTTTTAGACTTGTTCTGTAGCACAGGTGGCTCTTGTCATCACCATTAGGCATGTGTTTTATGTTGATTAAATAAATGATGTACTCCAGCCCCATTCAACTCTTCTAACAGTGAAACCGTGGCCATACTGTTTTATGTTCTGTTCTGTTCTTTTTGGGGAATTTGTGTTGGTCTGTGTTTGACGGGAGGTCATTGTCATATCTAAACCTAAATTACTGAGTATTTTAAGAAGAGAGATAAGAAAATACATGGTTTAGAAATGAGAAAGAATGGCAGGCTCTTTCTGAGGCAGTCTTTATTAGGTGGAGTAGAAGCTGTTTTAGAAAGAGTTTAAACATTCAGGGTTTTCATTGCTACCCCTGGAAACTGTGAGGCCCTGTCAAGGTAGAGAGTTGTGACGGAGGGAAGAGGAGGGAGAACAAGAGTCGGAGAGGGTCAGGGCGGAGAGGCCCTGGGAGAGCGGAGATGTGTCTCTGGCGGGAGGCGCCTAGGAGCAGCGTGTGGGCCTGTCTCGTGTCTGCACTCCAGGGCACAGCATAGAGCCAGAGGCGTGGCGATGGATCAGTCCAGGTTAGGAAAAGAACAGACTCCTGGTAGCAAGAAAGTTCTTAGCAAGTAACCTCTAAAGTTTATTTTGATGAATGGTGCGAGTTTTAGTTGTTACTTAGCCTTAAAGCCTGGTCTTCTAGATCTTCCAGTACACTAATTAAAAAAAAAAAAAATTCCCTTTGTAAATGACTTTTAAAGAAAGCTAGGATCAGTGGCACATATTTGTAGAAAGGATAGTCATTTCTGAAATATTCAAAATATTTTTATCTAAATATACTGTGTCCTTTGGATTTCACAACATGCCTTAGATAGAAGTAAAAAAACATGCAAGATTAATGTTAAGTTGACAAGTTGAAAAGTTTTTAGCTAATTCTTTTCAAATGCCTGTCAATGTTTCTTTTTTCTCAGATGAAGAGCTTGTTGAGCTCCCAGACTTGGATTACCTGCGGACTATGACTCACATAGTCTTTGTGGACTTCGATAACTGGTCCAACTTTTTTGGTCACCTACCAGGGCATCTTAACCAAGGAACATTTATTTGGGGCTTTCAAGGTATGGCAATAAGAAAAACATTTGAGGCAACCTCTCCCACTCCCTACACACACCTTAGAATATGTTTTGCTTTAAAAGGACTCTTCTTGAACCTTCCTGAATAGGAGATAGAAACAAAATTGAAATTTTGTCACCGTGCATTATAGTTATAGTACTAGAATATTTTTCTCCTTGTATTTCTCTGTGATAGGTGTTACCTCTTTTTGGTGGACAGTTTATAAATCTGTAGCTACAGATTGAAAGAGCCTATTTAATACCTACAGAATGCCAGGTACTGTTTTTTTAAAAAAAGAAAAATAGTCGCTCAGTCGTTTCTGATTCTTTGTGACCTGATGGACTATAACCAGCCAGGCTCCTCTGTCTGTGGAATTCTCCAAGTAAGAATACTGGCGTAGGTAGCCATTTCCCTTCTCCAGGGGATTTTCCTGACTCAGGGATTGAACCTGGGTCTCTTGCAGTGCAGGCAGATTCTTTTACCACCTGAAACCACCAGGGGAGCCCATGCTTACTAATTATTACAATTTTCTCCCTTTAAATATAAGGAATTAGGCTGAGAAGTTTATTTTTTTTTTTTGCCAAGTATAAAAATAAAATAATAGAGTTAGCTTTTGAACTTGGACCACAGAATTACTGTGTTTTCTACATAACTGCCTCTTCAGTTTTTCCTTACTGTTTATAAATGTGCATCTTTGTATAAATCTCCCATTCAGGTACTAACCAGGCTCAACTTCGGAGATGACATGAGATCGGGTACATTCAGGTTGGTTTGGCCATCACTAAATCTCTTCATAAGCCATTGACCAAACCTGGGAGAGAGACTTCTCTTTGATTAACTGAAATTTAGTACAGTGAGCCTCTTGCGTATAGGCACACCCAGTAGATAACTGAAGTTTAATTCCAGACCACTGCAAGTCACACGAATTTTTTCGTTTCTCTATGCATATAAAAGTCATGTTTACACTATACTGTTGTCTGTTAAGTCGGCAAGAACATTATGTCTTAAAATATGACTTAATTGAAAGACATCTTATTGCTATAAAATGCTAACTATTACCTTAGCCTTCAGTGAGTCATAATCTTTCAGCTGGTGGGGGTGGTATCTTGCCTCCATGTTGATGGCTGTTGACTGATCTGGGTGGTGGTTGCTGAAGGTTGGGACAACTATGGCAATTTCTTAAAATGAGACAGCAGTCAAATTTGCTGCCTTGACTGACTCTTCCTTTCATGAATGATTTCTTTGTAGGCTGCAGTGCTGTGTGATAGCGTTTTACCCACAGTAGAACTTCTTTCAAAACTGGAATCAATCCTCTCAAACCCTGCTGCTGTTTTATCAACTAAGTTTATGTAATATTTCAAATCCTTACTTGTCATTTCAACAGTCATCACAGCGTCTTCACTAGGGTAGATTCCTTCTCAAGAAACCACTTGTCTTGCTCATCATCCATTAAAGGTTTACCTTGAGATTGCAGCAGTTCAGTCACACCTTCATACTCTGCTCCTAATGCTAGTTCTCTTGCTCTTTCCTCCGCATCTGCAGTTCCGTTTTCTACTGAGTTCTTGAACCCCTCAAAGTCATCCGTGAAAGTTGGAATCAACTTCTTCCAGACTCCTGTTGCTGTTGGTATTTTGACCTCTTCACATCTTCCCAATCACGAGTTTTTTTTTTTTAACTTTAAATTTTAAATTTTGTTTTGGTGTATAGCCAATTAACAATGTTGTGGTAGTTTCAGGTGAACAGCAAAGGGACTCAGCCATACATATACATGTATCCATTCTCCCCCGAGACCTCCTCCCTTCCTGGCTGGCACACACAACATTGAGCAGTGTTCCGCGTGCTCTACAATAGTTCCTGTTGGTTATCCATTTTAAATTGCAGTTTGTACACGGCCTTCCCAAAGTCCCTAACTATCCCTTTCCCCTGGAAACCATAAGTTCGTTTTCTAACTCTCTGAGTCTCTTTCTGTTTTGTAAGTAAGTTCCTCTGTATCAGTTCTTTCTAGATTCCACATGTAAGGGATGTCATACAGCATTTCTCCTTCTCTGTCTGACAGACTTCCCTCAGTATAACATTCTTTAGGTCCACCCATGTTGCTGCAAATGGCATTATTTCACTCTTTTTAATGGCTGAGTAATCCACCATTGTATATATGTACCACTTCTTGTTTATCCGTTCCTCTGTTGATTGACGTTTAAGTTGCTTTCATGTCTTGGCTGTTGTAAACAGTGCTGCAGTGAGTGAAGGACAGGGGTGCCGGTCTCCTTTCGGATCGCATTTTTCTCCAGCTGTATGCCCAGGAGTGGGATTGCAGGGTCATATGGTAGCTCTGTTCAGTGTTTTCAGGAACCTCCATACCGTTCTCCATACTGGCTGTACCAATTACATTGCAGCCAAGAGTATAACAGGGTTCCCTTTTCACCACACTCTTGCCAGCAGTTGTTGCTTCTGGGTTTTTTGAAGGTAACTGTTCTGACTGGTGTGAGAGGATACCTCATTGTAGTTTTCATTTGCATTTCTCTAATACTTAGAGATGCTGAACATCTGTTCATAGGTGTCTCTGTATGTCCTCATTGGAGAAATGTATGTTCCAGTCTCTGCCCGTTTTTTGAGGGGCTGTTTGTTTTGATGCTGTTAAGTGTCATAAAATGTAAATTTTGGAGACTAATCCCTATCAGTCACATCGTTTGCAAATATTTTCTCCCATTCTCTGGGTTGTCTTTCATTTTGTTCATTGTTTCCTTTGCTTTGCAGGTTTTAAGTAGGTCCCATTGGTTTATTTTGGTTTTTATGTCATTATTCTGGGAGATGTATCAAAAAAGATGCTGCTGTAATTTATGTCAGAGCATGTTCTGCCTATGTTTTCCTCTAAGAGTTTATATGGTCTTGTCTCACATTAAGGGCTTTAATCCATTTTGAGCTTATTTTTGCATATGGAATTAAGGAATGAGCTAATTTAATTTTTTTACATGTTGCTGTCCTGTTTTCCCAGCAACATTTGTTGAAGAGACTGCCTTTCCACCATTGTGTGAACTTGTCTACTTTGTCATGGATTAGCTGGCCTTAACTGTTTAGGCCTATTTCTGGGTTTTCTGTCCTGTTCTGTTGATCTGTATTTCTATATTGATGCCACTACCATCCTGCTTTGAGGACTGTAACTGCATTGTTGTTCAGTTGCTCAGTCATGTCCAACTCTTTGCAACCCCAGGGACTGCAGCACACCAGGTTTTCCTGTCCTTCAGTATCTCTCAGAGTTTGCTCAAACTCATGTCCATTGAGTTGGTGATGCCACCCAACCATCTCATCCTCTGTCGTCCCCTTCTCCCCACTCCACCAATCTTTCCCAGCATCAGGGTCTTTTCCAATGAGTTGATGCCTCACATCAGATGCCCAAAGTATTGGAGCTTCAGCTTCAGCATCAGTCCTTCCAATGAATATTTAAGGTTGATTTCCTTTAGGATGGACTGGTTCAATCTCCTCACTGTCCAAGGGACTCTCGAGAGTCTTCTCCAACACCACAATTAGAAAGCATCAATACTTTGGTGCTTGGCCTTCTTTGTGGCCCACCTCTCACATCCATACATGACTACTGGAACAAACCATAGCTTTGACTAGACGGACCTTTGCCAGCAGAGTGTTGTCACTGTTTTTTAATATGCTGTCTAGGTCTGTCATAGCTTTTCTTCCAAGGAGCAAGTGACTTTTAATTTCATGGCTGCAGTCACCATTCACAGTGATTTTGGAGCCTAAGAAAAAATATCTGTCACAGTTTCCATTTTTACTCCGTTTGCCATGAAGTGATAGGACTGGATGCTGTGATCTTAGTTTTCTATATGCTGGGTTTTAAGCCAGCTTTTTTCACTCTCCTCTCACCGTCATCAAGAGTCTCTCTAGTTCTTTTTCACTTTTTGCCATTAGGGTGGTATCATCTGCATATCTGAGGTTGTTGATATTTCTCCCTGTGATCTTGATTCCGTCTTGGGATTCATCCAGCCTGGCATTATGCATGATGTACTCTGCATATTATATCTGCTACTATGGGCAAGAATCCCTTAGAAGAAATGGAGTAGCCATCATGGTCAACAGAAGAGTCCACAGTGCAGTACTGGATGCAGTCTCAACAATGACAGAATGATCTCTGTTCGCTTCCAAGGCAAACCATTCAGTATCATGGTAACCCAAGTCTGTGCCCCGACCAGTAATGATGAAGAAACTGAAGTTGAATGGATCTATGAAGACCTACAAGGCATTCTAGAACTAACACCCAAAAAACATGTCCTTTTCATTATAGGGGACTGGAATGCAAAAATAGGAAGTCAAGAAACACCTAGAGTAACAGGCAAATGAGGCCTTCGAGTACAGAATGAAGCAGGGCAAAGGCTAATAAGAGTTTTGCCAAGAGAATACACTTGTCATAGGAAATACCCTTTCCCAACAACACAAGAGAAGACTCTACACATGGACATCACCAGATGGCCAACATTGAAATCAGATAGATTATATTCTTTGCAGCCAAAGATGGAGAAGCGAAGAAAGTAGGGAAAACCATTAGACAATTCAGGTATGACCTAAATCAAATCCCTTACAATTATACAGTGGAAGTGACAGATTCAAGGGATTAGATATGATAGGCAGAGTGCCTGAAGAACTATGGATGGAGGCTTGTGACATTGTACAGGAGGCAGGAATCAAGATCATGCCCAAAGAAAAGAAATGCAGAAAGGCAAAAGGGTTGTCGGAGGAGGCCTTACAAATAGCTGTGAATAGAAGAGAAGCAAAAAGCAAAGGAGAAAAGGAAAGCTATACCCATTTGAATGCACAGTTCCAAAGAATAAGGGGAGATAAAGCCTTTCTCAGTGATCCATGCAAAGAAATAGAGGAAAACAGTAGAATGGGCAAGTCGAGAGATGTCTTCAAGAAAATTAGAGATACCAAGGGAACATTTCATGCAAAGATGAGCTCAGTAAAGGACAGAAATGGTATGGACCTAACAGAAGCAGAAGATACTAAGAAGAGGTGGTAAGAATACACAGAACTATACAAAAAAGATCTCCACGACCCAGATAATCACGATGGTATGATCACTCACCTAGAGCCAGACATCCTAGAATGTGAAGTCAAGTGAGCCTTAGGAAGCATCACTACCAACAAAGCTAGTGGAGGTGATGGAATTCCCATTGAGCTATTTCAAATCCTAAAAGATGGTGCTGTGAAAGTGCTGCACTCAATATGCCAGCAAACTAGGAAAACTCAGCAGTGGCCACAGGACTGGAAAAGGTCAGTTTTCATTCCAATCCCAAAGAAAGGCAATGCTAAAGAATATTCAAACTACCACACAATTGCACTCATCTCACACACTAGTAAAGTAATGCTCAAAATTCTCCAAGCCACGCTTCAGCAGTACGTGAACCATGAAGTTCCAGATGTTCAAGCTGGTTTTAGAAAAGGCAGAGGAACCAGAGATCAAATTGCCAACATCCACTGGATCATGGAAAAACCAAGAGAGTTCCAGAAAAACATCTGTTTCTGCTTTATTGACTATGCCAAAGCCTTTGATCGTGTGGATCACAATAAACTGGAAAATTCTTCACGAGCTGGGAATACCAGACCACCTGACCTGCTTCTTGAGAAACCAGTATGCAGGTCAGGAAGCAACAGTTAGAACTGGACTTGGAACAACAGACTGGTTCCAAATAGGAAAAGGAGTACGTCAAGGTTGTATATTGTCACCCTGCTTATTTAACTTACATGCAGAGTACATCATGAGAAACGCTGGGCTGGGTGAAGCACAAGCTGGAATCAAAATTGCTGGGAAAAATATCAGTAACCTCAGATATGCAGATGTCACCACCCATATGGCAGAAAGTAAAGAACTAAAAAGCCACTTGAAAGTGAAAGAGGAGAGTGAAAAAGTTGGCTTAAAGTTCAGCATTCAGAAAACTAAGATCATGGCATCCGGTCCTATCACTTCATGGCAGATAGATGGGGAAACAGTGGAAGCAGTGGCTGACTATAGTTTTTGGGGCTCCAAAATCACTGCAGATGGTGATTGCAGCCATGAAATTAAAAGATGCTTCCTTCTTGGAGGGAAAGTTATGACCAACCTAGATAGCATATTCAACCAGAGACATTACTTTGTCAGCAAAAGTCCATGTAGTCAAGGCTATGGTTTTTCCAGTGGTCATGTATGAATGTGAGTGTTGGACTGTAAAGAAAGTTGAGCACTGAAGAATTGATGCTTTTGAACTGTGGTGCTGGAGATGACCCTTGAGAGTCCCTTGGACTTAAAGGAGATCCATCCAGTCCATCCTAAAGGAGATCAGTCCTGAATGTTCATTGGAAGGACTGATGTTGAAGCTGAAACTCCAGTACTTTGGCCACCTCATGCGAACAGCTGACTCATTGGAAAAGACCCTGATGCTGGGAAAGACTGAAGGCAGAAAGAGAAGGGACGACAGAGGATGAAATGGTTGGATGGCATCACTGACTCAATGGACGTGAGTTTGGGTAAACTCTGGGAGTTGGTGATGGACAGGGAGGCCTGGCGTCCTGCAGTCTAATGGGTTGCAAAGAGTCTGACACAACTGAGCAATTGAACTGAACTCTGAATATAAGATTAATAAGCAGAGTGACAATATACAGACTTATCATACTCCTTTCCCAATTTTGAACCAGTTGTTTGTCCCATGTCCAGTTTAACTGTTGCTTCCTGACCTGCCTTACAGGTTTCTCAGGAGGTAGGTAAGGTGTTCTGGTACTCCCGTCTGTTGAAGAACTTTTCACAGTTTCTTGTGATCCATACAGTCATAGGCTTTAGCGTAGTCAATGAAGCAGAAGCAGATGTTTTTCTGGAATTCTCTTGCTTTTTCTGTGATCCAGTGGATATTTGCAGTTTGCTCTCTGGTTTCTCTGCCTTTTTTATATCCAGTTTGTACATCTGGAAGTTCTCAGTTAATGTACTGCTGAAGCCTTGCTTGAAGGATTTTGAGCATTGTATTGCCCTCATGTGAAATGAGCGAAGTTGTGCGGTAGTTTGAACATTCTTTGCCATTGCCCTTCTTTGGGATTGGAATGAAAACTGACCTTTTCCAATTCTGTGGCCACTGCTGAGTTTTCTAAATTTGCTGGCATATTGGGTAGAGTGCTTTAACAGCATCATCTTTTAGGATTTGAAATAGCTCAGCTGGAATTCTGTCACTGCAACTAGCTTTGTTCATAGTTAATGCTTCTTAAGGCCTATTTGACTTCACGCTTCAGGATGTCCGGCTCTATGTAAGTGACCACACCATCATGGTTATCTAAGTCCTTAAGACTTTTTTTGCCCAGTTCTGTATTTTTGCCACCTCTTCTTAATCTCTTCTGCTTCTGTTTGTTTCTTGCTGTTTTTGTCCTCTATTGAGCCCATCTTTGCATGAAATGTTCCCTTGCTATCTCTAATGTTCTTGAAAAGATCTCTAGTCTTTCCCCTTGTATTGTTTTCTTCTATTTCTTTACATTGTTCCCTTAAGAACACTTTCTTATCCTCCTTTCTAGTCTTTGGAAGTCTGCATTCAGTTGGATGTTTCTTTCCCTTTCTCCTTTGCCTTTTGCTTGTCTTCTTTTCTCAGCATTTGTACGGCCTTGTCAGATAACCATTTTACCCTCTTGCGTTTCTTTTTCTTTGGGATGGTTTTGGTACCATGTTAAGAACCTTTTGTACCATGTTATGAACCTCCATCTATAGTTCTTCAGACACCCTTCTATCAGGTCTAATTTCTTGAATCTATTTTTCAGTTCCACCATATAATCATAAGAAATTTCATTTCGGGCATACCTGAATGGACTAATTTTCTTACTTTTTCAATTTAACCCTGAATTTTGCAATAAGGAGCTCATGATCTAAGCTGTAGTCAGCTCCTCGTCTTGTTTTTGCTGCCTGTTTAGAGCTTTTCCATCTTTGGCAGCAAAGAATATAATTGGTCTAATTTCTGTATTGACCATCTGGTGATGTCCATGTGTAGAATCATCTCTTGTATTGTTGGAAGAGGGCGTTGGTTATGACCAGTGTGTTCTCTTGGCAACATTCTGTTGGTTTTTGCCTTGCTTCCAAGGTCAAACTTGCCTGTTATTCCAGGTATCTCTTGACTTCCTACTTCTGCATTCCAATCCCCTGTGATAAAAAGGACACCTTTTTTTGGTGTTAGATCTAGAAGGTCTTGTAGTTCTTCATAGAATTGTTTGACTTCAGCTTCTTCAGCATTAGTCATTGGATTACTGTGTTACTTGGATTACTGTGATGTTGAATAGTTTGCCTTGGAAATGAACCAAGAGATCATTCTGTTGGTTTTAAGATTGTACCCAGTACTTCATTTCGAATTCTTTTGTTTACTATGAGGGCTACTCCATTTCTTCTAAGGGATTCTTGCCCACAGTAGTAGATATAATGGTCATCTGAGTTAAATTTGTCCATTCCCATCCATTTTAGTACACTGATCTCTAAAATGTTAATAGTCAGTCTTATTTGACCACGTCCAGTTTACCTGGATTCACTGACTTAACATTCCAGGTTCCTATTCAATATTGTTCTTTATAGCATTGGGCTTTACTTTCACCATCATACACATCCTCAACTGGGTGTCATTTCTGCTTTGGCTCAGCCCATCATTCTGTCTGGAGCTATTTCTCTGTTCTTACCCAGTAGCATTTTGGACACCTATTAACCTGCATGGTTTATCTTCCAATGTCAAATCTTTTTACCTTTTCATACTTTTCCTAGGGTTCTCTAGGGACGAATACTGAATTGCTTTGCTATTCTAAAGTCAGGGCGCCTGATTCCTCCAGCTCCATTTTTCTTTTTCAAGATTGATTTGACTATTCAGGGTCTTTTGTCTCTCCATACACATTTTGAGATTTTTTGTTCTAGTTCTGTGAAAAATGTCATTGATAGGGATTGCATTGAGTATGTAGACTGCTTTGGGTAGCATAGTCATTTTTGAGTCAATACTGATTCTTCCAATCTGCAAGCATGGTATATCTTTCCGTTTGTTTATGTGTTCTTTGATTTCTTTCATCAGCATCTTAATAGTTTTTAGAGTACATGTCTTTTGTTTCCTTGGGTAGGTTTATTCCTAAGTTTTTTTTTTTTTTTTTCTTTGATGTTATGGTAAATGGAATTGCTATATTTAGTATCAGGTCATCTGCAAACAGTGACAGTTTAACTTCTTCTTTTCCAATTTAGAGTCCTTTTGCTTCTTTTTCTCACTGACTGCTATAGCTGAGACTTCCAAAACTGTGTTGAATAAAAGTGGCGAGAGTGGGCATCATTGTCTTGTTCCTGATCTTAGAGTGAATGTTTTCAGCCTTTCACCATTGAGTATGATGTTAGCTGTACATTTATCATGTATGACCTTTATTATGTTAAGGAGCCTGGCAGGCTGCAGTCCATAGGGTTGCAAAGAGTTGGACACCATTGGGCAGTTACACTACTGTGTTCTGTGTACTCTTTGCCCCCTGTCTGGAGAGTTTTTCCTCATTCATGGGTGATGAACTGTGTCAAAAGCTTTTTAGTCTGTTGAGATGATCGTATGGTTTTTATTCTTCAGTTTGCTGATGTGGTGTGTCACATGGATTGATTGGTGGATGCCTTGCATCCCTGGAATGAATCCCACTTGATCATCATGTATGAGCTTTTTAATATACTGTTGGATTGGTAGTATTCTGTTGAGAATTTTTGCATCTGTGTTCATCAGTGGCTTTGTTGTTGTTAGTCACTAAGTCGTGTCTGACTCTTGCATCCGCATGGACGCAAGATGCCTGCCAGGCATCTCTGTCCGTAGGATTCTCCAGGCATGAATACTGGAATGAGTGGCTGTTTCCTTCTGCAGGGGATCTTCCCGACCCAGAAATGGAACTTGAGTTTCCTGCATTTGCAGGCAGATTCTTTACCACTGAGCCACTAGGAAGCCACTAGGAAATCATCAGTGGTACTGGCCTATTCTTGTGGTATCTTTGTCTGGTTTTGGTATCAGGGTGATGGTGGCCTCATAAAATGAGTTTTGAAGTTTTCCTTCCTCTCCAGTTTTTTGAAACAAGTTTCAGAAGGATAGGTGTTAACTCTTCTCTAAATGATAAAATTTGCCTGTGAAGCTGTCAGGTCCTGGAGTTTTGTTTATTGGGGGGTTTTTAATCATGGTTTCAATTTCAGTGCTTGTGATTGGCTTGCTCGTATTTTCTATTTTTCCCTGGTTCAGTCTAGGGAGACTGTACCTTTCTAAGAATTTGTCCATTTCTACCAGGTTGTCCATTTTATTGGCATGCAGTTCTTCATAGTAGTCTCTTATGATCCTTGACATTTCTGTGCAGTCAGTTGTAAATTTTCCTTTTCCAGGTTTAATTTTATTGAGTTGAGTCCTCTCTCTTTTTTTCTTGATGAGTCTAGCTAAAGGTTTTTCAATTTTTATCTTTTCAAAGACCCAGCTTTTAGATTCATTGATCTTTGCGATTGTTTTTTTTCTATTTCATTTATTTTTGCTTAGATCTTTATGATTTCCTTCCTTTTCTAAGGCTTAGGTTTTCTTTGTTTTTCTCTTTAGGTTTTCTTTTTCTAGTTGTTTTAGATGTAAGGTTAAGTTGTCTATTTGAGACTTTTCTTGTTTTTTGAGGTAAAGATTGTATTGCTATAAGCTTCCCTCTTAGAACTAACTGCTTTTGCTGCATCTCATAGGTTTTGGACCATTGTGCTTTTGTTTTCATTTGTTTCTAGGTATTTTAATTTCCTCTTTGATTTCTTTAGTGATCCAATGGTTGTTTAATACCATATCACTTAACTGCCACGTGTTTATGTTTCTTAGAGTTTTTTTCTTATAGTTTATTTCTAATATCATAGTGTTGTGATAATAAAAGATACTTGATATGGTTTCGATTTTCCAAAATTTACCAAGGGTCACCTTATGGCCCAGCATGTGGTCAGTCCTGGAGAATGTTCTGTGTATGCTTGATAAGAATGTTCAGTCTGTTGGAATATTCTATAAATATCAATTAAGTCCAACTTGTCTAAAGTGTCATTTAAGGCCTCTATTTCCTCATTAATTTTCTGTCCAGATGGTCTCTCCATTGATGAAAGTAGAGTATTAAGTCCCCCACTAACACTGTGTTACTGTCAATTTTTCCCTTTATGTTTGTTAATATTTGCCTTGCGCATTGAGGTGTTCCTGTGTTGGGTGTATATATATTTATAATTGTATCTTCAGTGTCCTTCTCTGTCTCTTATAACGGTCTTTGTTTTAAAGTTTATTTTGTCTGATATGAGTAATGCTGCTCCATCTTTCTTATCATTTCCATTTGTGTGAAATACCTTCTCCTATCCTCTTACTTTCAGTCTGTAAGTGTCCCTAGATCTGAGGTGGGTCTCTTGTAAATAACATGTGTATGAGCCTTGTTTTTGTATCCACCCAGCCAGTCTTATGTCTTTTGCTTGGTGCATTTAAATTTTAGGTAATTAATGATATGTATGATCCTATTACCATTCTTGGTTGTTGCTGCTTCCCTTTCATCACTTGGACTATATTATGCCATTCCCTTCTGGCTTGTAGAGTTTCTGTTGAGAAATCAGCTGGTAACCTTGTGGGATTTCCCTTTCATGCTCTTCTTCCTTTTTCCCTTGTTGCTTTTAATATTTTATCTTTGTCTTTAATTTTTGTCAGTTTGATTACTGTGTGTCTCAGTGTGTTTCTCCTTGGTATATCCTGCCTGGTGCTCTGCACCTCCTGGACATGGTTGACTGTTTCCTTTCTCATGTTGGGAAAGTTTCCAGCTGTTATCTTTTCAAATATTTCCTTGGGTCCTTTCTCTCTTTCTCTCTCCCCCTTTCTGGGACCCCTATTATGAGAATATTGGTGTGGTTAATGTTGTCCCAGAGGCCTCCTAGTCTGTCTTCATTTCTTTTCATTCTTTTTTCTATATTCTGTTTTGCAGCATGATTTCTGCCATTCTGTCTTCCAGATCACTTATCCATTCTTCTGCCACAGTTATTCTGCTATTGATTCCTTCTAGTGAGGAGATGGTTGGATGGCGTTATCAACTCAATGGATTGGAATTTGAGCAAGCTCCAGGAGTTGGTGATGGACAGGGAAGCCTGGTGTGCTGCAGTCCATGGGGTTGCAAAGAGTTGGACACAACTGAGTGACTGAACTGAACTGAGTGTATTGTTCATTTCTGTTAGTTCTTTAATTCTTCTAGGTCTTTGGTAAACATTTGTTGCATCTTCTCCATTCTGTTTCCAGGATCCTAGATCATCTTTGCTATTATTATTCTGAATTCTTTTTCTGGAAGGTTGCCTATCTCCAGTTCATTTAGTTGTTTTGGGGGGATTTATCTTGCTCCTTCATCTGGGATATAATCCTGTTTCTTTTCATTTGGTTAGCTTTCTGTGATTGTGGTTTTCTTCTTGGGGATTGCAGGATTGTAGTTGTTGTTTCTTCTGTCTGCCCTGTGGTGAATGAGGATAAGAGGTTTGTGCAGGCTTCTTGATGGAAGGGACTGGCTGTGGGGAAAACTGGGTTTTGCTCTGATGGGCAGGGCCATACTCAGGAAAACTTTAATCCAATTGTCTGCTGATGGGTGGGGCTGCGCTCCCTCCCTATTACTTGTTTGACCTGAGTCACCCAGTCCTAGAGTCTCTAGGTTCTATGGTAGGGCTAATCACAGCCTCTAAGAGAACTTACACCAAGATGCATCTACCAGGGCCCCTTTCTCCATGGCAGGCCACTCCCAACCCTTGCCTTCTGTAGGAGATCCTGAAACACTCAAGGCAAGTCTGACTCAGTTTCCTGTGGTGTTACTGCTCCTTCCCCTGGGTCCTGGTGGACACACGGTTTTGTTTGTGCCCTCCAAGAATAGAGTCTCTGTTTCTCTCAGTCCTGTGGAATTTCTGTCATCAAATCTCACTGGCTTTCAAAGTCAGAGTCCCTGGGGATTACCTGTCTGCTTGCCTGATCCCCCGCTGAAAAGCGTGATGTGGGGCCTCAGCTCAGTTGAGTTGCTCCATCGTGTTCAACTCTTTGTGACCGCATGGCCTGCAGCACACCAGGCTTCCCTGTCCAGCAACGACTCCTGGAGCTTGCTCAAACTTAAATCCATCTAGTCAGTGATGCAACCCACCCATCTCATCCTCTGTCTTCAGAGCACTTTAACAGCATGACATTCAGTGTAACACTTCAGATGCCATCCAGCCATTCTCCTCTCACCTTCAGTTTTTCCCAGCATCAGGGTCTTTTCCAGTGAGTCAGCTCTTTGCATTAGGTAGCCAAATTACTGGAGTTTCAGCTTCAGCATCAGTCCTTCCCATGAATATTCAGGACTGATTTCCTTTTTCAACTGACTGGTTTGATCTCCTTATAGTCCAAGGGACTCTCAAGAGTCTTCTCCAGCACCACAGTTCAAAAGCATCAGTTCTTCAGTGCTCAGCTTTCTTCAGTGCTCAGCTTTCTTTATGGTTGAACTCTCACATCCAGACTTGACTACTGGAAGAACCATTGCTCTGACTAGACAGACCTTTGTCAGCAAAATAATGTCTCTGCTTTTTACTATGCTGCCTAGGTTGGTCATAGCTTTTCTTCCAAGGAGCAAGAGTCTTTTAATTTCATGGCTGCAGTCACCATCTGCAGTGATTTTAGAGCCCAAGAAAATAAAGTTTCTCCCTGTTCCCATTATTTCCCTATCTGTCTGCCATGAAGTGATGGGACCAGATGCCATGATCTTAGTTTTTTGAATGTTGTTTTAAGTCAGCTTTTTCACTCTAATCAAGAGGCTCTTTAGTTCTTCTCTTTCTGCCATAAGGGTGATGTCATCTCCATATCTGAGGTTATTGATATTTCTCCTGATAATCTTTATTCCAGCTTGTCATCAGTTTGCATGATATAGTCTGCATATGTTAAATAAGCAGGGTGACAATATACAGCCTTGATGTACTCCTTTCCCAATTTGGAACCAGTCTGTTGTTCCATGTCCAGCTCTTAATTGTTGCTTCTTTACCTGCATACAGATTTCTCAAGAGGCAGGTCAGGTGGTCTGGTATTCCCAGCTCTTGAAGAATTTTCCATAGTGTGTTGTGATCCACACAGTCAGTTGTGATCCACACAGTCAAAGGCTTTGGCATAGTCAATAAAGCAGAAACAGATGTTTTTCTGGAACTCTCCTGGCTTTTCAGTGATCCAGCGGATGTTGGCAGTTTGATCGCTGGTTCCTATACCTTTTCTAAATCCAGCTTGAACATCTGGAAGTTCACGGTTCATGTACTGTTAAAGCCTGGCTTGGAGAATTTTGAGCATGTGAGATAAGTGCAATTGTGCAGTAGTTTGAACATTCTTTAGCATTGCCTTTCTTTGGGATTAGAATAAAAACTGACCTTTTCTAGTCCTGTGGCCACTGCTGAATTTTCCTAGTTTGCTGGCATATTGAGTGCAGCACTTTCACAGCATCATCTTTTAGGATTTGAAATAGCTCAATGGGAATTCCATCACCTCCACTAGTTTTGTTCGTAGTGATGCTTCCTAAGGCCCACTTGACTTCACATTCCAAGATGTCTGGCTCTAGGTGAGTGATCACACCATCGTGATTATCTGGGTCGTGGAGATCTTTTTTGTATAGTTCTTCTGTGTATTCTTGCCACCTCTTCTTAGTATCTTCTGCTTCTGTTAGGTCCATACCATTTCTGTCCTTTATTGAGCTTATCTTTGCATGAAATGTTCCCTTGGTATCTCTAATTTTCTTGAAGAATCTCTCGACTTGCCCATTCTATTGTTTTCCTCTATTTCTTTGCATTGATCACTGAGGAAGGCTGTCTTATCTCTTCTTGCTATTCTTTGGAACTCTGCATTCAGATGCTTATATCTTTCCTTTTCTCCTTTGCTTTTTGCTTCTCTTCTATTCACAGCTATTTGTAAGGCCTCCTCCAACAACCCTTTTGCCTTTTTGCATTTCTTTTCCTTGGGGATGATCTTGGTCCCTGCCTCCTGTACAATGTCATGAACCACCATCCATAGTTCTTCAGGCACTCTGCCTGTCATATCTAATCCCTTGAATCTATTTGTCACTTCCACTGTATAATTGTAAGGGATTTGATTTAGGTCATACCTGAATGGTCTAGTGGTTTCCCCTACTTTCTTCCATTTAAGTCTGAATTTGGCAATAAGGTGTTCATGATCTGAGCCACAGTCAGCTCCCGGTCTTGTTTTCGCTGACCATATAGAATTTCTCTATCTGTGGCTTCAAAGAATATAATCAGTCTGATTTCGGTATTGACCATCTGGTGATGTCCATGTGTAGAGTCTTCTCTTGTGTTGTTGGGAGAGGGTTTTTGCTATGACCAGTGCTTCTCTTGGCAACTCTCTTAGCCTTTGCCCTGCTTCATTCCGTACTCCGAAGGCCAAATTTGCATGTTACGCCAGGTGTTTCTTGACTTCCTACTTTTGTATTCCATCCCCTATAATGAAGAGGACATGTGTTTTGGGTGTTAGTTCTAGAAGGTCTTGTAGGTCTTCATAGAACCGTTCAGCTTCTTCAGCATTACTGGTCGGGGCATAGACGTTAATTACTGTGATATTGAATGGTTTGCCTTGGAAACAGCGATCATTCTTTCATTTTTGAAATTGCATCCAAGTACTGCATTTCGGACTCTTCTGTTGACTATGATGGCTACTCCATTTCTTCTAAGGGATTCTTGCCCGTAGTAGTAGATATAATGGTCATCATATAATGGTCATCTAGCTACAGGCCTGCCTTTAAGCCTGTCTAGTCTTTGGACATTTCTTTCTCACTGAGCTTAATCATTGCTAGCTTTTGGTTTAATTTGAGAAATTGAGACTCTTCATTTCGCTAGAACACTTAGAGGCCATTGTGGGGTTATTAATTGGCCTACCTTCAATATTGTGTCTCAAGGTGTAGGGTGCCCAAAAGGGCAGAAAGGCAGTGAAGGGCAACTTGGTGGAGCGATCAGAATGTACAGAACATTTATTAGTTAAGTTTGCTGTCTTGTATGGGCATGGTCTGTGGTGCACCCAAGCAATTCCAATGGTAACATCAGTGATCACCGTAACAATATAATAATGATGGAAAAGTGTGAAATATCATGAATATCATCAAAATGTGACAGCAAGTTAGCAAATGCTGTTGGATAAATGACATTGATAAGCCCAGTCAAGGCAAAGTTGCCACGAACCTTCAATTTGTAATAAAAAAAAAAAGTATTAAAGCACAGTACAATGAAATATGGTGCATTTGCCACATTTGATAGGAAACCGTGTACAAAGAAGAGGATTAGGATTGAAGATAGAAACCCACCGACCTAGATAAGGCTTTTAGTGAGTCCAGCTTTCCTGATTGACCACTTGTTTAATTCAGCGAGCAGCCTTAACATACTTGTAAAAAATCCACTAATGCATACATTCATGTAGAACACCACCAAAGAATTCCACACACGACTGTGACTCTGCTGAGCGTCCCTGTGCGTCTTCCGCTTACTAGTCAGGTTTGGAGCAGATGTCTACTTTCCTGAGGTTTCAGCAGCACCCTGTGCTGGAACTGCCTGTTCTGCCTTCTACTCGGGTACTTTTTTTCTAGAAACGTTTTTCTCCTAGTATTTGTTTTTCCTTATGGAATTTTCAGTTATGTCTGCTCTTCTGTCCTGGCTTCTTTTGTTTGACTCCTCGTTTATGCCTGGGGTAAACAGCAGTGTTGTCTATTGTTCCGAACACGACAGGGGGAAACACCAACTGGAAGCCCCCGGCCCACTGTAAGGTCTACAACTACCTGAATCGCATCGGCTGCTTCTTCCTGCATCCTCGCTGCAGCAAGAGAAAAGATGCTGCTGATTTCGCCATATGTATGCATGTGAGTCACGGCTTTATTCAGAATCTTCTGTGAATCTAGGGCCCATTTGATTACTTTTCCCACTTAACTCCTAATGACACTGTAGATTCCTTTTTAGTGCTGTGTCTTTTGTATAAAACCTTTTGCATCAAGCTCTACTTAAGACCGTTGGGAGCAGGAACGTGTAGCACATGTTTACTGCTTCGTCCCCAGTTCAGCCAGCCCTCGGCTGTGCACAGGGGAACCTTGACTGTTCTAGGGTAAGTGATCAGGAGGTATCACTCTCTGCTGCGTGAGGCGCTCCCACGTTCACCACCTCTGAGATGAGCAAGCCCCGTGACAGTCACTGTCGGCCCAGGCGAAATCTGCATTTGCTTCTGTCTCAGCTAGTTGCCTGGAGAAACGACCCACTTGAGACCCAGTTTAAATTAAATTTTCTGCTTAAGCTTTTCTGTGTCACACAGATAGCATGAATTTACTCTGTAGACTTGTTGATTGCTGCTTATATTTTAAACCACAAGATAATTTCTTTTTCCATCTAGCCAGTTTTAAGGTTGAGCTTGCTTGCCTTACTGTTACTTTGCTTACTTTAGCCCTGTTACTACTGTTCCACCTTTATATGGGGGCCTCCTCTTTTTTTCTTTCTCTCTTAGTGGCACATTAAACAGTTTATCTTAAAATTGACAGCACTTTACAGTTTTAAAATATGGTATTACTATATTTTATTTATGACTGAGATCTTTATATCATACTTTAGTGGGAGCACGGGGACATGCGAAATACCCCTTTCTAGGCAGGCGTTCATTCTGAAACAGCTGTAACTTGACTGGAAGCACAGATGCTGACCTGCCGTGTGCCATTTGTTCCAACGTAGGCCGGCCGCCTAGATGAGCAGCTGCCCAAGCAGATCCCTTTCACCATCCTCTCAGGAGACCAAGGCTTTCTGGAGCTGGAGAATCAGTTTAAGAAGACTCAGAGGCCAGCACATATACTCAACCCTCACCACTTAGAGGGAGACATGATGTGTGCCTTGTTAAATAGCATATCTGACACCACCAAAGGTATGCAGCTGCAGCCTCGGGGCAAACCACCCAAAAGGAGGAGACGTCACTGCTGAGAGAAGCCAATAAACTGCTGCCCACTCTCGCCCTGCGCCTGCTTACTAAACTGCCCCGCGCTCATGCTTGTTGTGTTTCATTCCTTATCTGCTTTCATTTTGAGTGTATTAGAAGGAGAATGAATTCGTGATTTTCTGGAGCCCTTTTTTGTCTAAAGGATAAAATTTATATTCGTATATTTAATGGTTTGAAATATGCTATTAGAGTCTTGTAGAGCTCAGAATCTGGATCTTCATTTTGTTTTGGAAATTCTAAATTTATCTTCAGTTTTTCAGAAAGCAAAGTGCTTATAAGAGAAACCAGAAAGCAGTAAATATGGCAATACCAAAAAAAAAAAAAAGCATTTAGGAGGTTGACAGTGACAGAACGAAGCCCTGAGCGATCTTTATTACCTTGAAGGACTAGGAGCCCCTGTCCTGCACTCTCTCTGCCTTTCTGAGATTGTTCAGTGAATGGGCATGCTGGTGGCCAGTTTAACTAACCAATATTTAGGAAAGGATATAATTCTAAGGACCCAGATGGTTTTTTTGGTTTGTTTTTGTTTTTTTAATTTCTGAAGTAAATGTGGGTAGGAGAGAATAAAAGAATAGTTTTTAAATATCCTAATAAGTTGCAGCCATGAAAAGAGTTTAAAGATATTGATGAATGGCTTCAATGAGAAACTGACTACTTCTTGGAATGTTTATTATTTGCCTTTACATTTCCCAAGTATGCCCTCCTCCTTGCTAATTTCTTCATTTCGTATATGTAGAGCCACATTTTGATTGAAGATCTGTTCTGAAGAACTTTGCTCTGGTCACTCATTGCAATGGATAAATTCAAAGTTAGGAACCATTGAGCTGCTGGCACACTCGTGCTCTTTAAAGGAAAGTCAACTCTATTTTGCTTATTTATGTCATATTGTAGTACTGAATGTTATCTTCCTATTCTGTAGTTTTTGTTTTCATTCACTTGCTTTTTCTCTTTATGGCTTTTTTTTTTCCTTTTCTTTCTTTTTTAAAAAGTTTTAATTAAAATTTTTGTTGGAGTATAGTTGATTTACAGTGTTGTGTTAGTTTTCAGGTATACAGCCAAGTGAGTCAGTTATGCATATACCTGTAAACCCTCTTTTTTAGATTCTTTTTCCATATAGGGCATTACTGAGTACTGAGTAGAATTCCCTGTGTCCATAGCTTTTTTTAACCGCTTTTTCTTCCATTTTTTTTTAATCATCCCTTCCCTGATCTATGTAATATCTATGTAATATTTCATAAAATATTTAATTTTTACCTTTGCCACCCAGGCCAACCTCCTTGTCTTCCTCCTGCTGCTTTTGGGAGCATTGCTTTGGTATTGAGAGCTGTTATGATTTTGCCTTTTTTTCAACTTTATTTGGAGTGAAAGCTGCATATAAATGGGTATGTTAGGGTTAGAGGTAAGGTGTAGGTTATTGTTATATACTGAAGTTCTTTTATGAATATTTCTTATACTCTACGTATTTTGAAAATCATTTATTCATAGTCAGTGCTCGTTTGAACTTACTGCTCTTTGGGGGCACATGTGTACTTTATTTTGAATTTTTGTGATAAACAGAGGCAGTGCAGTGTATAAAGAAGGGCATGGGCATTTGTTCAAATGCTAAGGTAGCTGCTTCCTAGCAGTGTGATTTCAGGCAAAGATATTCAACTTTTTGTGAGTCTCACTTTCATATCGGTAAGTCTGTAAGAATTAGTGACATGTATAGTGTCTAGAGTCCAACTCTTTGCACCTCTCTGGACTGTATAGTCCATTGAATTCTCCAGGCAAGAATACTGGAGTGAGTAGCCTTTCCCTTCTCCAGCAGATCTTCCCAACCCAGGGATCGAACCCAGGTCTCTTGCATTGCAGGCGGATTCTTTACCAGCTGAGCTATCAGGGAAGCCCAGAAAGGTGCTCAGTAAATAGCAGGTATTATTAATTATTACTACCATAAAAAGGAAACATGATTCCCAGCCACTATATCTATTTTTAGATTTTCTCCCCACTGTTTTCTTTTTTTTAATTGTACTAAAATATACATGCTCTCCGGCTTCCCTGATGACTCACATGGTAAAGAACCCACCTGCAATGTAGGAGACCCAGGTTCGATCCCTGGGTTGGAAAGATACCCTGGAGAAGGGAATGGTTACCCACTCCAGTATTCTTGCTGGAGAATTCCATAGACAGAGGAGCCTGGCAGGCTACAGTCTGTGGGGTTGCAGAGTTGGACACGACTGAGCAATTAACACTTTCACACGTAAGATTTACCATGTTAACCATTCTGAAATGTCCAGTTGTGTGGTGTGTTTGTATGAAGTCACTCAGTCACGTCCGACTCTTTGTGACCCCATGGACTGTAGCCTGCGAGGCTCCTCTGTTCATGGGATTTTTCAGGCAAATGGAATGAGTTTCCAGTTCCTTCTCCACGGGATCATCCCAGCCCAGGGATCGAACCCAGATCTGCATTGAAGGCAGATTCTTTCCCACTGAACCACCTGGGAAACCTGTTGTGTGGTGTTAACTGCATTCACATTGTTGTGTGGCCATTACCACCATCCATCCCCAGAACTCCTTTCATCTTGACAACTGAAACCCCATGCCCGTTAAACAGAAACTCCCCACTGGCCTTCCCCCAGCCCATGGGGAGCCAGCATCCCGTCTCCTGTCTATGAATGTGACTACCCTGAGTGTGTCCTGTAAGTGAAATCATGCAGCCTTCTGTTTTTGTGACTGGCTTATTATTTCACTGAGAAAAACGTTTTCTCAGGTTTTACTCATGTTATAGCCTGTGTCAAAGGGTCCTTTTTAAGGCTGAGTAGTGCTCCGTTGTATGTCTGTGCCCCCTTTTGCTATCCATTTACCCATTGGTGGACACTTGGTGCGTGTTCATGCTTTAGCTGTTGTGAGTCGTGTTGCTGTAAGCATGGGGGCAGGCATCTCTTCCAGACCCTCCGATCAGTTTCTGTGAGTATATGCCCAGAAGTGTGATTGCTAGGTAACATGGTAACTCTATTTCTAATTTTTTGAGAAACCTCCATACTGTTTTCCACATGGACTATAATATTTTACATTCCCACCAATAGGTCATGAAGGCTTCAGTTTCTCTACATCCTTGCCAACAATTGTTATTTTCTGATTTTTGTTTTTGATAATAACCATCCTAATGGGTACACAGTGGTATCTCATTTTGGTCTTCATTTCCATTTTCCACATGAGCATCTTTTCATGTGCTATAGCCAATGCATTTTAAAAGTAATGAAAATTATTAAAATTAAGTGGCCAAAGAAGTATAGCCTTTAAGTCACATATTTCATTTAGGTCTGAACTCAGAGATGCTTTTATAACTCTGAAATTTCAAACAGTGTTATACTGAATCATAGTATGTTCAGATTCAATTTGATTTAAGACAGTTTTTTTTTTTTTCCCCTTCATGGAAGACTGTGAAAGGCCTAGTAATAAACTTTATAACTAATTAGAAAATCAAAGACCAGTGATTTTTGTGAGTAACTTTATTCCTTCACCTTTCCTAACAAATGGCCTTAAGAATAATAGTTTTTATTAAGAAATGGTATTTAATATGCATTAGAACTGAGAAGCATCTCTCGGTGCACAAACGTTGGCGTGTACCCCGCACACTCTCACAGGTGGGAAATGTTACTGTGGATACTGTTTGGGATAAATCAGTTACCCTCCGTAGCAGGATGAGCCTGTGAGTTAAGATTAAGGTTTGAATGTGTCATGGTTTCTGCCTGTAGACTCAGTCTCCTGAGCATCAGTGCTCCAGCAGCAGCACTTTGATTGCAGTATATGTATATCCCTGTGGAGACATGTAACGATACTAACCTGTCCTGAGTCGACACCCATGGCCCCCTTATCCTTCTTTTAGTTCTATTTTATATTTACCAAGATACATGGATGCTTTCTAGTGATCCTGGTCAGGGGAGCCTGGTAGGCTTTTTCTTTTTTTAAACCTTCCACATTTTATTCACAAATATGTGTTCATTCTAACTCAAGCCTCATATCTCAGAGATGCAGACATCACTTGTCACTTCAGTGTTGTTTTAAAGAAGAAAAAGGGAACTAATCTTGTTACTGAGGACCTGCTGTGCGCCAGCTCCCGTGCTAGGTGTTTTTTGTATTTGTAGTGTTGAAGGTGTTTATAACATTCAAAGAACTTCTTCCACGTGTTATTTAATCCTCCTTGCCTCACTGTGAGGTGGGATATGTTAGGTCGCCCCCTTTTGTACATGACGGAACAAAGGCCCAGAAATGTTGAAATAGCTGCGTGGGGCCAGGCAGCCATCATCTGCGAAGACTGAGGTTTTCATTGATGCAAAGCCCCGACTTGATGTTAGAGAATCTAGTGTGCGTTGTTGGCTCTTACCACGTCCTTGAAGAATGAAGATGAGAGACGCTCTGCTACAGTCTAATGACTTTGCAGAGTATGTGTAGGTACCAACTATGAGTGCTTAAAATAGTAACAGGAAGATGCTTTTTCTTTTTGTAGAAGATAAAAAAGATTTGATTGTGCATTCTGGTCCTTTAAAAAGTAAGCTGATTGTTTGTCAAACATAGCCAGCTTGTCATTGTAAGTTCCCTAGGATCTTTTGTAAGTAAACTAGGAAGCCCTGCTTTCTTTCTTTCGACTGTAGAATGCAGTCACCGTTTGTGAGGGCAGCCTGAGTTAAAGGAACCATGTCAGCAGCATTTTTATTTGCACTGTGTGATGTTGCTCCTGGTTGTCACGCTCTTTGTAAGATAAAATAACTGCTACTTGTTTTTATATAAGCTCTTAAAGATGTGTTTGTGTAAAGAACTTGACATTATCTTATAGGTTAGTTCAAGAATATTGATTTGCTTTATGTAAGATTTTCTCTTTAAAAACAGTTTGTGTATTCAGGTGTTTACAGTTCTTCAGTAATTAAACATCTTCCCTTGAATTTTATATAAAGTTTGAACTTTCCTAGAATATTTTTTCTTCAGTAATACAAGGGTGAACTAGAGTATAGGCTGTTAAAATTACTGAATTTAAATTGAAAACAGACTTTAGTAAAGTCTGTTTACTGTTTAAAGACTTTAGTAAAGTCTCTTTAAAACATAGTATGTTTCAAGATGGTTTTTGTTGACTCTGAATGCTGTCTGTGGCCATCTGGTTTATGACCCTGGGACTTTGTTGTATTTTTTTGGTTTGTGTCTTCATTTTGAAATGAATTGGATGGAGGTTGGTACCGGTTACACAGGTTTCTAAAGCCATCTTAAAAAGTGAGCACGAGTTTACCCCTGCTGTGGAAGTGTGGGTGACTGAAGCAGCGGCATGCACTGTTAAATAGGCATTATGTGAAATAGCTGTTAAACCTAATTCTGAGCGTCTGTCTGCATCTTTCCATATGATACAATTAATTCTATGCAAGGTACTGAAGACAGAAAAAATTATTCATGATTTTCTCTGTTCTATGGGTGGTGCTGATTGAGGCAAAAGAAAACTTTAAAAATGTTTACAACCTAGTGTCAAACTTGTAGCCCTCAGGACTGCTTAGGCCTTCGCTGCAGTGATGGGTTATTTAGACCAGTTAAAACACGCTGCTTTTGACTGGCCTTGACTTTGAATTATAATAACAGAAAGCTTGGGCATTTTCTTTGTTCCTAATATTTGAAGAATTAATTTTTCTGTTCTTCAAATTGTAACTATAATGTTTTATTTCACTAAGACATAGCTTGAAATATTTGAAGTAGTAAGTATATAACATATGATAGAAAAAAACATTGTTTTTGCTGCAATAGCAAAAGATGACATAATAAATTTTTGCACTAAAGGAATATAAGAGTTATTCAGTGGTTTCTATTTGTAGACTATGGTAAATTGATTAATTTTAAATGTATATTTTAGGATTTTACATATTTTCATATATACGTCCATATGACTTGTATTCAGTTATTTAAACCCTGATTCAGTCACTCTGATAGAAATTGATTTAAATGTAGTGAAAGTGAAAGCCAGGTCCCTGATGGTACCATGTTCATGTTTTAAGTGGCTTTGACAGTCATGTCATTCATTATTTTAAAGCCTTAGGTCTCTCATTAGTAAGCATATAAGACATCAACTGAGATAAATGCTTATGATTTTCAAACTAGAGGAGAATTTTTTCTGTCACCTCTAAAAAATCTTTTAAAGATGATTTAATGCAAATGAAACTTGGAGTTTATTTGCTGGGTCCAAATAAATTAGCTTTTTAAAATTTACAGTTTTTAAAAAAATACTGGAACTTATTTCCTAAACATACAAAAAAACCTTTTCAAATAATCTTTTGAATATAGAGCTAAAAGTGAATTACTTGTTTCATTCATTTTTATTTTTTCTTGATTTAAGTAGTAGTATTTGGTAATAATTTTTTTAAAAAACTAGGGAAAGATGTGTAATACTAATGGATTGTAATTAGTAAGCTTGGGGATGGGAGGAGTCGTTGAAAGTCATGCCATTTTAGAGTATGTAAATTAATGGCACAGTAACTTTTTCGGAAGTACATTTGCGTTTCTTGATTCTTCCTTACAGAATGTGACAGTGATGATAACCTGGGTATAAAAAGTGCTTCAGTGGGAGAAGAATTCAGATCCGCAGAAGGTAACCTAATGGAGTTAACCCTTCACCTACTTGATTCTATGTTTTAATTTCTTCCTCTCTTTCTTCATCCCCCTCCTCCCACTGTGTTTTGTTTTGTTTTTTTTAAAGCTGTTCTTTCATTTAAAGGATAGTTTGCATTTCCTTGTGTAAGATAATTTAGGGACTAGAATGAATGAGGTTTTGCCAGAGCCCATCCGCACTCTTGTGTAAGTATGGTCTGTGCTGTTGCTTTCTCACCACAAGAACATTAGTTGTGACACAAATGGTACAGATCCTGCCCCATCCCGCAACCAAACCGAAAATAATTATTTCTTGACCCTTTGCAGAAAAAGGTTGCTGTCCTGGGGCTAAGAAAGGATTTTGGTTTCCTAATTTTTATTTAAATAGTATTAAATTAAGAATATTAAAAGTTATGCAGTGGAACTACGAAAGCAAGCACTTATATCTGAATATTACAAGATTTTTTTCTATAAATTAGTTATGTTTCCCTTCATAGGTTTAAGAGAACTTTTTATATTACTTCACGTCAAATCATTTACCAATTGCCACTGTTTGGTTGTGATGTAAGTCCCAGCTTTTACTGTGGTTTTTCCATAACAGATTGTGCTTTTTAATAATCCTGGGCAGGAAATGAAACAACAGGATTTGGAACATAAGCTTACTGAAAGTTGAAACTCTCATATTGGCATCTTTGACATTCAGGAACAATAGTAGGAGTCTTTTTTTTTAATTTTTTGGCCACGCCACACAGCATGTGGGATCTTAGTTCCTCAACCAGGGATAGAACCCATGCCCTCTGCAGTGGAAGCGTGGAGTCTTTAACCACTGGACGCCCAGGGAATTGCCACAGTAGGAGCCTTAATATACGTTCCAATGTGGTGTTTGTTGGTGGAGATTTGAAAGTGGAAATGTATACTTAGGGAAGGGGACATGGCAACACAGGCGCACAGAATGGCCTGCTGTTGCACTGCTGTTTGCTGGCTCTGCTCTAGAGTGTAGAGTACAGTGGCTCTGACTCGGAGCACATTTTGTGCTGTTTGTAGGGAATTGAGTCTGGCAGTGGAATTGATTCTATTCAGTGCAGATTCTATTCAGAGAAGACTGATCTCTCTTACATTCAAAATTCATTAGTTAAACAAAATTGGCAGTAAGTCAGTGACTTAATTGGAAGCAAGTTTTCTGACCAGCTTGTTTTCCCAACATGGTCTTGCGAGGTCTGGCTCAGTGCTAAGCAGCCACGTAATGACAGGTTAAACAGATGAAAGAACGTTTTTGAGTTTTAAACAGAAACTGCCAGCTAAGTTGTTTATGAAGTCCACGAAAAGAGAAATACCACTGAGCACCTAAGTACTTCAGACTTCGCAGTCTTCACTTACTACCCATGACTAATCCCATGGAAAATGCCAAACAAAATTATAGCTTTTAAATAACCACACTTGAGAAACATCCACAGTCCTGTGGGCTCCTAGCTAACCCAGGAAATCTGAGATCTGTATCACTGAATATGTATCAGAATTTCTAGCATTTTGTATCTATGTTACACATTTTATGGCTGGGAGATTTTGAGAGTTTTTACATTTTTATCACTTCTTAGTTTGGAAAAAGTATTACATTAGTGGATTCAAGTAAAGACACTTTAAACTTTTAATTAATTGTCCTATGAAGCAGAGATATAATGCTCTAATTCCAAGAAGAATCAAAGTGGTGTCATGTGTGTTTTCATTTCCTGCTTTATGTAAAATGAGGATGAGAAGCACACAGTGTCCACTTGTAAGTTACTGAGCCATGGCCTCCTCTGTACTTGCCTGCAATGCCTTCCTTTCCCTTCCTTTTCACCCAGCAAGAACCAGCTCAAAATCCTCTCTTAGGTTGAATTGCCACATGGTAGACAGTTTTGTATGATGGCTGCCTCTTAGATCTTCCATCTTTAGAGAAAGCTAACTGCTCCCATCTCCAGACTTCCTCTGGTTTAAACATTTTTGTGTTTGTATTTCTCATGTCCACCAGACTGTGAGCCAGTCAAGGAGCAGGATCATGTTTTATTTATGCTTATTTCAATAACACCTAGCACAGGGTTTTAGCACTAAATGATTGTTGAATAAATAAACTAACAAACAAAATAAGTGAGGGCTGCTAGGACCCAGCTCCCTATAACTAGATAAAGGATTTTAAGACAGAAACCATTTGGCTGGAGAATATTGGGTGATTGAGTTGACCCTGCACCATGGAAGCAAAGTGATGTTCTAGTCCAAACCTAATAGCAAAACTCAAGAGTTTAAAACTTCTCAAATCTCTTCTCATTCCTTCTCTTCTCAACACAGCATTTTAAAAGCCTGACAAATGGGTGGTAAAAAGCAGGGTCAGTTTGCTTGTGACTTTTTGCCCTGGGAAAAGGCAGTTTCTTTTGTGGTCTCCTCTCTCCTCTCCCTGCACTGTGATTATCTCAATCTTTGTTATTTTCTGTAGACTTATCAAGAGTCTGGTTAGTCTCAGATTTGCTCTCTATGAGTGATATAATATTGTCCAAGTCCCTTAACTTAACTGTGTGTCAGTTTCCTCAGTTTTAAAAACAGAAATACTAGTATACCTGCCTTATTGGAGTAGCCTGGCACATGGTAAGCAGTACGTGTATTGGTTGCTGCTGCTTGTGGGAATCTTAGTTCCCCAACCAGGGATCAAACCCACACCTTTAGTAGTGAAAGCATGGAACCAAGGAATTCCCCATAATGGCGATTATTATCATTATTCACTGTTTACCTGCACCTAAGATCTGCTCTGAAGTATACACGTTCAATAGAGATATTCTGACCCAAATCCCTGGAAAAGAAGTAAGACAGCATTATGTGGGTTGCTGCTAATGTAAAACCATCTTTCTGTAAATGTCAGCAGTTTGCCTTAGAGTTCCTTCAACTAACAGCAGTTGTCAGTACAATTATTAATATTATAACAAATAGTAAAACTATAACATAAACAGTAAAACAGTATAACTCTGTGAAAGTGAAAGTGTGCTCAGTCGTGTCTGACTCTTGGCGATCCCATGGACTGTCGCCTACCAGGCTCCTCAGTCCATGGGGTTTTCCAGGCAACAGTACTGGAGTAGATTGCCATTTCCTTCGCCAGGGGATCTTCCTGACCCTGGGATCGAACCCGGGTCTCCCACATTGCAGACAGATGCATTACCGTCTGAGCCACCAGGGAAGCACTCTGTGGTGTTTAAAGAATAGAGAAAGAAGAGACTGCTGTGTTCAATTTTTACTTGAATTGTGTATGAAACAAACCTAACACATTTAAAATTGCTGTTAATTTTAACAACCTATAAGAGTTAGAATATCTCCCCTATTTTTCATAAAAACTTAGTTTTCCAAACGTAGTAATTTGCTTTCAGATTCATAGCCTCCAGATGAGTGGAGCGTGATTTAGTACAGGCCTTCTAACTCCTGTTGCTGAGTGCTTTCTTAGTCATATTACCTCTCTTTCAAAGAGAATGAAATAAAGGCAGAGAGAAAAGAGAATAAGGGAAATACAGACTTAGCCATAACAGAGAAAAACAAGGACATATTTGCTGTAAGTGTTCTGTATTTCTTCTTGTAGCTTTGAATCACTGTCTAAATTTCTTATCATTTCAACCTGAAGGATTCCCTTAGCATCTCTTGGAGGGCAGATTTGCTAGTAACAGATTCCTTTAGTTTTTGTCTGTGAAGGTCTTGATTACTTCTCCATTCTTTCTAGATATAGCATTCTTACTTGACAGATTTTTGTTTGTTTTTTCTTATAGCGTTTTAAATATGTTCTCTCACTGTCTTCTGGCCTCCATGATTTTTATGAGAAATAAGCTGTTCATCTTATTAAAAACGGCTTACACATGATGAGTTGCTTTCCTCTTGCTGCTTCTGTTGACTTTGGCTTTTGACAGTGTAACTATAGCATGTCTTCAACATGAATCTCTTTGAGTTTCTCCTGTTTGGAGTATGTGTAGATTCATATCTTTTATCAAATTTGGAACATTTAAAAATCTGTTGATTCTTTTTTCTATCTGCTTAATTTTGTTAAACTCCTGTAACAAATTTTTTCATTTTAGTTGTACTTTTCAGCTCCAGAATTTCTGTTTGGTGGCCTTTCATAATATCCACATCTTTATGATATTCTCATTTTGTTCATACATTGTTTTCCTAATTTCCTTTACTGCTTTGCTCATGGTTTACTCTAGGTCTTAGAGAAGTCTTTGTTTAGTAAATTCAATATCTAGGTGTCCTCAGGGACAGTTTAATTCAATTTTTTTCACTTTGTATACTTTACTGTTTCTTTGTATTATTTGTGTTTTTGATGAAAATTGGATGTGCAAATATTATAATGTAGTGCTTTGGAAATCAGATTCTCTGTCTTCCCCTTGGTGTGCTGTTTGTGATTGTCGAAGGCTGTAGTTGTCCATGTGCTTAGTTCCAGATTATTTTTGCAAAAACTGTATTCCTTGTTATGTTTGGTCATTGAAGTCTCTGTTCCTTTAGCTTGTTTTCAACTGTTGTTTTGACAGAGATTTCCTTGAGTACCAGGAGCAAACAGCAATCTCTCCTGAGCTTCAGCTGTGTGCTAGCACCTTCAGCATGCAGCCAGCTGTGCACTGAGCCTGGTGGCACAGTGGTGAAGAGTCTGCCTGCACTGCAGGAGCCACAGGAGACTCAGGTTCCATCCCCAGGTCGGGAAGATCCCCTGGTGGAGGAAATGGCAACCCCCTCCAGTATTCTTGCCTGGGAAATCCTATGGATGGAGGAGTCTGGCGGGCCAAAGAGTCCAACATAGCTGAAGTGACTTGGCACGCAAGCGTGCACCGAGCCTGCAGACCAGCCAGTGGTGAAGGCTCAGTGTCTTCTCGGGCATTTGCTGAGCATGCATCCTCTACTGGGTATGTGCCTGGTTTCTGAACTCTCCAGGTCACAGAGGTGCTTTTGAATGCCCTAATTTCCCAGGAAAATTCTCTTCATGGCTTTTCCTCCCAGATATCAGGTGTTCTGTTGTATGTCTCACCCATCATCCTTTACCCCAGGCCATGGGCTTTTTGTCTACCTTACAGTGTTTCTGAGCCATGCAGACTGCTCTTCTGCCCGGTGTGGGGCCTGAGCTTGGTAAAATAGATGATGCCTTCAGATACAGGATAGAGCAAAAGCAGTAAGTTGTGACTTCTGCTCTGCTCTGCCTGGAGCCAGGGACGAGGGTCCCACAGCAGGAGTATGGGCTGCTGCAGGGAGGGGTGGAGAGGTGGTGGGGAAAAGGCAAGTGAAGATGCCACTAGGCTTTCCTACGGTGTGTTTTTTAAATTATTTTATTTTTATTTTTGGCTGCACTGGGTCTCTGTTGCTTTTGTGTGGGCTTTCTCGAGTTGCAGTGCTGTGTATGGGCTTCTTGTTGCGCTGGCTTCTCTTGGCTGTGGAGTACAGGCCCAGTGGTTGTGGTGCATGGGCTTAGTTGCTCTGAGGCAGGTAGAATCTTCCTAGATCAGGGATGGAACCGTGTCCCCTGCATTGGCAGGTAGATTCCTATCCACTTCACCACCAGGGCAGTCCCCGTACTGGTGTTTGTGTGATCTTTGTCTTGATTCAGTGTTTGCTTCATTGCTGTGACCCTTTAAGGATTTTCCAAACTTTTGAGAAAGTTGTTTCTGCCCAACAGTTGAGGCGTGTATTTCAGTGTTTTATGTGGAAGGACGGGTGTTTGGAGCCACCTATTCCAGTGATTTGTTGAATATTCACTCTAGGACCTATTCTTTTTTTTCATGTCAGTTTTGGAAAATAATGTTTAGCAAGAAATTTGTCCATTTTACCTTGATTGTCAAATGTACCAGTGTAAAGTTGTTCATAGTATTCCTTTATTATATATTTTTTATTTCTTTAGGATCGCTGATGATATCATCTCATTTTTCCCCTAATATTGGTAATTTTTGTTTTCCTCTTCACTAACTTGAAGTTTATCCGTTTGTTTGGTCATCTCAAAGAGTGAACTGTTTTTAGTTGATAATTCCTCTCCTTTTGGTCTTCTCTCCATTTCATTGATTTCTGCTCTTTATTATTTCCTTCCTTCTACTTTGAGCTTAAATTTTGTCATCTTCTATAGCTTTTTAATGTGACAGTTAGACTGTTGATTTTTTTTCTTGTTTTTTAAATGTAAACATTTAAAGATGTTTATTTCCCTCTAAGCCAGGATAAGCAAGCTTTAAGCTTTTTCTGTAAAATACTAGATAGTAAATATTTTAGGCTTTGTAGTTCCTGTGGTCTCTGTTAGTCATTCAACTCTGCTATTATAGCATGAAAGTAGCCATTCTCAATACATAAACAAAGGAGTGTGAAGTATACAGTGAAATTTACAAAAGTTACTGGTGGATTGGATTTGGCCCACAGACTGTAGTTTGTCAACTTTCTACTTTTTACTGTGTTCCACAGCCTAGACAGCATATTAAAAAGCAGAGACATTACTTTGCCAACAAAGGTCCATCTAGTCAAAGCTATTGGTTTTCCAGTAGTCATGGACGGATGTGAGAGTTGGACTATAAAGAAAGCTGAGTGTCAAAAGAATAGATGCTTTTGAACTGCGGTGTTGGAGAAGACTCTTGAGAGTCTGTTGGACTGCAAGGAGATCAAACCAGTCCATCCTAAAGGAAATTAGTCCTGAATATTCATTGGAAGGACTGATAGTGAAGCTGAAACTCCAGTACTTTGGCCACCTGACATGAAGAACTGACTCACTGGAAAAGACCCTGATGCTGGGAAAGATTGAAGGCAGGAGGAGCAGGGGACAACAGAGGATGAGATGGTTGCATGGCATCACCAACTCGATGGACATGAGTTTGAGTAAACTCCAGGAGTTGGTGATGGACAGGGAAGCCTGGCGTGCTGCAGTCCATGGGGTCGCAAAGAGTTGGACACGACTGAGTGACTGAACTGACTGTGTTCCACAAATTTTCATGTTTTTGCTATCAGTTTGAAATATTTTCTAATTTTCCTTATATTGTCTCCTTTGATCTATTGACTCTTTAGATATATTGTTGAATTTACAAATATTAATATTTGAATGTCTTATTTCTAATTTAATTTTGTTGTGGTAAGAGAATATACTCTGTAAAATTTAAAACTTTTGATATTTATTGAGACTTTCATGGCTCAACCTGTGGTCTGTCTTGATGAATATTCTGTATGCACTTGAAAAGAATTATTTCTGTGTTTTTTGAATAAAGTACTTTATCAGTGTCAGTTAGGTCAAGGTGGTTGATAATACCAGATCTTCATCCTCAGTGGTTTTTTTTTATCTAGTTAACCTATCAGTTACCACAGTAGTAACAGTGAGCTTCTTCATCAAGGATTGTAGATTTTATTTTTTCTCTTTAGTTCTGTCATTTTGTATTTTGTGTTTCGCAGTTCTGTTTTTAGTTGCATATACATTTCTGATGTGTCTTCCTAATGAACTGATCTGTTTAGCGTTATGATACTATGAACTGTTCTTTATCTCTGGTAATATCCTTTATCATAAATTTTTTTGTCTGATACTAATATAGCTACTCAAGCTTTCTTATGCTTAATATTTACACAGTGTATGTTTTTCCATCCTTTTACTTTCAGTCTATTTATATCTTTATTTTGAAGCTACGTCTCTAAATTTGATTCTAAATTTGAAACTACATCTCTAAGTTTGATCTTACTTTTTGATTTACTCTGACAATCTGTCCAGTTTTTTATGGTTGCTCTAAAGGTTACGATATATATATTTTTGCTTTTGCTATAAACACTATAAGAAAATATTACTTTTTGCTCTAAACATTGCTTTGAGTTTTAAAGAAAGAAAAGAAGAAATATAGTTTTAAATATTTATCCACATAGTTACCATTTCAAATGACCTTTCATTCTTTCCAGTAGATTACAGTTTCTATCTGATGTCCTTTTTCTTCAGCCTAAAGAATTTCCTGTCCTATTTTATATTAATGTAATGCAGTTTTGCTAGTGTTGAATATTCTGTTTCATTTATGAAAGTATCTTTATTTTCCCTTTAATTTTGAAGTATATTTTCTCTGGCGTTAGAATTCGGGTTAACTAGTGTTTTTTTTTTTCAGCACCTTAGAGCTCGAACTCCATTTTCTTGTCTTGTGGCTGGCCTCCTTTGTTTGTCATAACAAATGACCATAATTTCTATTATTGTTCCCCTATATGCAAACATGTCATTTTTTCCCTCTTACTGCTATTAATATTTCCTCTTTGTCCTTGGATTTTAGCAGTTTTTGATAATGTCCCTAGATGTAGCTGTCTTTGTATCCTGCTTGGAGTTTTCTTAGCTTTATGTTATCTCTAAGTTTATAAGTTTCCCCCAATTATTTCTTCACAATTTTTGTCCCACTTTCTGTCTCCTTTTCTTTTGGAACTCCAGTTATGCATGTTAGATGGTTGAGATTTATCCACAGGTTTGTCATTTTCTTCCAGTATTTTTTCTCTCTTTTCTTCATATTTGATCACTTCTATTGTCCAGTCTTCAAGTTGATTGTTAACCTTCTGCCACCTCCAGTGTTAAGCTAACTTAGTAAATTTTCAGTTTCAATCATGTGTTTTCTCATGTGTTGTAGAGTTTCTGCTTCGTTTTCTTTTTAATAGTTTTTATTTCTCTGTTGAGATTTCGTATCCACTCAACCTTATGTCCTTGAAAATAGTTTTAACTTTTCTTAAAATCTCTTTTCTGCTAATCCCAATAGCTTGATTATCTTGCGGGGCAGTTTCTTTTGACTGCTCTTCCTCTTGACTGTGAGTCTCATTTCTTCTTTCTTTGCAAGTCACATGATTTTTGATGTATGCTGGATGTTTGTGATGTAAACTATAGATTCTTAGAATTATGTTAACTTCCTCTGAGGAATTTTTTTTTTCTTGTAGGTAGTTAACTTGCTGGACTCGGACACCAAACTCTCTCTCTGCCACAGCAGGCGGCAGTCGCTTGCTGCTTTTAGCTTTCTGACTGCTGTTGCTCACCGAGAATCTTGGTTCCTCTCTCGTGTGTGCAGAGTTCAGAAGTCAGCCAAGGATTTGTAGATTCGGAGGATCCTCTTCTGTTGCTTTCTCATTTCTGCTGGGATCTCTTTCTGCTGTTCCCCCCTCCTGCCGCCAGCTCCCCTTCGCACCCTGTGTCGTCTGTCTGACTCCTCAGTCTGATCTAGTTTCACAGGGATGTAGGCGTGCCCTAAGGCCAATGAGAAACAACGCGTAAAGCTGCATATTTAGTCCTGGGTAATTCATTTATTTCAATAATTACCTTCTCTCCTGTTTCTACCTGATTTTTGTTGTTCTTTAGTGCCTTAAAATAGTTTATAATTATTATCTAGGGGAGAACTAATCCAATATAAGCTGCTGCTGCTGCTGCTAAGTCGCTTCAGTTGTGTCCAACTCTGTGCAACCCCGTAGACGGCAGCCCACCAGGCTCCCCCGCCCCTGGGATTCTCCAGGCAGGAACACTGGAGTGGGTTGCCATTTCCTCTCCAATGCATGCAAGTGAAAAGGGAAAGTGAAGTCGCTCAGTCGTGTCCGACTCTTAGCGACCCCATGGATGGCAGGCTCTTTCGTCCATGGGATTTTCCAGGCAAGAGTACTGGAGTGGGGTGCCATTGCCTTCTCCCCAATATAAGCTACTCTACTGTTACTGGAAGTGGAACCATTTAGTTGCTTTCGTTTTTATCCATTTTAACTGGCAAGTTTAATTCCTGTAAGTTCACTGTAGATATTAATGTTTTTGTATTTATTTCTGCTATTTCATTCTTATCTTCCTCTTTTTGTCTTTTCAAGTTGGTGTGTATGCTGTGTATTTGTTTCTGTTCTTTCTGTGGTTACCTTGGCATTTTATCACATTTTTTATATGTAGCTTAAAGACTAAAGTGTATGTACATATTGTCTGCCTCCATGAAACAATAAAAGGACTCTGGAACACTTCAACTCTGATTCTTTTCCCCAATTTATATGCTGGTTCTCCAGATTTTTGGTTTTCTCTGTGTGTATATGTGTATATAATACACACAGAAATTGTACAAAACATCTCACAAAACAGGTGACCATCTTTCAGATTAAAAAAGAGTATTACCAGTGGATTGATTTCCTGGGGCTGCTCACCTAAGTACTACAAACTAGGTGGCTTAAAACAAAACACGTGTACACCCGCGGCGGATTCATGTTGATATATGGCAAAACCAATACACTATTGTAAAGTAAAATAATAATAATAAAATTAAAAAAAAAACAAAACAATAGAAATTGTCTCACAGTTGTCAAGTTCACCCATCCAAGGTCAATCTATTGGTAGGGCCGTGGTCCTGCTCCCAGATTCTGGTTGTTAATGTCAACTGTAGGTGAAGGAAAGTTGCTTGGCTCAAGGTAGCCTGGAGTTAAAACTCCCCTCCAGGTCCTCCCCACCATTCTATGCAAAACAAAGTACTCTATCACCAGAAGAAAAAATGGACATTAGGTTGATTACGCCCAGCTCCCAGCAGGGGCAGCCTCTGGCCGATCTCCAGAATTCCTTGCCCCAGCTGTTTAAGAGATAACTACTCGGAACAACCCTGGAGAAGAACAGGGCCCCTTAAGACAGCAGATTTCCACATACATGCCTGTGTATACTTACTCTTTTCTTGGGTTAGTGCAGCAGCTCACTAATCTGACTGCTGCCCCTTCTCACCTCATTAAAGGTGATCTGTTCCTGTAAAGTGCCGGTCTGCATCTTTTTTTGAACCTTGCCTTCTCTAACTCCCTTACCCAACAGTAGGCGTTCCTTGGCTTGTAGATGTATCTGTCTGTCTCTGCGTCCATCATCACGAGGCCATCTTCTACCTGTGTGTCCATCTTCACGTGGCGTTTTCTTCCAATAAGGATGTCAGTCATACGAATTAGGGCTCACCCTAGTGACCTCATCTTAACTTGGTCACACCCACAAAGACCCTGTTTCCAAATTAGGTCACATTGACACATACCAGGGTAAGAACATATATTGAGGGGGGCACAATTCAGCCCACAGTGGTCAGTTACCTAGAAGCATCCCCCTCAATTTCAGTTAATCAGAACACAAATAGCCACATAATAGTGTGCATCGTATTGAACAGCACAGTCATGGTCTATATTACTGATATTTTGGGTCTGAATGCCTTTAGTTAACATTGTTTTACAGATTCATCTGATTGTTAGCATGTAGCTTTGGTTCGTTCATTTCCAGTACCTGTATGATAATTTTACACATAATTCATGTATCACTTAGAGACATTTGCTTGGCTGTTGGAAATAATTCCCACATTTCTAGGAATATATACTGGGGTGGAGACTTGCTGACATTCAGCTCTAGTAGATTATGGCAAGGTTTTTTACAAAAGTGGTCCCATTGTTTTTTCATTCCAGTAGTGAATGTGAGCTCCTATTGATCTACATTTTCACTCATCATTGAATTATTGGTCTTTTTAATTTTACCTAGTTATAGGCATTTTTTGTGGTTTGAATTTACATTTTTCTGATGATGTTTATTTGACCTTTTGACATCTTTTGCCAGTGCCTTTGCAGATTTCTTGACAGTTTTGACTATCTTACTGATTTTTCTGGGTTGAAAATCTTTCTAGGTATAAGATCTGTGTATTGCAAATATTTTCTCTTTATGTCTTGTCTTTTTACACTCTCACTTTTGATGGATTGAAAGTAATTTTAGTACATTCCGAAGTGCCATTCTTTTTCATAATGTTTTTTGAATCCTGTTTAATAAGTCTTTCCCTACACTAAGGTGCTGAACATATTCCCATGTTCTTTGTTGTTTTGTTGTTTCACCTTTGCTCTTATGCAGTAAATACACAGTAAATCTGAAGTGTATTTTTGTGTACTCCATAAGGTAGGGGTAAATTTTTTTTTTTTCCATATGGCCTACCAGTTGTCCCTCCATCGTGTATTTAAAACCCCACCTTGCCCCACCATTCTGCAAGGCTGCCTGTGTCATCCATCAGGTTTCCATAGAGCTGTCTGTGCTGCCTCTTTGGTCTGTTCACCAGTTCTTGGACTGGTTTGTTGCAGTTGAGTCACTAAGTCATGTCCGACTCTTTGGTACCAGACCCAATAGACTGAGATTTCCCGGGCAAGAATGCTGGAGCAGGTTGCCATTTCTTTCTTCAGGGGATCTTCCTGACCCAGGGATCGAACCCGCGTCCCCTGCACTGGCAGTCGGATTCTTTTCTGCTCAGTCGCCAGGGAAGCCCTCTTGCACTGTGCCACATTCTTAATTACTAAAACTTTGTACTAAGTTTTCATAAAAACAAATCTTGTCACCTTTTTCTTCTTTGCTTGCTAAGAGCATCTTGGCTTTTCTGTACGTTTCTTCATCCCTTTGAATTCATCTTAGGGCAATGCTCTGACCTAGATAGAATCTAGCTTTAACACAGTGTAGAGTAGCTTGTAGTGTTTTAAACTCCTAACGATGTAACACTAGTGCCCCAGCTTATAGGAGGAGGTGGCTGCATATTAGAGGAATTATTGCGCTTGTGGAGTCAGTAGACTGCGGGAGACCGTGGACTGGACAGGATTAGATAAATCTGGTGTGAGAAGCTAGTGGAGGCCAAGAAACTGCCACCTAATTACCCCCTTGAGTTTTTAGCATCATTCTCAGGAAACAGAGAAGAAGGCCAGTGAATCGAAGAATGTCTGTCTTGTTCACTGTTGTATTTTGTGCCTGATAAACAGTGGGCGTTCAATAAATGTGTTCAGTTAGTACATGCGTGTATATGATAAATGCTTCGCAGAGGATATTAAATAGCCTTGAATTTGACTTTTTGTCTTAGATACTAGAAAAGTTAAAACTAAAATTTTAATAGCTTTTGAGGTTTTGCCATTTCGTGATTTTGCCTTTCTTTTTCCACTGGTAAGTTTTATATGTGTTAACTCAGATCTTTTTGGAAATAGATACTCTTTTTTCCCCTGTCAGTCATTCTAGAAGTTTGTTGTCTTTCTATGTCCCTAAATGGAAATAACTCATAAGTTTCTTATCATATTTAGCTCCGATATATTATAATTCAGTTTAAGATCATATCCAGAATATATCTCATATTTCAAAATAGTCAAGTTTTATGATGAAGAAACTGCCAAGTTATCTTCAGTTTCTCCAAGTTGTATTTACTTTTCTTCCTGAAAATACAGATGTAGTTGTTGAGACTTACATTAAGTACATTTTTATCAGTTTTATGCCCTAAATGTTAAAATTCTCTTTTTTAATGCAGATGTGGAATTAGAAGAAGCTATTAGAAGAAGTCTTGAGGAAATGTAACTAAAGGTATTAACCACACAACATCAAGTGGCCTTGAAGAGACTCAGGATGATGAATTCTTGAGTTTGTTTCCTAAAGGAGACCACAAATCTACTAGTACAAATGTATTTGAAAACACCCAGTTTTTGCTTTTGTATGTTGAAACTCAGATATTGCTTTGTGTTTTTGTGCCATTTGCAAAAATATATAGAGGAACAGAATATATGTTAATGCAAATACAAATCATATATTCTAATATTGGTATCATGTTTCCCAGGTAAGCTTAAATTCATATACTTAGGTTAAAAGGATTTTAAAAAAAGAAAGAAGCCCTTGACTATTGTTTATATGTTTCCCAAATAGAATTGGTTCTTTAATTTTATTTGTACTGTACAGATGATTCTAGTTTATTTTTTTAAGAGTGAAAATATAAATAAAGCTATCATAGCTCATTTTTTCTGTAAATTTTACTTCTCATGTGGCACTAATATATATAATCTTTAGGTCTTTTTATGATTATTGGAAGAGAGTAATGGAAACTGATTGTGAAAACAGATGAAAAAGTTTATCACCAGTGTTCTTTGTGGTTTTCACTCAGATGTATAGTCCTGCTTTAATTAGAACTGTACATTGCTGGAATGAAAAAGAAAACCAACCTAATTCCTTTGAAAGTGGTAAAAAGAAACTTTCCATTCTTTTTACCTACTTTGACTTTCATATGACTTGTATTATTTACTGTTTAAAGGGAATGATGTAAAAGTATTTGCATAGAATTAGGCATACTTTTAATATTAGTCCTTTTATATATATATATATTTGTGTAAACATAGTATTCTTTAGAAAATAATGTTGAAATTATACTCAGGCGTAATCTTCCTTAACCCTTTAAAATTTTTATTTCATATGGAAGTATCTTCATGTTATTCATTAAAATATCAATGTCCTACAGTTGGTATTACATATTTAATTTTTAAATGTTGAAGCCCCGTGATGAATAATAAAAAATATTATATAACTAGAAGACTAAGAAGGGGCCTGTCATACAGTCTTTGTGAATATACTTCATGTTATTTGACCAGAAATGTCATCCCTAAAAATTTTGAGTCGTAATTATTTACCAAACTTAAAATTTTCTATAGATACAAATTTTTCTTTAAGACAAAAAAAATCATAGCTAGAACTTTGGTCTTTCTCTGCAACTAGATAATTTAGTGTTAAATAGTATGACTTGTTTTATTATTATTTATATAGTCTTTTCAGTCCACATTGCAAACCCCAGTTTGTGTTATTTCTTTCTTAAGCTGTCAGTTCTGTCCTCCCTGCTTGCTTTTTAAGTAGGCGTCATAGCTTGAGAATGTCGTAGTCATTTTTCCAAAGTGAGCACACTGTACTGTTAATTTGTTAGAGTAGTTTAAGGTTTTGGGAGGTGGTTACAGAGCTAGACCTTAAAGACGTCTGGGGAACCTGGCTCAGCAGTGGGAGCTGAACGGGTGTCCGGGAGACGGCTGTGCTGGAGGCGCCCGCCAGGCGGGGGCGCTGTGTTGCTGGGACACACGGATGTGTATGGTCCAGAGTGACACAGTCGGGAAGGGGTAGTCATCATGATACTTAAAATAAGGTCATTGGGTTGCTTAATGTTTTAATAATTGTTACTGATGGTATTTCTGCTTATTACAAAATTAAAAATCATTTTTCAGTTCAGTTCAGTCGCTCAGTCATGTCCGACTCTTTGAAACCCCATGAATTGCAGCACGCCAGGCCTCCCTGTCCATCGCCAACTCCCGGAGTTCACTCAAACTCAGGTCCATCTAGTCGGTGATGCCATCCAGCCATCTCATTCTCTGTCGCCCCCTTTTCCTCCTGTTCCCAATCCCTCCCAGCATCAGAGTCTTTTCCAATGAGTCAGCTCTTCACATGAGATGGCCAAAGTACTGGAGTTTCAGCTTTAGCATCATTCCTTCCAAGGAACACCCAGGGCTGATCTCCTTTAGAATGGACTGGTTGGATCTCCTTGCAGTCCAAGGGACTCTCAGGAATCTTCTCCAACACCACAGTTCAAAAGCATCAATTCTTCGGCGCTCAGCTTTCTTCACAGTCCAGCTCTCACATCCATACATGACCACTGGAAAAACCATAGCCTTGACTAGATGGACCTTTGTTGGCAAAGAAATGTCTCTGCTTTTCAATATGCTATCTAGGTTGGTCATAACTTTTCTTCCAAGGAGTAAGCGTCTTTTAGTTTCATGGCTGCAGTCACCATCTGCAGTGATTTTGGAGCCCAAAAAATAAAGTCTGACACTGTTTCCACTGTTTCCTCATCTATTTCCTATGAAATGATGGGACCAGATGCCATGATCTGAATGTTTTCTGAATGTTTCTGAATATTTTCTGAATGTTGAGCTTTTAAGCCAACTTTTTCACTCTCCTCTTTCACTTTCATCAAGAGGCTTTTTAGTTCCTCTTCATTTTCTGCCATAAGGGTGGTGTCATCTGCATATCTGAGGTGATTGATATTTCTCCCGGCAATCTTGATTCCAGCTTGTGCTGCTTCTAGCCCAGCGTTTCTCATGATGTACTCTGCATATAAGTTAAATAAGCAGGGTGATAATATACAGCCTTGATGTACCCCTTTTCCTATTTGGAACCAGTCTGTTGTTCCATGTCCAGTTCTAACTGTTGCTTCCTGACCTGCATATAGCTTTCTCAAGAGGCAGGTCAGGTGGTCTGGTATTCCCATTGCTTTCAGAATTTTCCACAGTTTATTGTGATCCACACAGTCAAAAGCTTTGGCATAGTCAATAAAGCAGAAATAGATGTTTTCCTGGAACTCTCCTGCTTTTTCGATGATCCAGCAGATGTTGGCAATTTGGCAATCTGGTTCCTCTTATAATTATGAAACCAGCTTGCTTCATAATTTGAACTTAATTTAGACACATGGAGGAGAGTGGATGTTACATGAAGTAACGGGGAATATTACCAAGAGTAAATATTTCTGACAACGATGCTTGCTTGTTTGCTTTTATTCGTCTTTCATTTTACTGATAGGTTTTTTTTTCTTTTAAAAAGTTTTTATTGTGATGCCTTTTTATACCTGAATAACTGCTTTTGTCAAAGAAATGATGAATGACCATGTTTATTTTTAAAAGGATATATAGGTAATGTACTGACAGCATCTGGTTCATGGTATCATTGACTGTCTTAAATAAAAAATCCTCCCTTAAAGAGTTTGTTTTTGAATGCTTGGTATCCCACCAGCCCAGTCCTTTCTTCCGACTCCTGACCATTTGGCCACTCAGACCTCTCCCAAGAATAAGGTGCAAGGACTCTCCTGGACTCCCTTGGGCAGGGTAACCAGAAACCCAGTAGCATAGCCCTCAACTGAAAGAGCTTTTTTTCCATCAATTTTTTTTCTTTTAAATTTCTTTGAAACCATTTAGTCTTTCACTCACAGTATTTATTGAATACTTATATTTGTCAGCGACTATTCTAAGCACTTGAAATACATCAGTGAGCAAAAGGAAGCCCTCACCTCCGCAGTGGGGCGCACCTGGCGGGGGTGAGAGCTGAGATGAGGAAGAAAAACAGCCGCCCGAATGAGCTGAGGACCGGTGGGGGTGAGGCGGGGGCGGGGCTTGCTGTTCGTACTAGAGCGGTCGGGGTCCTTAGTGAACTTGAGCAAAGGCCTGAAGGCAGGGAGTGAGCTTATCCAGACATGCAAAGCAAGGCTAGTGCAGGCAGCAGAAGAGAGTCCTCTGAGGCCTCTTCTGAAGGCCTTGGCTTTTACTCATTTCACTAGTGAGCCGCTGAAGGTTTCTGAGCCGTCCTGTGCTGTGCCTTATTCTGGATCGCTGCAGCTGCTGAGCTGAGCACAGAGTGGTGCAAACAGCACCAGACCAGATGGGAGGGCATGGCTGGGATGCTGGCCCAGTGCGGAGTGAAGACGGGCCTGGGTATTCTCTGGAGCTGTAGTCCACTGAGTCTGAGGTGTGAGAGAGTCTAGCACATTCACAAAATGTCTAAGGATTCCAGGTTTGTCATGATACAATAAAACGTCTAATGAGGTCAGATGACCCCCTACAGCAGTTGTGAATTAGTATTTAGAGTTCAGAGGAACTGGGATCTAGCCTTAGGGGCCTCCTCTCTGTTCAAGTACCTCGGCTTTGATCTCAGATTAAAGGCTGGGCTCAAGCCTTGAACTGTTGTTATCCCTTTCCGGGTGCCCTGTGCATCCCCTCCGTGTACTGCCGGGCAGAGCGCCACGAGGAAACGCGAGCAAAGGCCAAGTGTGCTCCGGCCCCGCCACCACTCTACTACTCCCTGACCTCCACGGTGGCCGAGCGGCCTCCATGGTGTTCCCCTAACAGGAGGTTTATACAAATGGGGCTAGAAACGGCCTTAAATAACAATCATTTCACTCGAATTCCAACCAATAACTTAAACAGAGAAGTCATTACAAATGCTTTCATGAGAGTGGGTGTGAAAACGATGAGGTTCACCTTGACCCCTACACGCAGCTGGACAGGGCGGCTTTTTGTCTTCTGCTCTGTTGGTTTCGCTGTTGGCGTCCAGACTCCTGTTCTCACCTCGGGAAGGTGCCCGGGAACCAAGGCTGCGCAAAGGACCCCTTCCTCGCGGCGGAGGGCCCCGGGGGTGGGAGAGGGCGGGGCTGGCGCGAGCCCGCTCCGGCTATGCTTGGGGGCGGGGCCTCCGCGGGTCGGGGCGGGGAGAGGGCGTGGTTGGCGCGGGCCTCGCCCCGGGGCGTGCTTGGGGCGGGGCCGGGCCTCGTGCCACGCGGAGCCGCCCCGCCCCGCCGCACCGCCCCCGAGGCAGCTCGCGGGGTTGGAGTCCGGCCGCCAAGCCCTCGCGCCCTCATCTGGGTGCCCCGGCCCCCGACTTCGGGTTTGCGGGCGGCGCATCCGAGTAGACGGTTGGCGCGTGGGGACGGCGGTGACCTCGGGCCGCCCGCCCGGCGCAGATGGCTCAGGCGAGGATCAGCGCCAAGGCCAACGAGGGCCGCTTCTGCCGCTCCTCGTCCATGGCCGATCGCTCCAGCCGCCTGCTCGAGAGCCTGGACCAGCTGGAGCTCAGGTGCGCGGGGCTGGGGGCGCGCGGGGACGGAGCTGCGGGCGAGGACCGGGGGGCGAGCGCGGCGCTGGGTCGGCGCGGCGGCCCCCCACCCTTCGGCGGCCCCGAGCGCCGGGACCGCGCGACCCCGAACAGAGAAGGTCGGGGGGACGTGACTCGAGACGACGGCCGTGCCGCCGCGAAGCTTCCAGAACCTTCCGCGTGGGGCCAGGTGTTTCCGGCCCACTCCCCGCCGCGTGCGGTTTTAGGACCGGGGCCGGTTAGTGGTTTCCGTGCTGGGCGACCGAACCCTTTGCAAAACGGAAAAATCCGTCTGGCCTCAGGCCCGAGAGCAGCGGACAGGTGTCTCCCCAAGCCGCGCTCGGCCTCACCGGGCGCCGTCCCACCTTCCCGGCGCCAGAGCCCGAGCCGCGGCGCTCCCTCCCGGTCGGGGTGTCACGGTGGTCGGTGTGTCCACGGCGGTCAGCGCGCAGAGGGAGGCCCTGGCGGCGAGGGTCGGGCCGAGGTCAGCGAGGATGTGACTTTGGAGCAGGGCCCGGGGTCAGGCGCGCAGAGGTTACCACCGGTCAGAAGGAGCTGCTGTCTCCCTTAAGGCTTTTAGTGCTTTTCTGAATTTGAGAAGATTTAGGAATCTGAGTTCCTTAGGTTTTCCTGAAAACCTGAGAGCCTGTTTTGCCAGTTTTCCCAGAGCACAGAGTGCCTCACCCCGGCTCTTTCCCTAAATTCTTTCCAGGCTGTGCTGTCAATTCCTATAGAAACCGGTGTGGGGACACTCCTTAGTGACAAATGTAGTCACCGGCTTGTACAGGATTCCTAAATAATGTGTAAGAAATTTGGGAAATAATTTTTCCTCTAACAGGGAATGAAGACTTCTGTGTACTTCCCATAACTGCTTATTGTCACTGAAGTTCGTGTAAATTGTGTGCAGGTGTAATTACAGGCAAATCTTACCAAGGCGTCCAAAACTCCCTAAAACCACAGGTAATTTTTCTCATAGTTACCAGACTCTGAGTGAGCAAAGGAATATATGTAAGACAAAATTTTAAGAAGGGCTGCATATGTGTCTTTATCTCAAAACAGGACAAGGGGTCTGTCTGCCAGTCAAGCACATTAATAACCAAATGAGGCACTTATTATCATTTATTAATATTTGTTGACTTTTGTCATTTATTGTATAGTTCTTTTCATTATATTATTACAGAAAGAAACAATGTCTTCTCAGAAAATGAGACGCTCACCACCACCATGATTTCACGGAGAGTGACGATGGTCCTTCTCCAGCTGAAGCAGGTGAACAGGCAGAGCAGTTCCTGTGGACGATTTTATGTAGCAGCGTTAACAAGTGACTGAGCGCCTCTGGTCTCAAGAACTTTGAGGGCATGTTCTCAGCCATTTCAGGGGGGCTCTTCCCTAGTTGGAAAGAAAGGATGTTTTCTTCTACGCTTGGGCAGGACACAGTTCCTTTCCTGAAGCTGAGTTATTGTTCTAAGACTTGAATTGATGCCTCACATAGGGCAGGTGCTCATCTTTAAAAGGAAGTTTCTTGTTTGAAATATTACGTTCTAGGGCTTCCTTAATGTGAAATGAATTCTCATTACCGTGTACAAGTGGTTAATCACTTGCTGAATTAACCCTTGAGCTGAGACTGATAAATGTGTGTTCAGTTCATTTTAAGGACTTTTCTAGTTTTAGACTGATGAGCTTTGTTTCTTTCTTTAAAAAAAATGATGCTGACAAAATTAAGTATTTTGGAAGGTTAAGTAAAAAATAGAGAAGTTTATGAAGGCAGATGGGTCATGGAAGAGAGCACTGCACTGTTAGAAACTAGAATCAGGCCCAGAAGATCAAGTTTAAAAAGAAAACAAGACATTCATGTGTTAACTGTCATTTAATATCCTGTTACGGGTGGCTAATAAAGCAGTGTTGTAGGCATACTGAAAATTACAGACTGTACCGAGAGGTCTGTGTTTACCGTCCCTCTGTTGTACTAGTTTCAGCAAGAACTTTCTCCACATGAAATCGAAAAGAGAATTATGCTCAGTGCTTCGTGACCTGCCATGGGAACTGGTGTCCACGGTGTTTAAAGTTTTCAGATGTCTGAGGGCATCTCCCAAATCGCTAAAGACACTCCAGTTGTTCCTAATGTGTTAGCAGGAAACTAGACCTCCTTTTTTGCTTCCTCCTAAAAAGGTGATGTCTTTCTCTACGGGTTTTCGTGACCAGCGCAAATGGCCTCTGATTTTTCCATTTATCAGTGGCTCCGAGCACTTTGCTCACGACTGTTACTATTTTAGCAGTGATCATAATTCATAAATGATACCCTCCAACAGGTATTTTAGTTAACCAGCATGACTCTACAGGTCCTGTGCCTTTGTGGAAATTATGTCACCCTCATTCTCCAGGCAGGAAATTGAGGCTTGAGAAGTTAAAAGAGCTCAGGAGCAGTGGCTGTAGAGCTTAATGCTTTATGCCTGAATTTGTTTGAGTTACTATGTCATATTTCAAAGTGTAGGAACAGTGTATGATTTTACTGAAAGAAGTGAAAATTCCACTTCGATCCGGGTTTAGATCAGGGGCTGCTGAAATGCCGTCTCTGCAGGGTGTGAGCGGCCCTGAAGCTCCGGCTGGTGGTGAAGATGCTTGGCCAGGAGGCGTGGAGAGCAGCCCAGGGGACGGGCGGGACGGGGAGCTGGCTGTTCACAAGTGTCCACAGAGCGGCCTCCTGGGCGCCCAGCCACCAAGGAACAAGGGAGGGAGCAGGGACCCGGGTCCTTCAGCTGAGTTTCCTGCTGGGCTGACCTGACCCCCGGAGCCAGAAGACAGCACCCTAGCTAATACTGTGTCAGAGCCTGTAATTCTTCACTGTAATACCGTCACTTCTCATAGACGGTATCATGTGAACCTTCCAAAGCCCTCCAAGGCAGGAGGATGACATCCATTGTCTCCTTTAGCAGCAGAAAGGGTCCAGAGGGACTGAACCGCCGCCTGAGGCCGTGCTGCTCAGGCCTAGCTCCTGACCCTGAAGCCTCGGCCGTTTTAACGCCAGTATCTCAGTAGTGAGTGTTCCTTACAGTCTGGATGATGATTAGGAGCCTTGTTACTTACAATCCTGAGTTCATAGTGCTGAGTGCATAAAAACACCCGGAAGCTGGTGTTCACGGCCCCAGTTTTGGGCACGTGCTGCATGTGGTGGTCGCTCGGTGACTGCAGGGATTGGTCCCAGGGCCCCTGGGTACCAGAAACCAGGGATGCTCCGATTTTTTCTAGAAAATGGTGTAGGAGTCAGCCCTACATATTTGTGGTTCTGTATCTCTATTAACTCATAATTTAGTCTGTGCTGTCAGTTGGTGAGTTAACCACGTTGACTTCATTCAGGCACACCTACCGTCTCATGATCCCTGTGTCATAAATGAGGAAACTGAGGCAGAGAGAATGTCAGCAACTGCTCGAGTTCACGCAGCTAGGACGCAGCAGCAGAGCTGCTATGAGCAGCGGGCCCGCACCCGGCCCGGGGCGCCTGCTGGGTCTGTCTCCCGGCACCTCGTCCCCTGGTCCCCGGGCTGCCGAGACCAGCCGAGGAGGCACACACTCCAGATTTTGTCCTCACGGAACATTCTGAACAGTTCCTCCGTAGTTAAAGCGAAGCTGTGATCTCCTGCACAGAGTTTTCCAGGAGCACAGCCCAGGCCAGCCTTGCTGTGAGGATCAGTTCTTTCCCAATTTGGACACATAGCTCTTGCAGGATCCGCTAGTAAAAACAGAGCTGCCCCCTCTGCCCAGGAGCATTGTCAAGCGATGTGCTGAGAAGGTGAAGGGTAGAGTGACGTGGGCTGAGGCTCTTGTGGGCAAAGCTCCAGGAGAAATCTCGGAAGGGCGGCTGGGAAATACTTGAATATTTAGTAACTAACTGTTCTAAAACTAATGCAAGGGACAGAGACAAAAAGATGTCTATACAAGTTGAATTTAGGGCTTCCCAGGTGTTGCTAGTGGTAAAAAAACAAAACCCACCTGCCAATGCAGGGGAGGTGAGAGACACAGGCTCAGTCCCTGGGTTGGGAAGATCCCCTGGAGGAGGGCACAGCAACCCACTCCAGGGTTCTTGCCTGAAGAATCCCATGGACAGAGGAGCCTGGCGGGCCACAGGCCATAGGATCACAGAGTTGGACACGACTGAAGCGACTGAACACAGCACATGTGAGCTGAATTAAGACCAGTCGCTGATAAACAGTAACAGGATGACTTAAGCAAACTAAGTAGAGGTTCAGCTTTTGAAAATATTCGTTTGGTCGCACTGGGTCTTCACGGCAGCACGCAGCATCTTCAGTTGCAGTGTGTGGGGTCAGGTTCCCTGGGCAGCAGTCCAGCCTGGACCCCCTGCACTGGGAGCTTGGAGTCTTAGCCACTGAACCACCAGGGAAGTCCCAGGTCCAGCTTTGTAAAATAAAAAACAAATAAGCCTGTGATGTAGTCCATACACTAGACAGATGTAGTTTTGAATGCCTCAAGGGAGAGAAAGGAGGAAGTTGCTAAGGAAACAGTTCTGCCAAAAGGACTGGCTTTTGAAAAAGGACCACCTAGTGGACCTGGGCCAGGGATAAAGAATGTTCAGGAGGTGAGGGGCAGCAGATGAGAGGGCCACGCTGCCAGAAAGCCCTGGGGACCTACCTGATGAAGAATGGGATTGTATCTTTGCTGTGAAATGAAGTTTACATAAAATCATATATTAAAAAGTCTAGAAAAAATAAAATCTGTTTTTCACAGGGAAAATGCCTGGCAATTTCTAACCTTGGGAGAAAAGTTCCATCCAATTTCCTCTATATTTGGTTTCATTTAATGACAAAACATCTTTATATGACAGATTAAATTTTTTTTTTGGAGTGTCTCCTTTCAAGCCATTTTCTTAACAATTCCATGAACATACTATTATAAATTATTATCATACTCATTATTATACTTCTTTTGAGTAACAATCGTCTTTATCATCTTATATTTGAATACAAACTTAGGAGTGCTGGAAAATTCAGCTCTTCTTCCATCGTGGTCTCCTTTACCAGTGACTCGTGTGCCATCTCAATCCTAGAGTCACTTTGGTAGCGCGTTTCTTGCTCGTGCTCACCGCACCGCCTTCGTGTGGCCCAGGCCGAGTCTGCTTGCGTGGAAGGTGTGAGCGCGCTGTGCGTGCCACTGGACGGCCGCCCGACGCAGGGCCACTGTCCTGTAGAGTTCCCCCGGTTCTGACTGCTCTCCAGTCACATTTGTCTCACAAGGTTCTTACAAGCTCTGTGCTTCTACTTGCTCTCACAAGCAGAGTCCAACATATATTTAGTATCCCGAGAATCGAAACCTTGTGACTTTACAGTGTGTTGGTGCTATTTTGGGGGTAACAGGTGGGTGCCTGTAGGGGAAAAGGCCTGGGTGCGGCTGGGGTGGGGCGGGGACCCCCTTGTATGGCAGGAACACGTGCTAGAACACGGCCGTGCCCAGGGAGGTGCCCTAAGGCTGATCTGAGGACTGGAGCTGGGTCTGTTACATTTTATTTTGCGTAAGTGACTTACATATTTACTTGTGGCACTTCAAACACACAGGGTTGTTTTCTCTTGCTCTGATGATTTCACAGCCTCATTCTTTAGTCACTGGTTGTGTCTGTGTAGTAAGTGAATGTGTGTCTAGGTGCGGGGGGGTGGGTGGAGGTGGGGCAAGTGGTGCTTAGGAATCGATTTCAGAAGCAGACAGTCTGCAAATCATTGAGGAAAAGATGGATTTAGTGTGGATAGTGTTGGGGAAAATGGTTCACTATTTGGAGAAAAAGAAAACAAAATCCTTATCTAATCATAAACAGAGGTGGATTATGAATGGATGAAGACATGAGTATGAGAAAAGTGAGAGTGTAAGTTGATAGGAGATGTAAGCAAGTATGTCCCGACCTTGGGATGGGAGGGCCCTGAAACAAAAATTCACTGCGTGAGCCAGAAGGCAGAACAAAACCAAGAAAAAGATGGGTCTGATCATTTCAAAGTAAGGCTCTGTGTTCAGTGAAGGACATCCCAGACACATTATATGGGGTCGGATGGGAGATAACCCAAGAGGACAGTAACCCCAGTTTAAAAAAGAAAGAGCAAGATAGGCAAAGGCTGTGAACAGGCTCACAGGAATACAAAGAGATGTCCAAAATTATTAGCAGTGAAAGAAACACAGATTAAGTGCTGACACCCCGCTTGTCAACTGGGGGACGCAAGTGCTGGCGGGGCTCCTGGGACTCAGGGGCACCCTGTACGGCTGCTCTGGAGAAGAGCCCAGAGGGTGACACACCCTGGGTCTCAGCTGTGCCACCTTGGGGTGGGCCTGCCTTCAGGGCCACGAGGGGACAGGAGTCACGGGCGGGTGGTGAGGGGAGCTGGGGGCTGGGTGACAAGGGAACCCGGCGGGTCTTAGTGAAATATGCTGCTGAGTGAAGAAGCAGTGACAGTAAACAAGTACAGATGTTTATCTACAAATAGAAAAGCACTAAGCAGAACGCTTGCCCTGTGAGCAGGGAGGCAACTAGGAGCCACTGGGCAAGTGGATGAAGAGGGAAAAAAGTACAGAATAAGAAAGAAAAAGGACTGAAGCATTAGGGGCGTGCCCCGGGTCATCCTGCCAGCTAAGCTGGAGGGAAAGGCAGACGGGGCGCGCGAGGCTTCTGTGCGCTGACTGTGTCCCCTCCTGCAGGGTGGAGGCCCTGCGGGAGGCGGCCACGGCCGTGGAACAGGAGAAGGAAGTGCTCCTAGAGATGATCCACAGCATCCAGAACAGCCAGGACATGCGGCAGATCAGCGACGGTGAGCCCGCCCGGGCGCGGGGCCGGGGAGGGGGGTCGCGCAGAGGACAGCAGCGGGTGGGGCGGGGCGTGACGGGGGCCAGGCACCCCTGCAGCCCCGGCTGGTGAGCCCAGGCCCAGACCCAAACCATCACACGGCCTTAGTGGGTCAGCATCTCGTCTCCGCCCGCTCCCCACCCCCGTCCTGGCCAACCAGCAGTGAACTTGGAAGGCATTACACAGAGCGGCACAGATTGCTCGTTTCCAAATAAGCAGTGAGAGGATGACCCAGCACCCTCCTCGTGCTGGCCGAGACTCAGACCACAGGCCGAGTTGGTCGGACAGGATGAGGTCAGCGCCTCGTTTGGGGCCAGCCTTTCTCCCAGGGTCTTGGCTCTGTTTCCTCCACTAGAGCCAGGCACAGTGTGCTCACACAGGATGTGCTGCCCAGAACATGCCTCTGCCCTAAGGATTATTGGGGCTGGTCATTTTTGAGAAACCGCAGGCACAGGAGCAGCTCTGGAAATAGCTGAGGTCCCAGTTTTGTAAGGGAAATGTACCTTTACACTTCCTAAAGGAAACCTCCGCTTCTGAGGGGTCTCCATGAAAACCTCACCTCTGTGGTCCTCTCTCTGAGGCCCTCGAAACTCGCCTCCCTCCCCATCTCTACCTGAGGATGGAGGCCTGGGCCATCTCCAGGAGTTACTCAGTTTCCCTGGGGGTCTCCCATGTATACATGAGGTCTACACGATAATAAGGTTCTGGTTTTGTTTTTGCTTGTTAATCTGTGTTATTACAGGGTCTCAGCTAAAAGCTCAGAGAGGCAGAAGTTATTATTTCCTCCTCTAGTGCACACAGTCGTGTAGACGTCTGCAGGGCATGATTTCCTGCTCTGACCAGCACACCCGCCCCAGCCTCTGCAGACATGACGACCGTGGCAGTCACCTGGCGTCCAGGCTGATCCTCTTCACCACTGATGCCGTTCCGTCGCTCAGTCCTGTCTGACTCATTGTGACCCGATGGGCTGCAGCACGCCAGGCCTCCCTGTCCTTCACCATCTCCCTGAGTTTGCTCAGACTCCTGTCCACCGAGTCAGTGATATCATCCAGCCGTCTCATCCTCTGTCACCCTCCTCTCTCTCCTCTTGCCCTCAGTCTTCCCTGGCATCCTAAGTTAATCTTATTGCTAACAGTATATACCTTTAAGAAATGTACAGGTACTCGCAGGCAAGATTTAACCACACACAAACGCCTTAGTGTTCTTGACATAGATGTAGGTATGTCTCATATTGATTGATATTTCAAACTTTTTATGATTAGGAGAACGAGAAGAATTAAATCTGACTGCGAACCGTCTGATGGGACGAACCCTGACTGTGGAGGTTTCAGTAGAAACAATTAGGAGTCCCCAGCAGCAGGAGTCCCTCAAGCACGCCACGCGGATCATCGATGAGGTGGTCAGCAAGTTTCTGGACGACCTGGGAAACGCCCGGAGTCACCTGATGTCACTGTACAGCGCGTGTTCCTCCGAGGTGCCTGCGGGGCCGGTGGACCAAAAGTTCCAGTCCATTGTGATCGGCTGTGCTCTCGAGGATCAGAAGAAAATTAAGAGACGACTAGAGACCCTGCTTAGGAACGTTGAAAACTCTGACAAGGCTATCAAGCTGCTGGAGCATTCTAAAGGGGCTGCTTCCAAAACGCTGCAGCAGAACGCTGAAGCCAGATTCAACTAGTGTTCAGACCTAACAGTCCTATGAACAATCATGTAAAAATGATAAAGAACTATCTTAAATGATAATGGTTGTGTATGTCATATATAACTCATTTGATACTGATAGTTATTTCTGAAGAACAAAATATCTGTGTTATTAGTTTTGTGAATAACAATTAAAATTAGAAATATTTTGATTACCTTTCTAGAAGTTTTTAGATTGAATTCTTGTCTTGTACTAGGATCTAGCACCTCCTATATATCTATATTTTACTACTCTGTGGATAACAGCATGTGGGGCAACAAGTGCTTGGCTAGGGGCAGAAGCATTATGGTCCTCCCCTGGACTTTGTCTACAGACACATGGGCACACAGGGCTTTCGGCTGACCAGACAGCCTGTTCATAAAGCAGCCACACAGTGACTGACCGCGCCTCTGCTGTGAGCGCGGCAGTGAGCTTGGAGGGATGGGAGGGAACCTTCGGTACATCACACCGCCTTCATTCAGCAGGTTTTTAGTCATCTGTATCAAATTATCTTGAACTTAAAGACTTACACAACTCCTAATACGCATTTCTTGGTAAGACGTGAAAACATGACATCGGATGGGAGACCCCGCCTCGGATGCTGCCGCTCTGAACTGCTACTTTATCCCCTTCATCCGTTTCAAAGTGCATCATTTCTTTAAAGTTTTAATCATTAGAGAAATATGATGTAGTAATTTGCCTTTAAAAAGAAAAATGCTGTTTTAAAGTTTGCTTTCAATTCTCAAAAACCTCTATCCTGTGTAGTTATACAGTTTGCCTCCCATTCCACTTACTGAACGTTTAGGTGGTTTCCAGTTTGTTGCTTATCAATGCAACAGATTTATGCACACCAAGCTTTTCCCTTCTTTTGTTTCCGATTTTCTTCATATAAATTCTTAGCAACTGGTTTTACTGAGTCAAAGGGTGTATGCATTTTCATGGCTTGATATGTTTCCAAAGTTTTTTTTGTATGAGAGTTATATCAATTTATATGTCTTCAATAATTAAAAAGTAGCTGTTTCACTGAAAACTTTGCAGCACTGAGCATTTTTCCTAATACTACATATGAAATACTTTTATTTAGATTGCATTTTGTTCACTAACAAGGATAACCAGTGTATTGATTATTCTTTTATCTGTATAAATAGCACAACTATAGACTATCTGCTGTGCTTATTGATACACAAACCTCACCTTCCCCAAATACTTCAAAATGAATACATCACGTTCCGTTTTCATTAAAAGGTAGGTACTTCTTCACACTGGGAAGAAAAAAAACCACTCAAGCTCCAGACTGGTTTTATATATTTATATATCTTTTCATAAAAAGCAGTTATAATCTGAGGACATTCATGGTAGTTTCAATGCCAGCCCAAGTCCACCTTACGTGCGTAAGTCTCTCTTCTCATGGGAGACATTAATTCTTACTGATAACTGTAGCAAAGTCTCTTGATTTGTCAAACTCATTTGCTATCATCAGGTTCACTATGAGATAAAAGATTTTCTGTTCCATCTTTTTCTTTCAGCAGACAACCAGGTTTTCCTCAAGTTCTCAAAGACCGTCAGCGTTTGGGAATCCTGCCCTTCCCATTCACTCCAGTCCAGCCCAGGCCTGCCTGGTTCACCAGATGACTACATGTGGGACAGATTTTCACCGATCAGTTCATTTTGTTTCCAGAAAAACACACCCTAGTGACGGGAGCACCTCAGCAAGTTACCAGTCAACTATTTGAAAGGTGTTTAAAAGGAGGCAAGAATCTGACAGTCTTTAATATGGGATGTCAGGTCCTGCAGCCGAGTCCAGGATCTCAGAGGAGAGCCCAGCTTGGACTCCAGGCACAGAGGGGCCCTTCAGTGATCCTGCCCATGCACGGCACTGCCAGCTCCGGGGACACCCAGACCAGCGTGTGCTCAGGCCACGGTGGGACGGGCTCTTCTTGGTAACATTAGTTTCACTTGGTTTTGAAAAAGTACATGAGTGTTGTCAGCTTTGGGCAGATAAAAAGGAAACAGTTTAGCTTGATTTAATATAATTCTGTTGCTTCATGTGGGCTATTCCATATGCTATTAATTCAATAGGCAGACGTAAGAGGAAAAGGAATCCTGAGCATTCTGAGACAAGGCAACCACACCACAGCTGAGGACCAGCCACGATGTAGGAAAGCGTATCAGTGCACAGATGCACAGTGTCCTGGGGCCTTATTTCTTCAGCAGCCACGGTTCAGAAATTAGTAGTTATTTAAAAGAATTAAAGGTCTCGGCAAAAAAATTTAGTGTCAATTTTGAAGGTTTTACAAACTGAGAAAGTAACTTGGGGCTGATTTGGGGGCCTATTTAATTATTTAAATTAACCAATTATTGTTAGGTAAAATACAGAATTGCAAATTAAAAATTCAAACCTGTAACAAAGATCCCAGTTCTCCTTAAAAAAATAAAACTACATAAGATTATATTACAGATATCAAGGGAACTGCAACCATCATCAGAGATTACATTTTTTATATAGAAAAATAACAAACTTTTACCCACACACATTTAATTAATGTGAAATAGAACTACAACATTTTATATAGTATGATTTTTCTGCTATAAAGACTGTTTGCTGAAAAATATATTTTGTGCAAAAATTAAAGGGACTGTATTTCCAGAGAGTAGAAAAGGGAAGATGAATTGCCAGTAGGCACCCAATGTCAGGAACAGGGTTTTCTCCCAACACCTACCCCACTGCCAGCAGTGGGAGTGGTGACAACTGGTGACATAAAAATAAAAGATTTTATATTACTTTGAAATAGACAATGCCAGATTATTTCAATATTATGAAAAGCAAACATTCACTCCTGACCATTTAAAGACATGCCCTAAAAAATTCTATTCTGTTCTCAACATTAATCTGGACAGGGGGATGAGGGTGGTGCAGATGGCAGACTTAAAAAAAAGAGAAAACATATAAAAGGAATATATAAAACATTATGCATTTAGTACAAATAATGAAAAATGACTTCGTGACACACTTTCTAAGAAAAGTTATTTTCACATATTTTTAAATCCTGTAAAGACCAGGTATATGTTGCAAGGGGTTAAAAACAAGTCACTGATGAATGATAACCAGTTTTAGTACAGTTCATGCAATTATTTATCTGTACTGGAAAGCTACTGTCCAAATCACAAAATATATGCTCTGCCACAAGATTACATATTAAAATCACTTCTTAAATTACTTTGTATTTGGTGCTGACAGAGCTCTTGAGAAAGTTCTATACAAACTGAAGGTTATAGAAATTCTAAAATTGTAATCTGAAAAAAACATACGAAAATGTATAAACGAAAAGAAGCTTTAGAGTTGCGGGGCATTATAAAATCCGTAATGTGGTTTAAGACAAAAAAAAATCACCTCTTGTATGTTTAAAAAAATTGCTAGTATAATCCTAAAAGTTCAGAATAGTGTTGTCAACAGCAAAAGGCGCCGGGCGTGGGGTGGCCACGCTGCCCAGGGCAGGGGTCCTGCATCCGCCAGCTCGAGCCTGCCACCCACGTGCAGGGACGTGGGGCAGACCCCGTGACCAGTCCCACCTAGCCCTAGTGCACTGACACTCCTCTTTCATCTCCCCTGTTAGAGAGGAGAGCTGCTTTTAAAAGAGAGTATCAACAGTATAAATTCTGGTAAAGCACTGAGAATTAGGTGTGAGAGTTTTGGCACAAAGCACTTTTAAAATTCGACCTCATTTTGCAAAATATCTACCTGGAATTTCTCATTTGAAAATAAAAACTTAGAACATACACATAAGTGTGTAAATGGTTTGATGAATGAACAAGTTAGATTCCATGTCTCCTTAAACACTGCACATACCTTCCTTTACTCCAGAACCAGGGGTCTGCATGCACGCACCCCCATGTTCCACATATACAGACACTGCACAAGCAACATCGTAAAGTACACACTGATGCAGTCTGGCAAGATTAGGGCTCGCCTTTCAATATTCTTCTTCTAAGTACTCAAGAGTCAGTATTATTTCCCAGAAAAGCTCGATGACCAATTTCAGAAAAAGAACTCCTGCTATCTTTCCTTGACCCCTAATATTAAAATCTATACCGACGTATTTAGGCATTTCATTTATGTGTTTCTGCATTTCAAATTCAGCAAAACCTGTTTTTTATGTTTCTTATCTCGTTCCTTCAACAACAGGAGAAGCTTCGTCTAATGTAAAAAAATTAAAAGTGTCCACAGGGCAGTAATTTTTCAGAGATCTTGCTCCATTCTGAAAAGCACTGCAGAATAATGTTTAAGTCTGTCAATTTTCAGCCAATTAGGTGCAAAGTCTGCGAAACACCGTGTAACATACCATGATAGCTGGACGTGTCTTACTGCACAATGTAATTCCATTTCCTCCTCCCTGAGGCCTGTTAGGGTATGCTACAGCTGCTGAAAGGATTTCGGTTTTTCTTGGTCCTCTGTCTGTTGGGCCTGAGGTTGATGACATCTCCACCATTGAGGGTACTTGAATTCTGACCCAAGTGACTCCCAGCAGACGTGCTAAAGACCCCTGGATAAAGTGAGGGACAATACAGATGTTGACACTGATGGACTGCAGGCTCATCGACTCAAGACTGTGCTCCCAGCTTCTTAGTAAATTAGCGACATTTGCAAGTATTTACAATATGAAGCTTTTGTTTTCACTTCATCCATTTTTAATAGACAATTAAGAGCAAGTTCAGAAGGAACCAGGAGGGTGGCAATGAAGTCTCTCCCCCGCAGTCCCCCAGAGCCCCGCAGCGCTGCTGGACACATATGTGGGGTCAAGAGTGCATGGAGGCCTTCCTGCCTCTGCTGCCCAAAGGCAACACTCTCTGCACATCCCTCTGCCTCTTTTCAGTAACAATCAGTTTTTGAAATTTGAAATCTGTTTGATCACTTTAAAAACTTCACTTACTAACTTCACATCATAGAACTTCCTCAGTAGCATCTGTCTTGTTATATGTCATATTAATAAAGATGCCACACATGTAAGAGCTGGCAGTGATGGCAGATGTTTCTGTCCAGGCTAAAACAATGGCAAGATGGTCTGCAGATCCTCAAAGTGATGAGCAGACAAAAGGGATGAGCTAAAGAAAACCTTTCAACTGTTACAGTTTTCATTTTGCACTATGAGGGTCCCACAATGTAATCTCCAATCCATGAGCTATTTACCATCTATGATACACAAGACTCTGCCACAGACACTTTGGGTGATACCATGACAACCAAGACTGTTCCTGCCCAAGAGGCTTACACTTTGAGGGGTGCAGTCATGCTGCAGGACATGACGTTAGGTGTCATAAAAGAGAGGCGAGGTCCCACAGATAGCTCAAAGGAAAGGTCAACACATCCAACTTGTAAGAAAGGACAAACGACAGGAAGAAGGGACTGGGCCCTGGACACACCCTGCACTCAGGCCTCTGTTCGTTTAAGAGAAGTGAAGGCTGTGCTCCAGCCAGAGTCAAGAGCTTTGGACACAGACCTTGAAGGATGCACAGTTCCAGACAGAAGATGGGAAGGGGAGGCCATTCTTGATGGAAGAGCCAACATAAGCAAAAGAGAAGACTCAAGAAAGAGCAGGCCTTCAGTGGAACAGTAAACAAGCTCTGTGATGGAAGGGGGGCATGAGGCTGTGCAGGAAGGATGGACCACACAGTCTTCAAATGCTGGGATGCAGCGAGCCTGCACTGAACGTGCTCCACAACCAGAATCTAGCAAAGGGTTCTACTCAGCGGGCTGGAGGAGACAGGGGGCCGAGGAGACAGGGGGCCCAGGAGGCCAGACACGACAGCAGCTTGGCACTACTGCCCGGGCATGGGTCAGAGCACGTGGGGGGTCTGACAGTAGGAACACAGGCAATAAAAAAGGTGAAGTAAGAAAAGTTAAAACAGGTCAAGAAAATGCCGTGTGTGAATGTGTAGGTGAGGGTGCAGGCAAGGGTCCTTAGGACAGGACTGGTACCTGTCCTCCCAGAAATCCACCGTCCAAAGTCAAGACACGGGCAGGTGGTCCCTGCTCCCTGGTGAGCACAACACTCTGCTGGCATCACATGCTAAAATCAGGCTGGGTACTAAGCAAGGCAGCAGGAAAGGGAAAAGGTGCTGAGACAGGGCAGCTATCAAGTCAAACAGGAGAGACTTTTAGAAAATTCCTCAGGTAAACAATCTTTTAACTCAATATACCTTTAATAAGAGAGCTGATACTCCTAATAATCTCACATTTCTTTAAAGAAATGAGCATACTGTATCTTTTAAAGTAAATATGATAATGAATGGAAAATAAATTTGCCAGGTAAACATGGGGCTAAAATTCTGGGTACTTACCAATTTTGTTACTAGTTGAATGCATTGATTCTGGATTCTCAGCTATTTGTTGTTTAAGCTTTTGAAGATATTTTTCAGCCAAATATTTAAAAACTGGAATGAAAACAAAACCAGAAACCTTGCCAGGTCAGTATAATCTATGCATGTAAAACCTGTTATTTTACATCACTTATTATAATATTTATATTTATGAAACTAATTTAGAATTAGAAGTATACAAATGACTTGAAAAAACTTCAACTTCTAAAAATTATCTGAGTAATACCTAATTACGATGGTAATACTAACACATACACAGTGGCATTTTATTAGTAAAGAAATAAAATATCACTCACTGTAGTCACTGGCTCTTTAGTTTTAAGTATACCTGAACAGTGATTAACATTCAGCAACACTAATCTGACTCAGTCTTAAAAAGATGCCTCTTTCTTTAGGTGAGAAATATTACTTGGGACACTGAAGCAACAATCAAGCTGCAATCTAACAAAATAAGGAACAATTCCAGAATGAGAAAAATAACCATCATCTTTCTCCAATCCCAGAAAGTAGGAAATACAAGTTCAGGTTGCTGTAACTACTCGTGGGTGTCCACAGCTATGTTCCAGGACAATGCAGCAACTTTAGAAGGTTCGCTTGAAAAACACACGTACACACCCACACACACAGTCAGCTGCATTTTTAAAGATTAAAAAACAGAACAAAAGCCCACTGGAATTCTGCTGTAGAGTAAGAACTATTCAAAGATGTTAGTAAATAACTAAGGACTCAAACCCAGAGCAGCATCAAGCCTTTACACTACTTGATGACATGTAACAACGAGAAAAATCCTATTCTCATTACAAATAAGACTTCTAGAACTTATCTGGTGGCAGAGTGGGTAAGAATCTGCCTGCCAATTCAGGGGACACGAGTTGGATTCCTGGGTGGGGATTCCTGGGTGGGGGAGATTCCACGTACCACAGAGCAACTAAGCCTGTGGTCACAGCTGCTGAGCCGGCGCCCAAGAGTGCTCCACGACGAGGGAAGCCTCCACAATGGCCCGTGCAACGCGGCCAGAGGGCAGCCTGCTCCTCACAGCTAGAGAAAGAGCCTGCACAGCAACAAAGGCCGGTGCAAGCAAAACTAAATAAAAACATTAAAAACACAAACATGATTTCCAAACAACACAGAGAAAAGGCATAAGAAGAAAAAACAAACGTCTTGCCATTAGTGTTAAGCAGGCACTTTACCTTCACTGACATTCAGATCCTCCTTCACTGAAGTCCTGTAGAATCTCAACTTCAACTTTTTTGCTAGCGCCTCAGCTTCCTCACTACACATCAAGTTAAAAAAAAAAATGCATGTAAAGGTACTTTCTGAGCACTTGTTTTATTACAATTACTGCATACAGCCTGAGGAGGAGTCAGTGCCTGAGGGGGGTCAGTGCCCGAGGGGGGTCAGTGCCCGAGGAGGGGGAGGTCAGTGCTCAAGGGAGGGGGTCAGTACCCGAGGGAGCAGGGGGGGGTGAGTGGCGGAGGTAGGGGGTCAGTGCCCGAGGTGGGGGTACCTGGAGAGGGGAGGTCAGTGTCTGAGGTGGGGTCAGTGCCCGAGGTGGGGGGTCAGTACCCGAGGGGGAGGGGTCAGTGCCCGGGGTGGGGGTCAGTGCCCGAGGCAGGGTCATCAGTACCTGAAGAGGGGAGGTCAGTGTCTGAGGTGGGGTGAGTGCCTGAGGGGGGTTGAGTGCCCGAGGTGGGGTCAGTGCCCGAGGTGGGGGGTCAGTACCTGAGGCGGGAGGTCAGTGTCTGGGGGGGTGTCAGTGTCTGAGGTGGGGTGAGTGCCCGAGGTGGGGGGAGTGCCCGAGGTGGGGGGAGTGCCTGAGGTGGGGGAGTCAGTGCCCAAGGGGGCTCAGTGCCTGAGGAGGATTTTCAGTTGTCATTGCTCTTGGAGGGTAAACACCAGCTATCTCACTGTAATTGTAAAAGACACTTTTCCATAAAGTCATTAATTCCAGCCTTAGAATAGCTAAATATCACTTTTCTTTATCTAATACTTTAATTTTCTCTCTTCCATTTTTAAAAACACTTGAATTTAATTACAATCCAAGAGTCTTAACTGCATTACCTATTTTACTGTTACTGGCTACAAAACTACTTTGCTGCCTAAGCCAAAGTCAGTATGTTGAAGTGTCTCCAAGAGAGGACCCCTAATTCTAGTTTCATTACAGCTGCTGATTCCTTAAAAGGGTTCCCAGTGACTCCTCTGCCCACACTGCCCTTCCCTGTAATCAAGTTGGTCTGTGTCATCAATAACACAACCGTGTGTGACCCTCATAAGTGCCCTAAGAGGCACTGAGGCTTTTTTGCCTTTCTCTCTCTGGGATCACAGGCCTGGGACAGAGGCTGCCATGCCATAAGGACACTCCCAGCTCAAGAGAGGCCTCCTGCCTGGAGCCAAGCAAGGGCGCCAGCCTGACAGCAGACCCCCTGCCCCAGTCAAGCCTTCCAGTGACAAGGCCCCAGCAGCATCTTGACAGCAACCTCATGAAACACCCACACTGAAGCCACCCAGCTAAGCCACTCCCAAATTCCCGACCCACAAAAACTATGAAATAACGTTTGTTGTCTTAAACCACTAAGTTTTGGGCTAATTTGTTACACAGCATCAGATGACTAATGAACATACCAAAAAAAATAAGGTAAGAACCAGGCAACTATTTTCAAAGTCAGCAAAACGTTAATAATGCAATAAACTAATACTTACAGAGAGAAATTATCTGGATGCCAAATGCTGTTCATACATGTGAACATAATGGTACTGAGTATACAAAACAGTGTGAATCTGAACTGCTTACCTATTTAAACTCATCAACATACTTATGCTAGATACTAGAACATAGAGAGTTAACACTCATACTCTGTCTAGATTTGACTTCACACAGAGTTGGATTGAGTTGCAAGGACCTAGAACTCTAAAAGGGTCTCCAAAATGTACTCCTTTAATTTTCTTTACTTCTGATTCAGTGTGAACTTTTAAAAACTCAAACCAGTCACACAATAGCTCACAAAAAATTTTAAGTATAAGCCTGTCTTTTGTAAGTCTATGCAAAGAGATAAAATAGGTTTTATCTTTCTAGAATTACCACCACCCCTCAGCAATAGCCATCTTACTTCTTTATACAAGAGTCATCCAGGAGATCGATCTTGTTTTGTACGAGTGCAGTTGGTATGTCTCCAACTTCAGCCACCACTTTCTCTCTCCAACTGGAAATGGCTTCAAAAGACTCCCTGTCTGTGGTAGAAAATACAAGGACACAAGCCTGGGCTCCTGTAAGGTCGCAAAATAAAAACGTTATTTACATTAATGAAACAGTCCTATGCAGGGTGCAGGCAAGTTTCATGTACTCAAAGTGATTTTTATGTAAGTAAATGCTGAACTCATCTTTGTAGCACTGCTTAATTTTTTAACATATAAACTCTATTTTCCATTTCAGAGAACCAATTTTTACCCAAAACAGTGGTTCTCAAATTTGTGCAAGTGTCAAGGTGCCCTCAAAATTATACACATTCCTTGTGAAATACCACAAAATACTAACACGTTTAATGATACCATAAGAGCTGGAGAGAACAGTGAACTAGGCATGAGTAACAGGCTGTTGCCAAATTCCTCCTGTTAATCCCTGTCACTTTTTTCTTAATTTCCTTCAGTGCAGATTTAAGAAAAAGCAAAATTTTCTCATTCTATTTACTTTCAAAAAAATCTGTATTATTTTATTTTAGAAGAATACCAATGATGCTAAAGAACACAACTTAAGAACCAATGCCAGACTTCCCTGGTGGCACAGTGGGTAAGAATCCGCCTGCCAATGCAGGGAACCGGGGTTCAATCCCTGGTCAGGGAAGACTCCATATGCCAAGGACCAACTAAGCTCAAGTACCAACTACTAAAGCCTGCATGCTCTAGGGCCCACGAGCTGCAACTACTGACCCCACAGGCTCCAACTACTGAAGCCCGTGTATGAAGAGCCTGTACTCTGCAACAGAGAAGCCACAGCATTGAGAAGCCAGCGCCCCAGCACGGCAGAGCAGACCCACTCTCCCAACTAGAGAAAGCCCAGGTGCAGCAACAGAGACCCGTGCAGACAAAAATGAAAATAAACAAATAATAAATATAATAGTGTCTACATGTCAAAAAAAAAAGAATCAGTGCAGTGCCAAGAGTAAAATATTTATATATAATAGAGAGGAAGAAAGTTTTAATTTTTCATCCTGTTCAACTTAGTTCCCATATCATACTCACTGACAATATTTTAATCATCAACTATCATATTAGGTTGATAATATCTAATTTTAAAAACAAGCAGCAATCTTCTGGAAGAGGGTTTTGACAAACGATTAGCTCTGGAATCAGGCAGCCTGGTAACAAGAGCAGGTGACGAGAGAAGACTCTGCTGGAGCCAGAGGACTCCTCACTGCTGCGCCTTCCTTCCACGTCCCTCAGGTGTGACCTTCCTGCCACTCGGGGGCCAGACACAAACACTGAACACTGTGCTGCTAGGACACTCTGAGGCCAAAACAGAGGTGCTCATCCCGAGGGAATTTGGAAGAAAGCCAAAGAACAATTAATGAAGGAAAAACCGGCAGTTCACTATGGCTGAAAAGCAGATGCTTCCCTCCACTACAACAGACTTGAAACCAAAGAATAAATCAGTTCTGCAAAACTCAGGGGACAGGCAGACTGATAAGACACACCCTGAGACTTTCTCAGAATTGAAGGAGAAAGAAACTGAAGCGATCACAGTAGCATACTGGACAATAAATTTATGTTTAACTCTCATATTTACTTAAACTATAAACAGAACATTATTTACTCATACTTTAGGAAACCATTCTTTGTTAATAAAATTGTTAGCTTTAAACACAGAATTTTATATCCAGTCAAGTGTCATTTAAATTTGAGGGTCCAATAGGGCATTTCCAAGTATACAAGGTCTCAGTCACAAACAAACAAACAAACATTCAGAGAAATATGTAAACAAAACAAAAGCAGCCAACAAACAACAAAAATCCAAGCAGATAGTGCCAGAGGCAAGGGCAGTAAGGACGATTAAGGAAAGCACAGTTTTGTTTTTAAAAAATCAAGGATCAAAGGATAAAAATCTGTCCATAAAACTCAAAATTCTTTACTGGGGGGCTGTGTGGAGAGAACCCACAGGACTGGGAAGGGGCACAGTGCCCGCTGAGGAGGAGGAAGAGGGACCTGGACCCGATTAATCCACAAGGAGGTGGGCGCAGGAGAGCTGGGGGCCCCCTCTCACCTCCAGCATTGGCTGCAGGGGTGCTCGTCTGCCCAGGCCTCAGAGGACGCCTGCTTTAGTGCACCCCATGAGGCCTTGACGCCTGGGGAGGAGTCGGCGGGTAAAAACCTCAGCTTGGCTCCCCAGCACCTAACTAGGGTGGACACCCAGCTGCCTGCAGCAGTAACCGGCTCATCACTGCACCCTCTGCGGATAGCTCTCCTTCCTTCCCTGGCTTCTCACTTCTACACCTCACACCCACCCCGTGTGTGTGTGTGTGTGGGGTGGGTGTGTGTGTGTGGAGGCGGGCTGTAACCCAAGACGGAATCTTAAGCTCAAGGGAATCACCCTAAGAATAAAAAGAATGTGTGCCTATCAAACCAAAGGAGAAAAGTAGAAATATCCAATTTTAAACGAGAAACTACCAAACAACTGAATAGCCCTACAAAAATACGAAACTTGAACTCAAATGAAAGAAGTATCATAGCAAGAGTAATTCCAGAAAAAAAGGGGACACAAATCTCTGAAGCAGGAAGGTCCATCTGACAGAAGCCTTCAGAGGGGATACTGTGACCACCTCATCTTTTTACTTTGTAATAAAATCACCTTATATTTGTATAGCTGTTTAGAATTTAGCCATTTTTAAGCTATGTGAACATCTCACTTTACCAAAGTATACTATCAAAATGAAAAAGAAGAAACAAAAAAGACCACCCAGATTACTTCTGCAGTTATGATAATCCTGACAAATAGGGAAAACTAGTTATTTTAACTCCCTCTAACTGAATATTTTACCCATGCATACAGATGAAACTGTGATGCATTATGGATATTTAAGTTTCAGTTCAGTTCAGTCGCTCAGTCGTGTCCGACTCTTTGCGACCCTATGAATCGCAGCACGCCAGGCCTCCCTGTCCATCACCAACTCCCAGAGTTCACCCAAACTCATGTCTATCAAGTCGGTGATGCCATCCAGCCATCTCATCCTCTGTCGTCCCCTTCTCCTCCTGCCCCCAATCCCTCCCAGCATCAGAGTCTTTTCCAATGAGTCAACTCTTCACATGAGGTGGCCAAAGTACTGGAGTTTCAGCTTCAGCATCAGTCCTTCCAATGAACAACCAGGACTGATCTCCTTCAGAATGGACTGGTTGGATCTCCTTGCAGTCCAAGGGACTCTCAAGAGTCTTCTCCAACACCACAGTTCAAAAGCATCAATTCTTCGGTGCTCAGCCTTCTTCACAGTCCAACTCTCACATCCATACATGACCACTGGAAAAACCATAGCCTTGACTAGACGGACCTTTGTTGGCAAAGTAATGTCTCTGCTTTTCAATATGCTATCTAGGTTGGTCATAACTTTCCTTCCAAGGAGTAAGCGTCTTTTAATTTCATGGCTGCAGAAAACCCAAAAAGCTAAATAAACAAAAAAAGCCCTTTCTAAAAGATACTAAAAAAAAAAAAAAAATAAAAGAAGACTCTTACAGAATTCTGACTGAGGTACTGACAAAACAGATGACAAATACCAGATTCCAAAATGTGTGTGAGAAGATCATTATTTGCCAAACTTACAAAGAAAATGCCTACAAATCTATTATACAAGTCTGGAACTCCTTTAGGCTCTTCAAGGATTTTTTAAGAATTGAGAAGAAGCGGAAAGGCAGGAGATTCCTGAAGGATTTCCTTAGAGAAGCACTGCCCGCGTCCAGGCTGAGAAAGCGTGGGATGCTGGGACCAGCAGACAAGAGCTGCATCTGCAGGGTGACTGTGCCTCCACCAACAGCAGGACCAACAGCACACGTAGGTCTCAGATGGGCAGAGGTGAACCACATCCGAGACATAAGCCAGCGCAGGATCACTGCAAACCACGTCCGGCAGGCCCACTTCGGGGCACTGGGAGCTGGCACCAGGTAAGATGGAAGTGGAGCGCTGACTCCCACAAAAAGGAAGTCAGCTGACAGAATCAAGGACACATTTGTCCCCCAAGACCAGGAAGCACCGAGGAAGCCAGGACGAAGTCCCAGAGAGAACAGCACCTGCCACCATCTGCACACAGAGGCCCCGGCACCACACCACCCTGCCACCCTGCTCCGTGCCCGCTCCAGGGGCCTCAGGGCCAGGCCTGCTCGGGAGGAGCTGGGAGTGAAGCCGTCGGCATTCCCCTCCCAGACCACAGGCTGGTCCCAGAGAAAAAGAGATTTAACTTACATTATCCGGCTATTCTTACTACCAAATTGAGACATGTTTATGACTAGAAATCACTGAGGCAGCTGAGAAAAATATTTAAGAGTGACCAGGAGTTGGCCTGGATGGCAGGTGAGTTTGTGGGAGAATGGGTACATGTACATGAATGGCTAAAGCCCTTTGCTATTCATCTGAAACCATCATGACACTGTTAATCAGCTACACTCCAACATAAAGAGAGAGTGGCCAGAGGAGACATGAGCTGAGGGTATCGCCAAGGAAAGGCCTTCTCCTCCTACTGCCTGCTGCTGCTGCTAAGCTGCATCAGTCGTGTCTGACTCTGTGCGACCCCACAGACGGCAGACCAGCAGGCTCCTCCGTCCACGCACACATAAAGAGGAGGCGAGACACAGAGGTAGGGAGCTGCATTCCCCTACCTTCAGGAGCGATGCCTCTCCAGCATGACAATTGTAACTATTTTTTTTAATGTGTTTATTTTTCATTGGAGGATGAATGCTTTCTAATATTGTGTTGTTTTCTGCCATATATCAATTATAACTATATTTAATTTTTAAATGACCATAAAAAGATAAAATAAAATAAAATGACCCCATGCTGCTCTCCATTCTTTTTCTTCCTCCAACCTCTAGCTGTGTTAGTGCTAAACATCTTTGGAAAAGTTAATGTTTTAATTTCTCAGTTGTTGACACTGAAAGGCAGCTAATGTCTTCTATCCATATATTTTACAAAGACCTTTATTTTCCTATTATTCAACATACCTTCAATACTACCTACCCTAAAAACTGGAGCACTGGAAAAGTTTCTTCAACATCATAAATAACAGTAAACCACCCATAAATGGATCACTTCTAACAGTTAATAAACTACCCCACTTATGCACAGATCAGAATACGGAGCTCTGAATAAATTTTTGGTGTCAATGACCAGATCACCAATAGCAAGTATTTATTCCTCATTAACAGTATCATTCCAAAAAAGTCACCATATTTTAATACAATTCAGAAACTACTCTCCAAGATACATAATATGCAGAGTTAATTCTGTCCTCAAACCACTGACAGATACTACAAGACGGTCTGCCCGCTGGTCCGGAGTGCCTGATGAGCAGCAAAGTGTCACCTGGGAGGCGGTGGAAAGGCAGGCTCTTGGAGCCACCCCGCAGATCTAGGGAAGTCAGGCTGCATTTTAATGAACTCCTCAGGGGATTCCTGTGCACAGCAAGTTGAAGAAACACTGCTCTAGAGAACACTGGAAAAGGCCAGTCAGAATCACAAGGTTTTAAAACCACTATTATAGATATTACTAAGGATTTAAAATGCTGGCCCCTATTCTTTTTGACACTTTATAACCTAAAGCACACAAATTATTCAATGAACCAATTTGTCACAGATTCCATACTCATGTAACTTCGAAACAAACCTGACACTTGTAATCTAATTCTGTTATCCTTTAATTCTTGTGTTTATAATTACAACTTACAGCCAGTTTCTTGTCCAGAGCTATTCAATTTCCAACAATTTATATTCATTTATATTTCTGAAATAGTTTTTTTTTTTTAAGAAAATAAGTGTTTTCTTCTACTTATGTGGGTTCAGTATAGTCGCTCAGTCATGTCCGACTCTTTGCAACCCCAAGGACGGCAGCACACCAGGCTTCCCTGTCCATTACCAACTCCCAGAGCTTGCTCAAACTCATGTCCACTGAGTGTGACACCATCCAATCACCTCATCCTCTGTTGTCCCCTTCTCCTCCTGCCTTAAATCTTTCCCAGCATCAGGGTCTTTTCCAATGAGTTGGCTCTTTGCATCAGGTGGCCAAAGTATTGGAGTTTCAGCTTTAGCGTCAGTCCTGCCAATGAACATTCAGGACTGATCTCCTTTAGGATGGACTGGTTGGATCTCCTTGAAGTCCCAGGGACTCTCAAGAGTCTTCTCCAGCACCACAGTTCAAAAGCATCAGTTCTTAGCACTCAGCTATTTCTGTGCATAATCTGAAATAACAGGTCTTAAGTCTAAAACCTCATTTCCATATATTTAGTCAGAAGCTTTTTTTTTTTCTTGAGAACCGAGTCACAGTAAAAAAACTGTACTGAAAATCTCTTTTATGTTGTAGGCAACTAAGTATCGTTTCTATTGCCAAGGGTGGGCTTTCTTACGAGTTTAAGAGGAGTCATCTGGGATACTAGAGGCTTCCTAATATGCTCTGCGCTCTGTTTTAACCTACCGACGAGGAAATCATGTCTCCACATGCCTCACTGTGCAATTAAGCCAGTATTCTAAGAACATAAGGATCTCTGGGAGCAACAATCTTGCTGTAATAGGTCTTTTAAATGAATTATAATAAATTTTTTAAATATAATTTTTATGTTATCTTGAATAGCACATTTTTAGAATGAAAATGAGCAGGTCATAATTTTTTAAGGCATAGTGTTTCAGTCGCTGAATCTCCATCTGAACTCATTGTGCCCACCTTACCTTTTCTCCCTACTCTTTATTTCTGCTTAATTAAATCATCACTGGAATCTACACTAGAAGCAGATGTTACCTGGTACCAACTGTCATCCTGCGCCCCTGCCTCTGATAACACCTCTCCCTCTCTGAACAGCAGCCTACAGTTTAGGCAGCCAACCCTACCGTCTGCCCTGAGGGGGCCACATGTGCACCAAGCTGATTAGGTTAATCACCTTCCTCTGCCTTCTCACTGTAATCTGGTCAAAGGTGGGCTGATCAGATAAAAGCTTCGGACTTTTGATGCACCGTTGTGGGAAGTAACCTTGGGTCCCCAAAGATGTGAACAAGGCACTGTAACCTTGCAGCCTAGAGGAAAACCAACATGAGGAGGAACCCCACATGGGGAGGGTGCCAGCCCAGAGATTAGCGAGGCTACCGTCCCAACACACCGCAACTGAAAGCTACTCCCACTAACCAGTCAACAGACAGTAAATAAGTCAGTCTGAAATCAATTTTCTGCTGTCAGTAGCCAAAAGCATTCTTATGGAGCCTCAAAAAAAAGCATAAAAGAATGTCCAATATGTCAAATTGACATAATGTTGCTACTATTTGTTCCTTAATTCAAATAGGGATGTGAGGGGGGCGAAAAAGCTAAGGCTTAAGACCTGGCTCAGTATCCACCCTCTGCTATTTTAACAGAGTTGGCTAAAAAAAGTTACATTTTAAGAAAAGCTTTTAACAGATCTATTGATACACTTATGATAGCTTTAAATTAAAACGTTAAATACAGGGAGATCAAATCTGTTTAAAGCCTTCTAGTACAAATGAAACAAAGGGAAAAGAAATTTGAATATCACCCATAGTAAATTAAGATGTTCAGTTCAGTCGCTCAGTTGTGTCCGACTCTTTGCGACCCCGTGAACTGCACACACCAGGCCTCCCTGTCCATCACCATCTCCCGGAGTTTACCTAAACTCATGTGCATCGAGTCGGTGATGCCATCCAGCCATCTCATCCTCTGTCATTCCCTTGTCCTCCTGCCCCCAATCCCTCCCAGCATCAGAGTCTTTTCCAATGAGTCAGCTCTTCGCATGAGGTGGCCATGAGAGTTTCAGCTTCAGCATCAGTCCTTTTGTTAAGAGGTAAATACTAATAATTATGGGCTCTCTTTTTAGTTTCTGGCAAAGAATGTCTTTTGTAAACATATGAAAGAGAATGGATGATATATGCAGAGTACATCATGAGAAATGCTGGGCTGGATGAAGCACAAGCTGGAATCAAGATTGCCAAGAGAAATATCAATAACCTCAGATATGCAGATGACATGACCCTTAGGGCAGGAAGAGGAACTAAAGACCCTCTTGATCAAAGTCACAGAGGAGAGTGAAAAAGCTGGCTTAAAACTCAACATGCAAAAAACGAAGACCATGGCATCCAGTCCTATCACTTCATGGCAAATAGATAGGGAAACAAGGGAAACAGTGACAGATTTTATTTTCTTGGGCTCCAAAATCACTGCAGGTGGTGACTGCAGCCATGAAATTAAAAGACATTTGCTCCTTGGAAGAAAAGCTATGACAAACCTATATAACATATTAAAAAGCAGAGTACATTACTTTGCTGACAAAGGTCCGTCTAGTCAAAGCTATGGTTTTTCCGGTAGTCATGTATGGATGTGAGAGTTGGACCATGAAGAAGGCTGAGCGCCAAAGAATTGATGCTTTTGAACTGTGGTGTTGGAGAAGACTCTTGAGAGTCCCTTGGACTGCAAGGAGATCCAATCAGTCCATCCTAAAGATCAGTCCTGAGTGTTCATTGGAAGGACTGATGTTGAAGCTGAAACTCCAATACTTTGGCCACCTGATGCCAAGAGCTGACTCATTTGAAAGACCCTGATGCTGCGAAAGGTTGAAGGCAGGAGGAGAAGGGGACGACAGAGGATGAGATGGTTGGATGGCATCACCGACTCAATGGACAAGAGTCTGAGTAAACTCCAGGAGTCAGTGATGGACAGGAAAGCCTGGTGTGCTGCAGTCCATGGGGTCACAAACAGTTGGACACAACTGAGCAACTGAACTAAACTGAACAAGTTAAAACAAGAAGTCTGTGACAAACTGGATGAGCCAAGTTAAAAAAATTAACAGATAATAATGAACACAGTCTTATGGCAAAAACTGGAAAAAGGGTTATAACCTCAACTGCAGTGCAAATTAAAATATTTTTAGCTACCTGGTCTTTTTCTTTAAATTAGGGACCCAAATGATCTCCTTAACTGTACAATTCCAACATCTTCTCCTTTTTATTCATATACAAATAAAATCATTTTTCACATTTGAGCAGTTCTTTTTTTAACTTTGAGATAATTGTAGACTCACACAATTTTGTCTTATTAGAAATACATAAGGTAATTACTTTCTCAAAAAATAACCACACTAGTGAAAAAGTAATACTGACAAATCACAGTGTTAAAAGCTTAAAAAGAAATAAACCAACCTATTTCTCACAAAAAGAATACATTATATATTGAGAATTTAGAGAAAAAAGCTAGGTAGGTAAAAAGAGGAATTCTGCCCACAATTCAGTCTTAGATCCTATCATGGTAGCTCTTTCCTTTCACTCGTACCTCATACTTCTCTGAATCTGTGCAGCCCTGAAAAGGCTTTACCCACACACATTAATGTCATAACAAAATGCCATTTTGTTTGCTGGAGTTTTCCTTTTTCTTAGTTTCCATTCTCTGACTATATAGTCATTTCCCTGGAGTCAGAGAAGACATTTCATAGTTTCTGACTTACTAGGTCTGGGAATGCCTATATGAGTCATGTAATTCTAAGGCAGAGACAAACAGTCTATAGTATAAAGCATTATTTACCACCCAACAAGATCTTTATAAGAATAATGGCTTGGGGTTTTAAAAAATACTTTGGAATTAATTTAAATGTTCTTAAAGAGACATCTTTCTACGGGGAACAAAAAAGGCAAAATTCTTTGTTCAGCCAAAAGAACACATCCAAACAGACTAAAGACACCCACAATTTACCTCGATAGTAGGCCTTGGTTATCGCATCAAACTCCTCCTGACCTGCTGTATCCCATAGCATGAGCCTGACGTCTTCGTCATTAACTCTGAAACAAGAGATGAATTTATTTTATATGCAAAGGAAATGTCTTTATTTTTAAATCTGGAGGTATTAAAACTACATTGTGGGCTTCAATCAGAAAAAGTCTAAGTGCTTTTAAGTGCTGATACCATTAACCACAGTGAGAGTAAAGGGTGAAAGACACCCCCTAACCCTGTCACTTTACACGGTCTGGAGTCACCTGTCGTGTTTCTTCCTTCAGAAACAGTCACAGAGAGTGGTGGCCCTAGGACTAGCATCAGAAGGGTCCACACCTGCAGATTCAACCAACTGCGGACGATATATTTGGAGGGGCTTCTCGGGCGGCTCAGTGGTAAAGAAGACATGGGTCCGATCCCTTAACCTGGGAGATCCCACAGGCAGCAGAGCCACCGAGCCTGCGAGCCACACCATGGAGCCTGTGCTCCAGAACCAGGAACCGGAACTTCCGAGCACGCGTGCCACAACCACTGAAGTCACGCCCTGGAGCCTGTGCCGCACACGAGAAGTCTCCGCGATGAGAAGCCCAGGTACCGCAACTAGAGAAAAAGCCCACTCAGCACAAAGACCGAGCACAGCCATAAATAAATAAAATTATTTTTTAAAAATACGTGGGAAAAACTCTAGAAAGTTCCAAAAAGCAATACTTGAACATGCCGTGTGTCCACCAACTACGAGAGAGAGAGAGAGAGAGAGAGAGAGAGAGAGAGAGAGAGGACGAAGCAGCTCACCGCGCGCTGGCCCCTTAACGCAGACACTGACTGTTCTGTCGCACCTGCTGTCTTACTCACAGGCAGCAGTCCTTTATAGAGCCACTGCCAACAGCCAGTCCGCAAGTCCTGAGCCACTGCTCTGAGCGAAAATACCCGGCAAGGGGCCTTCCAGCTCCTGGTTACAACTGCATCAATTGATCAATATATAACTTGTTTTTCTGCATTGTTCTGTTTAAAGACATCTTATTTAATATATATTGTTGATTCATCAACTTTGAACTCATGGCCAATAGCACTATTACCGGTACTTAAAAGAAGCTTATCTTATCACATGTGTCTTCCCCATGAGGCACATCACAGCTCAGCAGACAGCACTTCAGTTCTAGGCCTGGGGCCGTTTTAAACGGCAAAACCAACAAAACACACAAAAACGGAACATGAAAAGGCCACTTATGCACTTGTGAGAGATGAAACAGAAAGGTGGAGGTCGTCTCGTTCAGCCTCAACCAGACCTGTGTGTGCAGGTGATGCAAATGTTTTGAGGCTCTGTGCATGTCCATGAATGGGGTCCCGAGTCTAGGGCTGCAAATACATTTTAGCAAAGAGTGAATCTGAACATACGAAGTCCACAAATAATGAGAAGTAACTGCATACTGAAAATAGTAATATGGAATCTACAAGTAATGAGGATCAACTATATACTTAAAACATTAATTTGGTCCAGATAACAAGTACAAAAATAAACAGCATCAAGATTTAAAATGAATCCTCTTAAGACATCTAAGAAAGGAAGCAAAAACAGAAGTATTTTTAGAAAGAAGATAAACAGAGTATAGATTCAACAATTTAAAAAACAATGAACACAATTATCTCTGATGCTAATGTCTGGGACAGTTAAGTCAGATTTGTTTAATGTTACTTATTTCTCTGTGATAAATTTTCGTTTGTCTCCTACAATTTAAAATAACCTCAAAAGTTCTCAGGACTAAGGACAAAAATTGTTATTTTGATGTGTTTTAGAACTGGATTTCCTTTTCAGAAGCGTATTTAATCCCCTCGAGTCTTTCTCTTATTTCTTTAAAGTAAATATAAATTATTAATTCTCTAACTTCTACATAGTCCTGTCCAGTTTTAAAAAGAGAAGATTATACAAACAGATCCTTTAATATATAAGAGATGAAAATTACTGTGAAAGGTAACTTTCCTTCCAAATAAAATTGTGGACAGAAGTCTCAGCAGAATCAAGCACTGCTTTCTGTTTAAGAAGCGCCCGTGATGGGCCGTCCCTGTGGCCTGGCGGTTAGCAATCCGACTTGCAGCCCAGGGGACACGGGCTCAACCCCGGTCAGGGAGCCAAGGGCCACAAGCCATGGAGCAACTGAGCCCGCGAGCTGCAACCAGAGTCCCTGCGCCACACTGAGACCCAACACAACCAAAAAATCAGTAAGACTGTTTAAAACGTGCCCAAGGTGCCACCAATAAATATAAGACAGATATAAGTAGAAAAAAGGGAGAAGGGTAGCAAAAAAGAAGAAAAATGAGAGAGGAAAGGGAGAGATGGAGGAGGGGGGAGAAAGACGGGGAAGACACACAAAGGAGTGAGTGAGTGAGTGAACGTCGCTGCCACCCGACGCCTAGCGTTTGTGCTGTGACCAGTCACCGGCGTTCCGACACTGTCGTCGGACATTGCCCACAAACCAAAACCCAGAGGATAAAGTGGCCAAGTACATACTGGATTTGTCGCTCCAAAAAATCAACTCCAATGGTTTTCTTGTAGTCTTTTGTAAAGACGCCTTTGCAATACCGCTGAATCATACTTGACTTTCCAACTGCACCATTCCCTACAACCACCGTCTTGATGGCCACTTCCATGTCTTCCTCCAGCATTTTTGGAGTGGAAAAGGTTTCTGTGCCAACTTTAGTTCCAGGTGGTCAGATCTTCTCTCTCAAACCTGTGGTTTAAAATGAAATTATTCTTTTCATGACATAAAAATAAGCTATAATTATTTTATCAAGAAATAATCAAACTGAATTCCAAGAATTTGTTTCCATGATGAAGGGCCTCCCTCCCCACTCTGTTCATTTAACTTAAATGCTTTGAAAAGAGAGACAATAATATTCACTTTTGAATCAGCACAATGTATGACTTTCAGGTAGTGATAAATGAGTAGATTCTGCCTTTCACAAAGATTAGCCCATAAAGACTATGGGCTTTAGAGTTGAGGCCTGATTTAAAGTTGCCTTTTACTGGTCTGTGCACTTCGTGAAGTTATTGCTTATCCTCTTCAAGCTTCAGTTTTCTGAAGATATTTAACCTCACAGGATCATTGATCGATACATATAAAGCACTTAGCACAGTGGAAGTTAAGCATTGAGAAAATGGTAGTTTCATATACCATAAGAAATCCTCCATAGACAGTTAACACCAAATGGGAAACAAATACAAAGTCTAAGAAAACTGCTCATCATCCTCACAGGTGATAATTAACATCCCTAGATCCGCACCCAAAAGAAGAGTTTTGTGTAATACCATGCAACCAAGTAATAGCATCCAGCCCTTAAGTTACAGTCCTTTAGTATTTAGGTTACAATGAATCCATTACACATAATCTTATATCATACTTTTTTTCTTTACTTTCAGACTAGTTATAGTTATTCACACAATGGAAGTAGTAGTACGTGTACTGTTTGCATTTTAGACTGAATGAACTGTCTAAACCCTTAGAACAGAGGGCTAATTTTTTCACATTTCTTAAAATTATTAATGCTATTTAAGTTCCTACCTACTTAACTATTATATTCTAGCTACCTGAACCAAAAATTCATTTATACAACCACTACACAAAACATGTCTGAAATGTGAAGAGCATTCCTTTCTTTGTCCCTAATGGAGACTCAGTAACTGGCCCTAGTGCTCCATAAACTTGCATGATTTAAGAAGCATCTAAAAGCACTTGTTAAAGTACAAGTTCTAGGTCTCTACTTCAGATATAATTAAATTATTAAAACAACCTAACATATCACAACAAAAGAAAGATGACAGAAGCAAAAATATGGATAAATACAGAAAGACTTATCCCCTTGAATGTTCTATGTTACATTTGACAGTTGAAAGAAAAATCATACTACTGTTCGATGTGGTTTTCAATATACGTAGAGAAAACATTTAAGACAATTATTTATACATGGGAGAGGACAAAAGGATGTGAAGGGAGGTAAGGTTTCTATACTTCGCTTGAGCTAGTAAAATGCTGACACCAATAGACTGTGATAAATTATCTACACAGCTAAACAAGTTACACAAAGAAATACTCAAAAATACTAGAAAACATGATAAAACAAAATGAAACTCTAAAAACACCATAAAAATATCAGAATGTAATTGACATTTATAGAGCTGTCCACACAACAGCAAAACATTCTTCAAGAACCCACTGAACACGTATTAAGATAGGACATAGTCTCGGCCATCAAACAGCCCTCAACAAAATTAAAATAAAGAGACCACAGTGGAATCAAACCAGAAGTCAGTAACAGAAAGATAACAGGAAAGTCTCCAAGCATTTGGAAACTAAAAACAGATTTCTCAACAATCCATGGGCCAAAGCAGAAGCTCAAGAGAAATTTTAAAAATAACTGAATTGAAATAAAATGAAAATACAACGTGTCAAAAATTTGTGGGACACAACTAACTTAGTGCTGAGAGAGAAAATTTACAGTACTAAATGCTTACCTTAGAAAAGAAGAAAAGTCTCAAAGCAATAACCTGAGCTCCCACCTCAAAAAACTGGAAAAACAAGTACAAAATAAACCCAAAGCAAGCAAAAGGATGGAAATAATAAAGAGAAGAAATCAATAAAATTGATATAACTATTAGGAAAATAAAATCTGTCACTTTAAAAACTCAAAAAGAAAGCTCCAAACTCAGGTGATTTCACTGAAGAATTCTACCAAACTTTTCAAGAATGATACACAATCCCCCCAGAATATAGAAGAGGAGGAAACATCCCCTAACTTATTTTATAAAGCCAGTATTATCTTGATACCAGCACCACACAAAGACAGTACCAAAAAAAACTAGACAGACAGCCCCCATGAACATAATGCAAAAATCTTCAACAAAATATGAGTAAGTCACATCCAGCAATGCATAAAAAGAATAACCAGGACCAAATGGCTTTACTTGGGAATGCAAGGCTGTTTCAACATTAAAAAATCAATGTAATCCAGCACATTAACAGAATAAAGAAGGAAAACCCCATCACCATATCAACTAATGCAGAGGAAATACTTAACATAATTCAACATCCATTTGTCAGAAAATTTCTCAGCAAACTAGAAAGAGAAGGGGACTTTTTCAGCCTGATAAAGGGCATCTATTAAAAAAAACACACAGAAAAACCTACAGCTAACATCATACTTAATTCTGAAAGATAGACTGCTTTCCCCCTTAGAGTGAGAACAAGGTAAAGATGTTCATTCCCACCACTCTTGTTTATCATTACGCATAGCCAGAGCTATAGCAACAAAAATACACAAAGTGCTTACAGATTTGGGGAAAAACTATCCCTATTCACAGATGACATGATTGTCTATGGACTGTCCAAGGAATCAAACAAACAATCCTGAAACTAGTAAGTGAATTTCCAAGGACACAGGATACAAGAGTAACACACAACACTGAACTGTATTTCTAATATCCTAACAAGGTACAATTTGAAGCCCCCCAAAATTTAAATGATATTTACAATAGCATCCTCTCAAAATGAAATTCTTTGATATGAATCAAATTCAGACATGACTGAGTGACTGAACTGACTGAAAGTTGGAGAAAACCATACCACCCAATTTTAAGACACTATAAAGCTACATTCATCAAGAAAGAGTGATACACAGCACAGGCCCAGTACAACAGAGGGCCCAAAAATAGACCCATGCAAATACAGCCAATTGATTTTTGACAAAAATGCAAAACTATTAAATGGAGACAAGGCAGTCTTTTCAACAAATTGTGATGGAGCAACTGGACATTCATATGCAAAAAAGTAAACCTTCCCCTAAATCTCACACCTTATATAAATAATTCAAAATAGATTACAGATTTAAATGTAAAACTTTAATATCTAGAAGGTTAAACCTTCTTGACCTGGGATTAGGCAAAGTTCTTAGACATGCTACCAAAAGATGTACAAAAGGAAATATAGATAAATTAGATTTCATCAAAATTAAAAATATCAGCTCTGTGAAAGATACTGTTAAAACAATAAAACAAGTTATAGACTGCAAGAAAATAGCTGCAAAACATACCTAACAACTTGTATCCAGAACATATAAAGAACCTTTAAAAGTCAACATAAGAAACTACCAAATTTAAAAATAGGTAAAAGTCTTGGCCAGATATTCACCCAAGATTATATATGCCAAATAAGCACACAAAAAGATATTCAACAGCTTTGGCCATTAGTTAAAGACACACTGGGCTCCGTTGCTGCGTCCTACTCTTTGCGACCCCACAGACTGCAGAGCACCAGGCTCATATTCTGTCCATGAGATTTCCCAGGCAAGAATACACGAGTAGGTTGCCATTACCATTACCTATCAGAATGGCTAAATTAAAAAATCTGACCACACCAAGTGCTAGACAAGAAGTGGAGCAACTGGAACTCTCACATTTTGCTGGTGAGAATGCAAAATGATAGTCACTCTAGAAACCTGTGTGACAGTTTCTTATAGAGTTAAACATACTTTATGTGATCCTACAACCCCAATCTTAGCAGTACCCTAGAGAAACAAAAACTTACGTTCACACAAAAACCTGCATAGGAATGATTACAGCAGCGACAGTCACCATGAACTAGAAACAATCCAAACGTCCTCCAGTGGATGCATATCCATCCACCAGAACACTACTCAGTAATAAAAAAGGATACGTTGATACATGCAGCAACTTGAAAGAATCTCAAAGGCATTATACCGAGTGAAAGAAGCTTACATGTTGTATGATTCCAGTTACAAGACATTCTGGAGAAGATCAGTAATTGCCAGGGGTTGGAGTAAGGGGGAGCTTATGAGACGACAGACTGCGTGATATTCTGACTATTATGGTGGTTACATGAATCTAAAATTCACATAACTGCACACTCCCCAACAAAGTCCACTTTATCACATGATAATGTTTGAAAGATAAAATATAAAGAAAAATAAGCTGAATCAGATCTTAACACAGGCAGTCTGACCCTTGTGGTTATCAGCCACTCACTTCTCTACAGACTGAAAAGAACCAACACAATCAAGTTCTTAGAAAAGTATAATTCTAAGTATAATACCTTAAAAGCTTGACAGTAACACTGTATATGTGTTCTATTCCCAAGTTTAATTTTACAATCAACAGCAGTCCAATACATTAAAAAAGGAAGAGTTAACTCAATGATCAAAACAGTGGTTTTTCCATCACTGCCTGTACTTCAACACATGTATGATTACACTTAAACACGGAAAACCTCAGGTTCACTGAAGTTACCTGGAAGATATCCTGACCTGTATGAAATCTAGAGACGTAAACAGTGCTTCTCAGACTGTAAAGTCACTGGCCCGGGCCGTGACAGTGAAGCTGTCCCCCTGTCACACCCTCCGGGTCCCGTCCCCATGGGAAGCGACTCTGCGGCGCCCGGCGTCAAGGGGGAGCGCGCAGCCGGCTCATCCGTATTCCAGGGGCGCCTCGGAAACACCCCGGGCAGGGTGCGGCCGGGCAGGGAGGGGCCCGCTGCCTGGACCCGGTCTTGAAGTCAGGGTGGGCTCAGGCCCTTTCCCACCCAGCCCCGGCCGGCACTGAGCGGCCCGCCACGTCCAGGGAGACGGCGGCGAGGGGAGACCCGGGCGCGGGGAGACGCGGGGGCCGGGGGCGGGGCGCGGGGAGAAGGGAGAGCGGGGAGACGGGGGAGCCGGGGAGACGGGGGCGCGGGGGGACGGCGGCGCG